>NC_090373.1:6882099-7195201 GCF_036365525.1 Heterodontus francisci | reverse complement strand
TAGCTGTTTCACATTTCTCCCTTTCAAACACAACATTGAACTCAAACATTCTTTGTGATTTCGAGTAGATAAATGACCACGTACTGTTAGGCTATTAATTAAATCTGCCTCATTACTCATTACTAAATCTAATACAGACTGCCTGCATGTTGGTTCTAGGACACATTGCTACAGAAATCTATCCTGGACACACTCAAGAAATTCACTACTTTTCTGACATGTGCTAGTCTCAATTTATATGTAAGTTAAAACCCTGCATTAAAACTACTCTGCCTTTACCATATGCTTGCCCAATCTTTGCAATACAATCTACCACTTCACAACTGCGACCAGGGGACCTGTACACAATTCCCACTACAGTCTTAAATCCTTTTTCTATTTCTTAATTCTACCTATGAAGTCTCCACTGTACCACAATCCTGCTCTGTCATTCAATACGATCATGGATGATCTTCTGCCTCAATTCCACTTTCCCGCCTTCTTCCCATATCCCTTGATTCCTTGAGAGAAAATCTGTCCATCTCAACCTTAAATATATTTAACAATGGAGCAGCCACAATCCTCTGCGGTAGAGAATTCCAAAGATTCATAAACCTCTGAGTGAAGAATTTTCTCCTCATCTCAATCTTAAATGATCGGCCCATAATTCTGGGACTGTACCCCCATGTTCTAGGTTCCCCAGCAAGGTAGAGGAGGAGAGAAGGGGAGAGGGAGGAGAGAGGAGGGATAGAGGGAGGAGAGAGGGGGAGAGGGAGGAGAGAGGGGGAGAGGGAAGAGAGAGGGGGGATAGAGGGAGGAGAGAGGGGGAGAGGGAGGAGAGAGGGAGAGAGGGAAGAGAGAGGGGTGATAGAGGGAGGAGAGAGGGGGGATAGAGGGAGGGGGGATAGAGGGAGGAGAGAGGGGGAGAGGGAGGAGAGAGGGGGAGAGGGAGGAGAGAGGGGGGATTGAGGGAGGAGAGAGGGGGAGAGGGAGGAGAGAGGGGGAGAGGGAAGAGAGAGGGGTGATAGAGGGAGGAGAGAGGGGGGATGGAGGGAGGAGAGAGGGGGAGAGAGAAGAGAGAGGGGGGATAGAGGGAGGAGAGAGGGGGAGAGGGAGGAGAGAGGGGGAGAGGGAGGAGAGAGGGGGAGAGGGAGGAGAGAGGGGGAGAAGGAGGAGAGAGGGGGGATAGAGAGAGGAGAGAGGGGGGGATAGAGGGAGGGGGGATAGAGGAAGGAGAGAGGGGGAGAGGGAGGAGAGAGGGGGAGAGGGAGGAGAGAAGGGGCGAGGGAGAAGAGAAGGGGGAGAGGGAGGAGGGAAGGAGGAGAGGGGGAGAGGGAGGAGAGAGGGAGGAGCGGGAGGAGAGGGAGGAGAGGGGGATAGAGAGATGAAAGATTAGATTAGAGATACAGCACTGAAACAGGCCCTTCGGCCCACCGAGTCTGTGCCGACCATCAACCACCCATTTATACTAATCCTACACGAATCCCATATTCCTACCAAACATCCCCACCTGTCCCTATATTTCCCTACCACCTACCTATACTAGTGACAATTTATAATGGCCAATTTACCTATCAACCTGCAAGTCTTTTTTTGGTTTTTTTTGAAGCAGGAAAGAAGAGGGACAGAACAGAACGAAAGAGGGAGAGTGGTAATGATAGAGAGGGGAGGGGTGGGAACGGAAGGGAGAGATTGGAGGGGAGAAGGAGGAGGGGGAGGAGAAGAAAGTGAGGGGAGTAGATGGTTGGAAGGGGAAAGATGTGATGGGAGGACGATGAGAGCATGGCAGGGAGGGAGGAGATATAGGGGAGGGGATGGGGTAGGAGATAGGAAGGACAGAGGGGTTGCTTGGGTGGGAGAGATGATAGGAAGGGGAGGGAATGGGAGGGAGGAAGGGGAAGGGTTGGGAGGGAATGGGTGGGGGGGTTGGAGGGAGAGAGGGGTTAGGCGGGAGGGAGAGGATAAAAGGGGGGGGGAGAGAATGGGAGGAAGGAGAATGGATGGGAGGGAGGGGAGGGTTGGAGAGGATGAGAGGAAGGGCAGGGGATCGGAGGGAGGGAATGGGAGGGAGGGGGAGGGGATGGGTGGGGAATGGGAGGGAAACAGTGATTAGGAGGGAGAGAGAGGATAAAAGGAAGGGGAGGGGGAGGGAATGGGAGGGAGGAAGGGGAGGGGTTGGGAGGGAAGGGAATAGGAGGGAGGAGAGGCATTGGGAGGGAGGAAGGGGAGGAGATGGGAAGGAGGAAGGGGAAGGAATGGAAGAGAGGGGGTGTTGGAGGGAGGCAGGAGAGGGGAAGGAGCAGAGGGAGCAGAGAGAGGTGAGTGAGGGAGGCAGGAGAGTGGAGGGATGCACATACTCTTATTTTGCACAGCAATGGCTGGACAGCAGGAAGGTTGGCTGAAGCAGACCTGAAACGTTAACTCTGCTTTTCTCTCCACAGATGCTGCCTAACCTGCTGAGTATTTCCAGCACTTTCTGTTCTTATTTCAGAGTTCCAGCATCTGCAGTATTTTGCTTTTATTTATAGCTGAAGCATTGCCTGTTCTGGGAGGATGCTGTATTACCCGATCCCCCAGAAATATTTAAACTATTATTTACACTGCTGGAATGTAAACACGGAATATTGTTATAAAAGTATCCTTTCCTTGGAGGTCTGTGCAGGGCAGAGAGAGTACCAGAAGAGTATGTGAAGCATATTTTAATCCAACACAAACTTCTTGTGAGGCTGACCATTGCGACCACTGACGACACAATCACATAAGAATACAGGTATGAAAGAATGAGAAAAGCCAGTTCAGCCTGTTTATTAAATCTGTTTTTTTAGGATCAGTTCCAGAATATTCTTATACCATTTCTCATTTTCATCTTCCCCTTGCTTACATGGCTAATCTGCATCCTTCTCCTGTCTCTTCATGATCTAAGTCAGCATTCTTTGTGCTATGATACTCTACTTCATGAGAAGAGATATGGATCTTGTCGCCTCATTTCCCAACTCCTTGATTCAAGACTTAACATGATTCTCAAAAACCTCCATTGCCTCTCTGTCATATTACACACATCTCGATAAGGTGCCGTTACGCAGCTGTTACTAAATTATATTCCATTAACAATATACAACTTACTCGACTATTGCATAATAAAAGAATAAGGCTTCTTACAAGTGGAAAGATACATCAGTACATTGAATACAGGATTAAGGTTTAAGAGAAAAGTTATAACAAACAAAGCAAGGACCATTTATAGCCCCTCAACTGTTTTCAGTGGGAGAATGCATTCTGACTGTGATCTGAATTACATTGATTAGGTTCTGTCCTACCTTTCAGTCCCAGATGCAGTGCTTTTTCTACCCTGCTTGAGGTTGCCAGACCTCTCCAAGGTCCTGAACATGATCGGAAAAAAGAAAAGAACAGGGATACAGGGAGAAAACGGAATGAATGAATCATGAAACAAAAAGAACAAATCTGTTGGGATTAAAATATTACACCGAGCAGCATAATAATGATGCAACATTTTGGATACAACTCTAGTCTTAGTATTTAGACAAAATGACAACACCACAAACTATAGTTTATTTTTTTCCAATGACTTGTGTTAGAAATCTATATATAACTATATGACAAAATAAACAAGCCTTTCTCAACGGGGGTTATGGATTAGTACTCCCAGTCTAGAGCATTCTGCAATAGAAGACTGCATCAGAAATTTGGGCTGGAGCTCTGTACACCCAAATTAAAATCTACACAACCTTCTGATTATTCAATTTAATGGATAGGAAATCACACAGGTCATGAAATTCCTGATAAGCACCCTTACACAGAGTGCAGAGTGTACAAAGCTCTGTGTTGGGAGTGCTAGATCTTTGAATATTCCCCAGTATAATCTCTAACTTACTGTTTGCAATAAACTGAAATCACCTAATAGCAGATTACAGGGATCAATTTTCATAAAATGTCCAAACTCTCAATTGGTGATAGTGGGAGCAACATTTTGTAAAATTATCCCTCATCTTTAATGGCTGGGAGAAGGAAGAGAATTAATACAGAATGAGTAGATTGACTGATTAATATAACTGTGTGTAGAGAATTCTCCAGACATTAATTTGGAGTTTGTGTTAAGAGGAATAATTTGTCTGGATAGGTTTTAAATATTATATTGGAGCACAGTTTCAGAATTCCTGCGGCTGAAATAGCTAATTAACTATTGTCTTTTTTCCCTTAAACTTGCTGTTATTCCAAATGAAAGGATCTTACTAAGATGAAATTAAACAGAACTATTCCTGTGGGAAAGTGCCTGCTCTCCAGTTGGTCACTGCCCACATTAGGAGGATTGAATTTGAAATCTCCGTGCATTGGGAACTGCAGTCACAGAATGTGTACCATTCTTGATAGTAGCGCTAAAGCAAACCATTATTTTGATTGTGCCACTCAATATATATGTGTTTTGACACATCCAAGCTGTACAAGCAGGGTAAAGCGCAAATATTAGCCCCATGAAAATGTTTAAAACCACAATAAATTATAAATTAGTCAACAAAATTTACTTATACAAGCCTGATCACCTTTTTTAAACTAATAGTAGGTATTGAGACCTGATCGGATCTGAACGCATACTGCTACTCTGCTGAAGACAATGTTTGTGTGTGGGGCAGGTTGGAGTCCCGCCCCTTCAGACATGTATCCCAATCAAAGGTGGAGTTGAGGAGGGTGGAAATCATGGATCTGTAATATAATTGCGTCATGGAGTGTATAACTGAGCCATGAGGAATGGGAAGTCCCAGGGTTGATACCTGGCCTATACTGAATTAGCTGATCTCAGGTTAATGGCTCCAGAAACTAATCAATTGGCCTCAAGGTCCCTGTGAAATGGAAAAGGGGGAAAAGTCAGCTATGCTCAGATTCAGAAATGAAAACTAGACACTTTAATCCATGATTTTAATTTGGTCATCAACATGAGGCTAGGGAGATTTAAACTATTGGGCCTCAGCTGCACAGGCCTAGTTAATCTCCCAAAGGTAATCAGGAAGTGATAACTAGCCGGCACATGGGTGCTGAATGTCAGGTAGCAAGAAGCTGTTGTTAAGCACCAAATGAACAGTCTCTGGCATTCAGGTATCAACTGAGTTGGAGAAGGGCTGCCTGGGGCAGTTGAGGCCTAGGCATTACTTGTGGGGACTACAGGAATACTCCTTCTCCTCCTGGCCCCACAAGGAAAGTGACAAATTGGGGCTTCTTCTGACTCCAACTCCCTGTCCCACTAGGTTAGCTCAGTGGGAAAAAACACAATGGTCCCATCCCCTCCCTCCTCTCAGGCAAGGCCTCTGATTAAAATGGTAGTCAGACCCCGATGACATAACTGAAGCTCAATCTACATATTTAAAGAAGGATTTGGCCAGTTTTCAGTGGGTGTCCTTTATGCCTGCTCAGAAAAGCAGGTTAAAATTGGAACCTGCAGGAAGAGAGCAGGAAATAAATAGTTAAGGTCCACAGGCAAGTTTAACTGTGTGCTACCCCGATTTCAGCCAGGTGGAGACACAAGAGACCCACAACTGCTTGTGGGAATGGTTTGCGGAATATGTTTGTACCTTCAGACAACGAGGCCAGCAAAAAAAATTACAACAACTTACAGTTACATAGTGCCTTTAACATTGTAAGCCATCTCAAGGTCCTTCATAAGAGATTGAAAATGAGAAGTGGTACTGATAGTAGTACTCTCTCCCTATGGAATGGACTTTTATCTTCACTGCCAGGGTGGTAATCCAGAGCAGCAGATTGCCCCCCTTTTATAGAACCTGCCTGATTTATTTTTTATAACATGCAGGGGATCATCTCCATCCAAGTGAAGATGAAAATCTATCTCATCCTCTGTTAAGGAAGTTATTTTAAACAAGGAATTCTACCTAATGGTCATTTTATTTTTAAAAAATCCACATTCCCCTACTGTTATGCAAATGATGTTCTAAAAATCTCCCTCTGAGGTTCTCTTAAATTTCCCAACAGCCTTTTTATGTAACTTGGAAAAAATAGCATCCCAATAATTACAAGAAAAGGTACTGTTCAGGTTTTTAAAAGCTTCCTACAGGGAATAACCTTGTAAATAGCTATGGACCACCCCGCAGTAACTGCAGGTAAGAGCAGCTCAGTGGAAAATGTCTACACATGACTTCTATCTTCTGTAATTCATCAACGTCAAAGCTGTAGAGATAAAAGATAAGTCATTAACCTCCTGAAAGAGTCAATACCTCCGGAAAAATGGTTAATGTTCCTCAAATTACAGTTCATAATGTTTTAGTGTCAAAAGCTATGTGATCAAATGTTTCTGATCAAATCTTATTTGAAAGACAAAGGTCAACATAAAGAATCAATAATACAGGACAGAACAGTATTGGGCTGGAAATACCAAAGGCATCTCGATGGTGTTGAGTAATGATAATTAATGAAAATGAATTGGCACATTGGGCAGTGATAAAACACTGCAACCTCATGACGCTGTTCCAGCATTAATAGAAAGCAATTAAACTAGCTCAACGTAACATATCTGACAATGAATTCATTGTTATTGCTGAAATGATGAAACATGTCCACAATTCAGTTCTCCCTAAAGCAATTATTAGTTTGCTTGTAACCAAATTAGAAAGGTTACAAAGCTTAGAAAGCTTTTGCACTCCTGTTACACAATGATAATATGGGATCAGCTGGAGTCCACACTACAAGCATTGTTCAAGATTCTATGTTTTGAGTTGATATATTCTGTAATCCTAGCTGTGCGGAATGATGGTTCTAAACCTACTTCCAATTCATGCTCTTGTGTGGCATGTGGGGTAACAGAATGTATGTGTCATTGATGTAGTGAGGCTATTGCAATGGATTTATTGAGAATATTGCTTTTGAATTTAATGAGAATATTGCATTTCGATTTAATGCCGATGTTATATTGGTTATGTAAGGATATTTTATTGGATTTAATGAGGAAATTGTATTAGTTTAATTAAGATATTGCATTGGATTTAATGAAGATATTGCATTCGATTTAGTTAGCATATTGAATTGGATTTGGTGAGGATATTGCATTGGATTTAATGAGGATATTGCATTGGATTTAATGAAGATATTGCATTGGATTTAGTTAGCATATTGAATTGGATTTGGTGAGGATATTGCATTGGATTTAATGAGGATATTGCATTGGATTTAATAAGGATATTGTATTGGATTTGGTGAGGATATTTCATTGGATTTAATAAGGATATTGTATTGGATTTGGTGAGGATATTTCATTGGATTTAATAAGGATATTGTATTGGATTTGGTGAGGATATTTCATTGGATTTAATGAGGATATTGCATTGGATTTAATGAAGATATTGCATTGGATTTAGTTAGCATATTGAATTGGATTTGGTGAGGATATTGCATTGGATTTAATGAGGATATTGCATTGGATTTAATGAAGATATTGCATTGGATTTAGTTAGCATATTGAATTGGATTTGGTGAGGATATTGCATTGGATTTAATGAGGATATTGCATTGGATTTAATAAGGATATTGTATTGGATTTGGTGAGGATATTTCATTGGATTTAATAAGGATATTGTATTGGATTTGGTGAGGATATTTCATTGGATTTAATAAGGATATTGTATTGGATTTGGTGAGGATATTTCATTGGATTTAATAAGGATATTGTATTGGATTTGGTGAGGATATTTCATTGGATTTAATAAGGATATTGTATTGGATTTGGTGAGGATGTTGCATTGGATTTAATAAGGATATTGTATTGGATTTGGTGAGGATATTGCATTGGATTTAATAAGGATATTGTATGGGAGTTGGTGAGGATATTGCATTGGATTTAGTTAGCATATTGAATTGGATTTGGTGAGGATGTTGCATTGGATTTAATAAGGATATTGTATTGGATTTGGTGAGGATATTGCATTGGATTTAGTTAGCATATTGTATTGGATTTGGTGAGGATATTGCATTGGATTTAGTTAGCATATTGAATTGGATTTGGTGAGGATATTGCATTGGATTTAGTTAGCATATTGTATTGGATTTGGTGAGGATATTGCATTGGATTTAGTTAGCATATTGAATTGGATTTGGTGAGGATATTGCATTGGATTTAGTTAGCATATTGAATTGGATTTGGTGAGGATATTGCATTGGATTTAGTTAGAATATTGAATTGGATTTGGTGAGGATATTGCATTGGATTTAATGAGGATATTGCATTGGATTTAATGAGGATAATGTCTCGGATCGTGTTTTTGGGATCCTTAAGGGGGAGGGGGAGCAGCCCCAAGTCGTGGTCCACATAGGCACCAACGACATAGGTAGGAAGAGAGATGGGGATTTAAGGCAGAAATTCAGGGAGCTAGGGTGGAAGCTTAGAGCGAGAACAAACAGAGTTGTTATCTCTGGGTTGTTGCCCGTGCCACGTGCTAGCGAAGCGAGGAATAGGGAGAGAGAGGAGTTGAACACGTGGCTGCAGGGATGGTGTAGGAGGGAGGGTTTTGGTTTCCTGGATAATTGGGGCTCTTTCTGGGGTAGGTGGGACCTCTACAAACAGGATGGTCTTCACCTCAACCAGAGGGGTACCAATATCCTGGGGGGGAGATTTGCTAGTGCTCTTCGGGGGGGTTTAAACTAATTCAGCAGGGGGATGGGAACCTAAATTGTAGTGCCAGTGTACAGGCTGTTGAGAGTAGTCAGGTAGGGGATAAGGTTACAGGGACGCAAGAGGGCACTGGCAAGCAAGAACTTGGTTTAAAGTGTGTCTACTTCAACGCCAGGAGCATCCGGAATAAGGTGGGTGAGCTTGCAGCATGGGTTGGTACCTGGGATCTCGATGTTGTGGCCATTTCGGAGACATGGGTAGAGCAGGGACAGGAATGGATGTTGCAGGTTCCGGGATTCAGATGTTTCAGTAAGAACAGAGAAGATGGTAAAAGAGGGGTGGGGTGTGGCATTGTTAATCAAGGAGAGTATTACGGCGGCAGAAAGGATGTTTGAGGACTCGTCTACTGAGGTAGTATGGGCCGAGGTTAGAAACAGGAGAGGAGAGGTCACCCTGTTGGGAGTTTTCTATCGACCTCCGAATAGTTCCAGAGATGTAGAGGAAAGGATAGCGAAGATGATTCTCGACAGGAGCGAGAGTAACAGGGTAGTTGTTATGGGGGACTTTAACTTTCCAAATATTGACTGGAAATACTATAGTTCGAGTACTTTAGATGGGTCAGTTTTTGTCCAGTGTGTGCAGGAGGGTTTTCTGACACAGTATGTAGACAGGCCAACCAGGGGCAATGCCACATTGGATTTGGTACTGGGTAATGAACCCGGCCAGGTGTTAGATTTAGATGTAGGTGAGCACTTTGGTGATAGTGATCACAATTCGGTTAGGTTTACCTTAGCGATGGGCAGGGACAGGTATATACCGCAGGGCAAGAATTATAGCTGGGGGAAAGGAAATTATGATGCGATTAGGCAAGATTTAGGATGCGTAGGATGGGGAAGGAAACTGCAGGGGGTGGGCACAATCGAAATGTGGAGCTCATTCAGGGAGCAGCTACTGCGTGTCCTTGATAAGTATGTACCTGTCAGGCAGGGTGGAAGTTGTCGAGCGAGGGAGCCATGGTTTACTAAAGAAGTTGAAGCGCTTGTCAAGAGGAAGAAGAAGGCTTATATTAGGATGAGACGTGAAGGCTCAGTTAGGGTGCTTGAGAGTTACAAGCTAGCCAGGAAGGATCTAAAGGGAGAGCTAAGAAGAGCGAGGAGAGGACACGAGAAGTCATTGGCGGATAGGATCAAGGAAAACCCTAAGGCTTTCTATAGGTATATCAGGAATAAAAGAATGACTAGAGTTAGATTAGGGCAAATCAAGGATAGTAGTGGGAAGTTGTGTGTGGAATCAGAGAAGATCGGGGAAGCGTTAAATGAATATTTTTCGTCAGTATTTACAGTAGAGAAAGAAAATGTTGTCGAGGAGAATACTGAGATACAGACTACTAGGCTAGATGGGATTGAGGTTCACAAGGAGGAGGTGTTAGCAATTTTGGAAAGTGTGAAAATAGATAAGTCCCCTGGGCCAGATGGGATTTATCCTAGGATTCTCTGGGAAGCTAGGGAGGAGATTGCAGAGCCTTTGACCTTGATCTTTATGTCGTCATTGTCGACAGGAATAGTGCCGGAAGACTGGAGGATAGCAAATGTTGTCCCCTTGTTCAAGAAGGGGAGTAGAGACAGCCCTGGTAATTATACACCTGTGAGCCTTACTTCGGTTGTGGGTAAAATGTTGGAAAAGGTTATAAGAGATAGGATTTATAATCATCTTGAAAAGAATAAGTTCATTAGAGATAGTCAGCACGGTTTTGTGCCTCACAAACCTTATTGAGTTTTTTGAGAAGGTGACCAAACAGGTGGATGAGGGTAAAGCCATGGATGTGGTGTATATGGATTTCAGTAAGGCGTTTGATAAGGTTCTCCACGGTAGGCTATTGCAGAAAATACGGAAGTATGGGATTGAAGGTGATTTAGTGCTTTGGATCAGAAATTGGCTAGCTGAAAGAAGACAGAGGGTGGTGGTTGATGGCAAATGTTCATCCTGGAGTTTAGTTACTAGTGGTCTACCGCAAGGATCTGTTTTGGGGCCACTGCTGTTTGTCATTTTTATAAATGACCTGGATGAGGGTGTAGAAGGGTGGGTTAGTAAATTTGCGGATGACACGAAGGTCGGTGGAGTTGTGGATAGTGCCGAAGGATGTTGTAGGTTACAGAGGGACATAGATAGGCTGCAGAGTTGGGCTGAGAGATGGCAAATGGAGTTTAATGCGGAAAAGTGTGAGGTGATTCACTTTGGAAGGAGTAACAGGATGCAGAGTACTGGGTTAATGGGAAGATTCTTGGTAGTGTAGATGAGCAAAGAGATCTTGGTGTCCAGGGACATAAATCCCTGAAAGTTGCCACCCAGGTTAATAGGGCTGTTAAGAAGGCATATGGTGTGTTAGCTTTTATTAGTAGGGGGATCGAGTTTCGGAGCCACGAGGTCATGCTGCAGCTGTACAAAACTCTGGTGCGGCCGCACCTGGAGTATTGCGTGCAGTTCTGGTCACCGCATTATAGGAAGGATGTGGAAGCTTTGGAAAGGGTGCAGAGGAGATTTACTAGGATGTTGCCTGGTATGGAAGGAAGGTCTTACGAGGAAAGGCTGAGGGACTTGAGGTTGTTTTCGTTAGAGAGAAGGAGGAGGAGAGGTGACTTAATAGAGACATATAAGATAAGCAGAGGGTTAGATAGGGTGGATAGTGAGAGTCTTTTTCCTCGGATGGTGATGGCAAACACGAGGGGACATAGCTTTAAGTTGAGGGGTGATAGCTATAGGACAGATGTCAGAGGTAGTTTCTTTACTCAGAGAGTAGTAGGGGCGTGGAACGCCCTGCCTGCAACAGTAGTAGACTCGCCAACATTAAGGGCATTTAAGTGGTCATTGGATAGACATATGGATGAAAATGGAATAGCGTAGGTCAGATGGTTTCACAGGTCGGCGCAACATCGAGGGCCGAAGGGCCTGTACTGCGTTGTAATGTTCTATGTTCTATATATTGGAGTTGGTGAGGATATTGCATTGGATTTAGTTAGCATATTGAATTGGATTTGGTGAGGATGTTGCATTGGATTTAATGAGGATATTGCATTGGATTTAGTTAAGATATTGAATTGGATTTATTGAGGATACTGCATCGGATTTAACGAGGCTATTTCATTGGATTTATTGAGGATATTTCATTGGATTTGGTGAGGATATTTGGTAGTGACATGTTTGCTGTATTTACTTCATTGTGAAAAATGTTTAATCCACATCTCTCCCAGGCCTGACTGAATTATGAGGTCCTTCTCATAAGTCCTTCTCATAACTGAAGTCCAGTAATTTGCCACTGCCATAGCAATCATTTGTTTATTATAAATCCATTAATATTTTAATAGTGGCATAGTTTCTAAAAGGGAAATTTGTCAAGTTTTTAAACATTTCTTGTTCAATTCAGATGTGGCAGTTAAGACAATAATTTATGACCTGTGAGTTGGAATTTTCTTTTCTTGTTTTTTCAGCATCTGCTTTTTAATCTCTGTGGTGTAAGTCTACACCAAGGTGAGTGTCTCAGATTCACTATCAGGCTTGAAATGTTTTGGTCTTCTAAATGTTCCTTTTTGCTTTGCTTCCTGCCTTCCCTGAAGGCTATTGCCAATGCTGGAGCATCTTTCCAGGGCAGGTATGATTCTTCAGTGTCTCTTCCAATAAAAGCCAAACTTACTCAGGAAGGACATCACAGCCAAGCCCAATCCTGTACTCATCTGATATCCACATGTGCATCCTTTCCAACAGTAACCACCAGATAATAATTAGGAGCAGGAGCCCTGGCTGATTATTTCCTTTTTTAGCTCAGAGGAGCTAAGGCCAATTGCAGTGCCCTATTGTTAACTCAGTTGATTAAGCACAGGTCACAGGCGCTGAACCACAGACAATTCTGGCTTGTATAGCTGCATACTACGCGAGATATAAATGAAAGCATTGAGCCATTCTGCAGCTTTTTTGAACTACCACTTAGCCAGGACATAGTTAGTTCGGATAATAGTCACTGTAATGGGAATATTTAATAAATATAACACATATCACAAAAATACTTTGGAAGCTAAGATGTAGACATTGTAATATACAGGATCTGAAATCTACCCCTGCCTACACTTGAGAGACTTAAACTATAGTCAAAGAAAACAAAATTGCTTTACTGCCATCAATCTGTTGCTGGTTGAGAGTTTAACAGTAATGTATTTCTTGCTCTGTTTCCAGTGTATTTGGTCTAAATCGGCAGTCTCTCATTGAAATACCTCTGTGCTGCTTTGGGTTTAGCACTCAGATGGTTTTTGCTGTCCTGTTTAGGTATGACAGACTCCAGCGTCCTGGTTCTTCACAACAACAATCAACGAGACACATGAAGTGGGGAGGAAGAGCGTGACCAGACAGAAGAAAGAGAGAGAGAAAAATAGAGTCACATGCAGTGAAGGGAAGATCAGAGTTTGGCAAAGTAAGAAAGTAGGCTCTAGAGAAAGTTGTGACTCTGAATTGTGGCTACAATTAACCAGTAAGGAACACAAATACTTCAGACACATCGGGGTAATTGTAACTGTTATCAGCCACCTGTTTTACATCTCTGATTTTCTTTTCCAGGAGAATCAATGGAAAAGAAAATCAGGCAGGTTATAAAACGGATGGTGAATTCATTATCGTCCAACTATAAAACTAAAATGGTCCCCATCATGGGCTTTGTTTGGTGTTCTTTGTAAATATTCTTTTCAAGCAAAATTTAAAAAAAAAATGATGAATTTTATTTATTGAGGTGAGGGATGAGAGTGCAATCCAATCAATGTCAACATGAAGCTTTCCCCAGATCAGGTACAGTGCAGTTTGATGCACAGTAAAGCTCCCTCTACTCTGCCCCAATAACATGCCTTAACCCCAGTCTCAGAATAGAACCTGTAACTGTGTAGTGCATTCAATATTTGAGATTGGCAATGCTTTAGTAAATCTACAGTTTAGGTGTAGTGTTATCCATACACACTGAGAACTGGGTAAACCCGAGTGTTTTTTCATGTAGTCAGTCACCCAATCAGTCTGTCTTGGATCAAACGCAAGAGGCCGCATGATCAGGCAGAAATATAATTAAAATTACAATGTGTCATCATTATAAGCATCAAAATTAACCCTTGTTTAAGAATTTTACTCTGGCAGTGCATGAATTACAATAACACGTAGAATTTGCCGAGAAAAACACTGGAATAGAATAGAAAATTAAGAGAAGCAACTCTATACGTTATGAACTACAGAAAGACAAACATCGCACAAGGGAAATAGACAATGGAGTAAATGTCTCGAGGTGGCAAACATATTGTGATACAAACGTCAGCTAATGAAGCTACGTCACCTTCATACTGGGGCATTTAAATGGGGTTCTTACTTCTGTCCTCTCTTCCCCCACCGCCCATCTCCCATTCCAATTACTTCCTACAAGAATGATTTTCTCCACAATTATGAAACGATACTTCAAACTGATTTAATTTTCTGTATGATTTTACTACAGATCAGAACAGTAGCTTTTATGATTTAAAACGGTGCACCTGAAACAAATAATAAATTAATTTTTTCGACTTGGTCACTTTAATCCATGTTTGACTTGAGAATAGAAATGTGTCAATTAAAATTGTTTATTATATACCACAGAAATTCAGATTCTAAGAACCTCCGATCAGGTTAACAAAAGAAAGCTTTAACAGGAATCTGAAATTAAAGGGCAAGTCTCACTATACAACGTTCCTTAAAGGGCCACAACCTCCATGAAAAAAAGTGCCCAGAAAACCTTTTCATTTGGAGATGAAGGGAAACTGTGACTTATTATTCATATGCAAATGAAACATAGACGGATTTTATGTTTTGCATCAATTCTTAGAACGTACATATGTCTAACAAAATGAAAAAGGGTTTAAACACTTTTATCATGGAGACTATAACCCCTCTTTAAAATATCATATGGTCACATTACATTATAAATAATGCAAGTTGCCTTTTGTATTGGTCAATCCAATTTGGTGTTTTTTAAAATAATTTTGGTTCTACAACATGTGATGAAATTACAGGGTGCACTGACATAATTTTGTCATTGTATCGTATGTTGTGAGGAGACTAATTAATATAGAACCCTGGATTAACAACCATATATCAGAACAGTTCTGTAAGAGATTCAGCTGCTTTTTTTTTGCTTTTAGGACTCAGTGGCCCCTTTAAGTTCCTATGCTGCTGAAATGATCTGCATCCGATATTCAAATCAGCAGAAATATGTGAAACAAACCAAAAGGATGTCAATATCAGAAAGATGTAAAGTTTAATTTTTAAATTGGACTTAGATGGTGAAATTCTCTCTTTATAGCACTGTACACTAAAATAGGTTGGGACATCTAAAAACCTGTATGTAAAGTGGAAGCAACATTACTATATATCATACTGAAAATATTAGAAATACCAGATATATTTGGTTTTGGAAACCACTATTTGAACTAAATACACTTAACTGTTCCAACTGAGCCTGCACACAAAGTTTTACATAAAGTTTCATGTACTTTTTGAATTAGTCAGTACCTGTCATCCTCGGGAGAGGCATGCTGGATGTGAATCCTGGGACTAGGCGGTCGTTTCCTATCTAGGGAGTGAAACCATCTGTCCCACCAATGAAACAGGAAGATACATAGACAAGTTAGGTAGAGACTGGGATTCAGGAACTGCTCGAATAGGCTTAGCGGTAGATGGCTGACTAGGAGTGCACCCCAGGTGTCTAAACACAAGTAACAGGGAGACTAACCTAATCTGATCTTAGAATGATAACTCTGCACATGTGAGAATGACCCAGAGTTGGAGAATGGTGATAGCAAATCCACATTTTTAATATAATATCCTGAACATGTTTTGTTCAATTTTATATTGTTTTAGATTCAAAGGTCAGTTAAAGTTTCAAAGCTGGTGAGCTGCATATGTCTAATGGTGTTTGTCTAGTACATCGCTCTGTGTTATCCGTTTACATGTATTGTGTTGCTTGTCTGATCTCTCTGTGTTATCCCCTACACATGTATGATATGGCTTGTCTGATGTATTTCTGCACATGTATGGTGTTGTTTGTCTGATGTATGGTGAGGTCACCTATTACACTCCATCTATGGCCCTGTCTTCACAGACCAAGGATTAAACATGTGACCTTCCTGGTCTATGACACAAATTGGTGTATTTAACCAGTGAGTCATCAAGGAGCCCTGCATACTATTTTTGAACTGTTTACTTGTGTTACTAATGGTAGAATTAACTTTCCACACCTACTCAATGACACAAGTGGAAACCTGAGAGCATCCAATCTTTTTAACCAATTTGCCAGCACATGCTCAGGATTAATCTTGTTTCAAATAAATGATCTGTGGAATTGCCATCGCTGTCGCCATTGCGAATCAGCCATGTGATGCTGGTGAAAACAGTGACTCAACAGGAATGAAACAAATTTGAAATGTGGTATGGATAGTGTTGAAGCTCTCTGTGTAAATGGTGTAACAAATAATTGACAACGAAAGTTTTCCTTCAACAGTGGCACTCAAGTTCTTTCACAGCAGACTGCACCAAGGGCCTGGGAGTTGAGTCTATGAACATGTGCTCATGGATTTGCTTCTACTTGGTGCACATATAGTATAAATGGCAAACATTTTTGACACACTATGCAGATGAATTAACTGGGGTTATATGTTTATGGAAAATGCAGATTTTCTGCAAGTCTGTGTTTTCCCTCTAAAAGAGCTACACGTCAGAAATCAAAGCTGAATGAATTATTGGAATGCTGTTTTTAAAAAGAATCCTCCAACTTATTTTGCACATTTCTCTCCCTCCCTGCTCTCCGAAACACTAACTCCTCAGACAGGATGGGTAGTGGAGCGGGAATTTCAGCAGGCAAATCTAAAGCCCTATCTTCTTGTGACATCAGGGGCCTGTTATGAGGCAAACGGAAGTTGCACCTGCCTCAGTTCCATCAAACACTGCCAGAAGATGCACCTTTGGACACAAACCTGGCATTTCCTCCCTTGCCAGGACCTTGCACTCACTTTATCAAATCTCCCGCTACAAGGAAATTCAGGGCCATTGATTCCTTGCTGGCGTACAATTCTGTGGGTGCCAGTCATTGTTCAGTACCTCACACAAGTCATGATTCACATGAGTGTTGGACTATGAATGTCAACAGCAATTCTAACACATGGGGCATCACAGTTGAACCTGATCCTGTCCTCTCCTGCAATTAATATACACAAGCATAATCACACACACATGCACACACAAATATATACACACAGCCAGCAGGTTTACCTAAGAGAGATCTGGAACAGGTCTCTTGCTGATCTCCCATCTCATACCCAAGAATTCTAAAACCCATTGCAGAACTTTTACTGCTAACCCAATGCAAATCAGCTATGTTAGCACAGGCTGGAGACAACTCATCTATCCTTCCTAGTTCCTATGACTCAGCTACTCACTGCCTTTACCAGCTTGGCCGTGAGAGAAGCTGAATTTGCTTTAAGGTGTCTATAAATAACATCGACTGCTTGGAATTTTGATTCCAATATCGTGACCCTAGTTAGGGCTCTGGTATTTCAGGCAGGGACAGCACAATGAACTACTGGTATTCAAAAGCTCTGTTGTTCTGGAATTTGATTAAGGATGCCAATGTTGAGGGATGGAGCAGTTTGTAATTCCGCCACCCAGTGTCAGCATTCAGTTCAGTTAGATACAGAGTAAGGGTCCCATCACTCTGCCCCAACATCAGAGGTCTCCCACACTACATCAGTTTTCATAAATTTCACTGTGGAACGTAGCTTCTTTAAACACAAGCTGACTATTTGAAAGGGCAGTCATGATAGCTATCCAAGTCTGCTGTCTTTGCGAAAATGTGTGTTTCCCTTTTCCGAACACCAGATTCTGTTTTACATTTTTGTCACATATAAGTGCGACTGTCATTTCTTCAAAGAAACCATGTTTAAAGTATGTAAATGTTGTATAGGTACCTGTTTGTATGGAAAGAATGTCAGTCTGATTGTTCATTGGATAAGTGAGTCAGTGGAAATTTAGTCTTGTATTCAAAATTCACTGGGCAAGAATATAAAGATTAAAGGAAACGATGGATTATGCAATAGAAAAGGTCTCAGAAAACCTCGTTCTACTGGTACTCTGAGTGAGTCGAGGTCCTGGATTAGTCAAACTAGGTCAGGCTAATAACAAAAGCCTGCTCAAAAACACTGGCTGACCGAAAGTGATAGATGCCAGAATATGCGATAAAGTAACTAGGAAAACATAAACATTAGAAAGGAATTACTAGCCTGACATTGTTTGACATCCAGTTGTATTTTTTCAGTAGATACACTGCTGTATTGTGTCTGAACACATCACCATCACATGCTACAAAACCACTCTCTAGCTGGGGCATCGTTCCAGTTGGCTGTTTACCGCTGAGCGATACAAGAAAACATCAAAGTACCTCCTGTCAACCTTGCAAAGCAGATTAAAAGTGACGGAGTTTAAGCAGCTGAGAGTGAGGGAGGAAGAAGCTGCCACCGTGCCTGTACCTTGTGCAGTGCTCAGAAGGTGCTTGATGGCTTCCATACATTTCACCTGTTCAGGTTAGGAAATCACACATCTCTTAAATGCTCATAGCTTCTGAGTTCCTCTGTTCAAGGATCAAGCACAGCCGTCGAAGAATAAAAAACTCCACAGGACATGGAGGAAGAGAAGCCCTTAATATGGTGACAAATTGCAATTAATGCATTCATAGGAATTATTTACTTTTGTTTCCAATGCATATTTTGTTTTGCTCCTGTGAAATTTCTCTCTTGTACCAAGAGACTAGAGTTTATTGCTTTTGGAATAAATACCACTTACATGCTTGTCACAAAGTTAAATGGCTACATGAATTTCTTTGTGACGGTTACCTCCCATTCTGTCCTGAGGTTGCTGAGCAAGGGATGCTACCAGTCCTCCAGTGCCTCATCCAAAGGACTGGTCCCCATATGTGAGCCAAGAAAATGGGCTGGATTTTAAGCAACCGTCGATGTCATGATCCGTGGTGGGAGGGGGGTGGGGGCCTGAAGCTGGCTGCGCATGAGGTATACCACGGGCCTTGACACCGGCAGGGCCCAGCCCGATCCTCCCAACAGCGGCAAGGCTCCATGGTGCCCCCCACCCCCAGCTGCTGGGTGACGGGACCACAATTTGAATTTTTAAACCAATAAAATTAATTAATTTAAATAGACTCATCTTGGTCTTGAGGGCCCACCACGATTTTCGGCTCAACGGCTGGCACTTCCTCACCTTCATATCCCGTCTGGGGAAACGAGATATGACAATGGTGGGGAGGAGGTAAGCTTAACAGTGTGCGGTAGGAGTGGGGGAAAACGGGGTCAAATAAACATCATGGGTGTAGGGGATGGTGGGAAGGGTTGTACTTTAAACTTTGTGCAGTTGTGCGGGGGGGGCGGGGGGGGGGGGTGGTGGGGGAAGGTCAGACGTTAAAGGTAAGTGTTTTTTTGGGTAGAAGGGCAAATAGTTAATGTAATTGTTATTGGGCTTGGCAAAGGGGTGTTAGTACTTTATTTGTGTAATTCTGGGGAGATAGCTCTTTAAAAATTTAAATATCCCAGACAGCTGACACCATTTCCAGGGATGGACAGCCCTCGCTCTCTATGTGATTGGGGAGTGGGGGAGCTGGCAGGCCACCCCAACTATTTAAATGTGCCGCCGCACTTAAGATCACAGCGGCTCTTTGGCGTGATTTTTGAGTTAGCTCAAAGAATCCAGCCCAATGAATGTCAGAATTCTATTTGCCGATGGAAGGCATCACAGTTGAGTCTGATTCTGTTCAGTGTAATGGATAGGACCTTTTTGATTCTTCCCCTGTCCAGCACCTTCATGCTGAGGTCAACTGGAGTCCTCTCCGCTGCCCTGAGTCAGGGCAGTCAATTAAAACACAAGTGATATTCCTGTTATGTAAGATTATTTTACATACAGATTAATTATCACACAGATTATTTTACTTGTTACCTAGCTGGTCTTAATTCTGGATTAGGTTCAGCAAATTACAGATATAAAATACAGTTACATGTGTGTACCACCAGATATGAATCTGGAAGATTAAACCTGACCTATGATTTGAAAATTACATGCACTGTCAAATTTGAGACAGGCTGAACAAGGGGTAATCTCCTTGATTATTTCTGTCACATTGCAGCAGTGAACAGATGCTAATAACCATTAATAGCAGACCACTGGATTTTAAGAATATTAATCATAGTGATGCTCAACTAGTAATGTTTTAATGTTTTCCTTTATTTTATTTAAATGTGCATATGCTTGGAGAGCTGAGTGGCTTTTGTGCCATTTAAAAATAATGAAAATTGGTGTATAGAAGGTGTTATGATGGTGCTTCTACATTTTTTGTTAAGCACTTTTTTGAGACTTATGGACTTTACAATTAAGGACATTGTTTTATTTGGGAAAACTGAAAAGGATTCCATGGATTTTTTTTTCACTGGGAACATTGAAAGGGCACCGAGAGGTCTTGTTTGAAAACAACATTTACTGGAAGTCACCTATCTTCAGATAAATATCCAGCAGGGCCTTTTTGATTTGGGGGAGATGTTTACAGAGAAATGACAGGTCACGATTTATAGGGGTCAGGAGGCTTGACTCTTGAGATATTGCTTTTGGTTTCACTTTGGACAGTATGTTGGGGTGTGAACTATTTTGCAGGCAATTGGGAAAAAACCAGCCAAGAGAGCAGCCACCATCAGCTCACCCTCTTCCATCTCTTTGAGAACTCCCTGTGTCTGCGTGGCTTTCCTCCGGGTTCTCCGGTTTCCTCCCACATGCCAAAGGCTTGCAGGTTGATAGGTAAATTGGCCATTATAAATTGCCCCTAGTATAGGTAGGTGGTAGGGAAATATAGCGACAGGTGAGGATGTGGTAGGAATATGGAATTAGTGTAGGATTAGTATAAATGGGTGGTTGATGGTCGGCACAGACTCGGTGGGCCGAAGGGCCTGTTTCAGTGCTGTATCTCTAAACTAAACAAAACTAAACTAAACTTCCTGAGAATCGAATGGAAGAAATAAAGAAACTGATGCTGCATTTCTCCTAAAAAGCCTGACAGAAACTCCTGTTGTCACATTTCTCCTGGAAAGCCTGCCAAACCGATCTTCAATGTAGCCTGAAAAGAACTGTTCTAGAAAGATCCCAGTGACAGTCGTCTACGAGTATTTGGGATGCCAAACCAAAAAGGGACAACTGACATCTTTTCAAATCTCTTTTTTCTTCAAGAATTAGCAAGTATTTGGCAAATGTATTCATTGTCTTTTCTGTAGCAGTGCTCTAAAGAGAAAATCTCTTTTATTTTCAGTTAACTGGTAAGTGTGTGTGTCTGTGTGTGTCTGTGTGTGCGTGAAGGGGCTAAGGTAAAAGGGAAGTTTCATATTTCAATCTGTGTGTTAATGCTTTGCTTCGTTACTGGTTAAGTCTTGTTTTATAATAAACTACTAATTTTGTTGTTTATTAAAGAAACCTGGTTGGTGTATTTTATTCCGGGATAAAGAGTAGCGTCTATGATTGACCGTATCAGTAACTGGGTAAACATTTAAATGTATGTTGTGACCTATGGAGAAGTGGAACAAGAAAAAACAGTGTACTCCTCCCACCTTGGTCGTAACTAAGGGGAAGAGAATTATTGCTTTCACTCCTGGTGACATGTGCAGGCTACCCTGTTCTTTAAGTATAGATACAGTGGAATCAGTCTGTTAATACAGTGCAAATATCAAACAGTGCCTAATAACCTCCACACCATGTCATCAGACTGTGCTTCCTGTACAATGAGTTTCACACCAGGAACACCAATATGCAGTGACCAGTGAATTCTGTCTTTCCAGGCTGAAATTCTAGCCCTTTTAAACAATTTGAGGTAGCAGCACAGAAGTATTGGATATTGTTTGAGACCTTCTGCGAGGAGGGAGAGCTCCAAAACTTGAGATTTGAAACTAAATTAAACTGCTTCAATCTGGATCCGCTGGACTGTTTCCAAGTTTGAGACCAGATTGATCCAGCAGTTGTGGGAAATGTGGTGATCGCAAGATGATGGGTGTTAAGAGCTGGAAAATGTTTTGTATTTTGGGCACTTGGCAGCAGCATTAAGCTTTTTCAGGCCATGGTTTGATGCAGAGTAAAGACTTGTAATCACCCCGACATCAGATAACCAATCCTGAGATCAGCACTATGATATCTTCCCCTTCATGTACTGTGTTGCAAGACAAGCCTACTCAGACCTAGATTCAGGCTGCCCAAACTGATTTTATGTGAACAGGGAACAGAGACCATTGTACCATTCAAGAAAGCAGGAAACAAACACACACCACAAAAGTTCAAAGGTCAATGTGTAATACCCAATCACAAAAGAGAATTAACTCAAAACAAAGCACTCAGTACACAGACACTCCCTCAGCTTGAGTAAAAGTGACAAGTGAAACAAATTTAATTTTGTTCTTCATCTTGACTATTGCGTGGAGGGTGGGGGGGAGGGGGCGGTGGTTGGGGGGATACTTGATAGGGTAAGCAGCAAAGTGAGTTTATTCATGGCCTGGTTTGTGCTTCAGAATTCTTGATGGTTGTTAAGATGATGCCTGCGGTACTTAAATATTGAAGCAGTTCACAAAACTGCAGCTTTCCCATCAAACAGCTATAAACTAGCATTGCTCTAATTATTCTTCTAGATAATTACTGTCAATTGACTGTGTACAGGTAATTCTGACCTAACCCACCCAGTACAATTGCTGATTTTCCAGGATCATCCCTGCAGCCCCGGGAATGAAAGATTAGTCTCCTGAACACCACTCTAAGCAACCATAATCATAGGGGCAATAACATTTTTTGAACACATTTGTTATAAAAATGTTGGAGATGGGACATTAACAGTTAAGGAGGAGTCTTTTAGCTTTCCAATTGGCATGTGAAGGTGGAGAGCCACGAGGATAGGTGTGGTTAGCAATCGATGGCAGGAGTGTGGGGGCAGGACAACTAGAAGCAGAGATTATCTGATGAAACCTCCTGGATTACGTTCAACTAGAGCAGGCACCCCTATTGCCAGTGGGAAACAAAACTGATCAGATCAGCGTCAGCGAGGGTATTTCTGCAGAGTTTCCGCCCAAGTTACGATGGGAGTTCAAGAGCACCTTGTGGAAATTGCCTGCCATTGACTTTCACTGGGCCCCAGTTTCACAAGCAACAGACACTCTCTGATGCGATGACTAAATTCTGAATTTGTTCTGAATTTGTGAGGCTAGGCGTTGAGCATGAGTGTTTGTGAGCTATTGAAGCTATGAACATTACACTCCCATTCCGTCTTCACCTGGTGTCCAGACACACAAACACGTTCCAGCAAGGGTGAACATAGAGCAGTCAGGACCAGGAAACCTGACAAATTATCCCTTCTCAGACACAATGCTGCCTCAACTTAACTGAGATCAGTTAAATGCAGACCAAGGATGGAGGCTGGGAATTTGTGTAGCTCAAATGGTTAACTCAACGAGCCTAAGAACGATTATAGACCAAATCTTTTAAAAACATACCTCAGAAAGTCAGTTAAATATGTGGGGCAGAAACAAGAAGGATTTACTTTCCCTTTTAATTCTAAGAGAACTATGAGGACAATAAGACGATGGAAAATGTTTACAAAGTTTCAATTTCCAATTTAGATCTTTAAACTCTAGTCTCTGAATGATGACATACAGCCCCACTGTCAACATATGAAAGGCTCTCCACAGGCACAATCACAAGACTGGAAGAAGAAAAGGTAAGCAAGGAAAGCCAAAGCTACTGAAACAGCAAGCACTCAATACCAAAGAAAGCCAAGAGGTTAAATGCTTCAGGCCTGAGGATTCATCGAAGCAAAAGGGCAGAAAACATTGTAAACACTGTTATAGTGTGACCACGACACAAATCCAAGAATCCTACAGGGTCATAATGAAGAAATACGGAATCATCAGCACAGATGACAAGGATAAATAGTAAAGGGTTGGATATACCTGTCTCGTTCTGGTGACTGTAAACTAGTATCTGGTCTCAAACAGTTGGTGCTAGCACTCCTAGCCCTGTCAAGAGAGTGCTGTATTTCACTAATGCCAGTACATGGTATCCAATGGTGGAAGAGAAAGAAGACAGGAAAGGAAAACAAAGAAGGAATATAATGTTAGATTGAAAATCATAAAGGCAATGCACTCTTAAAAACATGATACAGAGAACAGTAATGATTTCAACCATTCAAAAATGCTGGAAAGTTGGCAGGATGAATGTTAAAACAATTCAGTCAAAAACAAAACCATGATGCAGTTAAAGCAATTAAATATTTGACAATCATTTACTAATGTTATACACAGCGGGATTAACCCTTTCATTAGCACAAATCAACATAACGAGCAGGAGTTGGTGTGTGTTTGGTGGAGTGTGTGGTGAGAGTTGATTACATGGTTAGCGATTGGCATGACAATAGAACCATAGAAAAATTATGGCACAGAAGGAGGCCATTCAGCCCATCATGTCTGCGCCAGCCAAAAAATCTAGCCGCCCAATCTAATCCCAACACCTGGTCCGTAGCCTTGCAGGTTACAGCACTTCAGGTGCATGTCCAGGTACCTTTCAAATGAGTTGAGGGTTTCTGCCATTTTGTAATTTTGTTTGTAACTGTGCAAAAGATGCAGCAGGATCACATAAAAAGTGACAGTTTGATTCAGGTGACTTTAACATATTGAAAAAGGTCACTATCTTTGATCAACCCCAAACTCCTGTTCTATCTCAAGATCTGCCATTAGGTTGCCGAGTTTCTTGTGAGCTACAGAAACACTTGGGTCTGCTGAAAAGGCATAAGATATTCCTGCTAGAGTTTAGGAAAGTTAAATCCAGTTTTGCAGTTTGTCCATTGATGTATTAATTCAACAAATTACGGAACACGGCAAAACAAAAAAGGTTGACAATATGTTCCACATACTAAAATGAAAGCATTACAGCATTATCATTTTGGTTTCCCTACAGTATCAATTTTTATCTATGTGTACTGTACCTAAATTTAGCTTTTTGTAAAACTATTGTTTGCATAATTTCTCTCAAGATGAAATTTCCCAGGCACAGTGGTTAATGTGTTCTCATTTGAGTATCATTAACATGCTTACTTTAAAACAGGCCAATAACATCACTAAGATACAGCAGACACGGGGGGAGTGACAAACACAATGACTTAAGATGAGAACACAATCTGAAGCCTCTTCTCTCATCAAATCTACATATTATAAACATTTTATAAAGAAATGTTCAATGACAGATCCATAAGACACCAAAGGGTTGATGAATTAGCAAAAAGCAGAAAACAGCAAGTTCCAGTTCTGAAACTGACAACGTAATAGTCCTTCATTCTTTCCCCTAACAAATTTATAACCTAGTGATTGTAAATTTCAATAAAATCGCCTCCTTTCTATTAATGACTGTATCCCATCCAACCTTAACTGTATCCCTTCCATTCCAAACTGTATCTCATCCAACCTTAACTGTATCCCCTCAATCCTTGACGGTATCCCTCTAACCGACAGTATCCCCTCCATCACTGACTGTATCCCCTCCATCGCTGACTGTATCCCCTCCATCGCTGACTGTATCCCAGTCCATCGCTGACTGTATCCCAGTCCATCGCTGACTGTATCACCTGCATCACTGACTGTATCCCCCCCATCACTGACTGTATTCCCCCCCATCACTGACTGTATCCCCCCATCACTGACTGTATCCCCCCATCACAGGCTGTATCCCCCCATCACTGACTGGATCCCCCCATCACTGACTGTATCCCCCCCATCACTGACTGTATCCCCCCCATCGCTGACTGTATCCCCCCATCGCTGACAATATCCCCTCCGTCGCTGACAGTATCCCAGTCCATCACTGACTGTATCCCCCCATCACTGACTGTATCCCAGTCCATCACTGACTGTATCCCAGTCCATCACTGACTGTATCCCCCCATCGCTGACTGTATCCCCCCATCACTGACTGTATCCCAGTCCATCACTGACTGTATCCCCCCATCGCTGACTGTATCCCCCCATCGCTGACTGTATCCCAATCCATCACTGACTGTATCCCCCCATCGCTGACTGTATCCCCCCATCGCTGACAGTATCCCAGTCCATCACTGACTGTATCCCCCCATCACTGACTGTATCCCCCCATCGCTGACTGTATCCCCCCATCGCTGACAGTATCCCCCCATCGCTGACAGTATCCCCCCATCGCTGACAGTATCCCCCCATCGCTGACAGTATCCCCTCCGTCGTTGACAGTATCCCAGGCCATCACTGACTGTATCCCAGTCCATCACTGACTGTATCCCCTCCATCACTGACTGTATCCTCCCATCACTGACTGTATCCTCCCATCACTGACTGTATCCCAGTCCATCACTGACTGTATCCCCCCATCGCTGACAGTATCCCCTCCACCCAAACTGTTTCCTCCCCATCACTCGATGCACAGTGATAGCACTTTTGCCTCTGAGCCAGAGGTTCGTGGGCCCAGGGGTCTGCAACTTGTCTGCAAAGGGACACCAGCGTCTGTGGTAACATTTTTGAGGACCGTGACTGGCAATTTCAGGAATGAGAAATTTCCCATTGATGACTTCTTTCCAGGCAAGTCCGACTTAAAAGAAAATTCACAGCCGTCAATTTCAGTTTCACAGCTGGCAGGTGCTGGGAGCGGGAACAACGGCTTCCCAACTCAGGACAAGTTCGGGGCTTCCGGCAGGTACTGATTATTTTAAAAAGCCTGCTGGAAACCCCGAGCTAGTCCTGAGTTGGGAAGCCGCTGTCCCTGCTCCTGTCAGAAGTGAAACTGAAACTGATGGCTGTGAATTTTTTTAAAAACTGACCAATCACAAAGCTGTTCTGGGGAGAGTTCCCGCTCTCTGCAACTGTCAGAGAGACAGGGAGAAAGAGAGGGAGAGGGGGGAGAGAGAGAGAGAAAGGGGGAGAGGGATGGACACAGAGGGGATAGGGATTGACAAAGAAAGGGAGAGAGAGAGAGCGAGAGGGGAGAGAAAGAGATCAAGATCACACCTGACAGATGGGCATCTATCCAGGTTCTCCACATCACTACATCAAGTGTGCGGGCAGACATTGACTACTGGTGCAAGCAAAAACAATGCCAGGTACTCACTGAATAGGGAGAAATGTGTTTTAAATAGGACTGTGTTTTGATGGCATTAGGTTGGCTACACACTTTATATACAAATTAATTTCCCCCATGTCCATGGCTGAGTCAATAATTTTGTCAAATGACCATGTTGCAACATGTTGGTGCCTATCCCTGCATGGGTGTAAGTCTCACAGCAGAATTCTGAGCACATTAACTCGGCTGGCACTTCAGGGTGAGACTGAGAGGGTGCTGCATTGTTGGAGATGCCGTCTTTTGGATGAGTTGTTGAACTGAGGTCCGTGAAAGCAACCTCTCAGGTAAACATAAAAGATCCCACAGCAGAATTCAAAGAGCAAAGGTGTTCTGCTATTATCCCACCAAATATTTATCCCTTAACCTACATCACGAAGAAACAGAGTATCAGTCCATCATTTCATTGCTATTTGTGGAAACTTGCTGTGCACAAATTGTCTGCTGCAGTTTCGACATTACAACAGTGATTATACTTCAGAAACTATTCATTTGGCTGGAAAGGGCTTTAGGATGTCCTGAGGACAGCAAAGGCTCATATAAATGTAATATATATAGAAATATATACATATAAATTCTTTCTTTCTATTTCAAAATGGTTTCTGCAAATGTTATTATACACCATCTATCAAGCAACAATTTATGAAATATATTTAACTGATGTCTTATTGTGGGTACACAGCTTATTTTCTAGTTAACATATATGACTGATCGCCTCTTTATTGTATGAAATTATAATTTCTGAACTAATTAGGTTTATGAAAATCTATATTTTGTGAAAAATTGTCTTGTAGACCAAGTCATAACCATGTTTGAAGGTGTTTCACTTTCACAATCCTTTAGAAATTCATTTTAAAATAAAAATGAAGATGCTGTGGTTGTTCTCTTTCGAGCAGAGGCAACTAAGAGGAGATCTGATAGAGGTGTTTAAAATCATGAAGGGTTTAGAGTAACTAAAGATAAACTGTTTCCAATGGCTGAAGGGCCAATAACCAGAGGCACAGATTTAAGGTGCTTGGCAAAAGAACCAGAGGCGACATGGAGAAAAACTTTTACACAGCGAATGGGTGGGATGTTGAATGCACTGCCTGAGAAGGTGGTGGATTCAGATTCAATAGTAGCTTTCTCAAGGAAATTGGATAAATACTGGAAGAAGAAAAAGGTGTGGGGATATGGGGAAAGAGAAACAAAACACTGTGGAGGTACAGAAATATTTACGGGCCCAAGTACAGAAATCACTCAAAATTAGTAGACAAGTACAAAGATTTAAAAGTCTAATCGATTGTTAGTCTTCATCTTACGGGGGCTGGAATACAAAGGGATGGAGGTTACACTGCAGTTGTATGAAGCTCTGATTTGACCGCATCTAGAGTACAGTGTTCAGTTCTGGGTACTGCATCTCAGGAAGGATATATATTCATCTTAGAGAGAGTGCAGACAGATTCACCAGAATGATACTGGCATCAACAGGGTTACATTATGATGGCAGGCTGCATAGACTAGGCTTGTATTCCTTTGAGTGTGGAAGATTAAGAAATTAATACAATTGAGGTGCTGAGTTGATTAAAGGAACTCATGGGGTGGATAGAAAAACTATTCCATCTGCTGGGGGAGTTCAGAACATGATGTCAGGAAGCACTTCATCACACAAAAGGTAGAAATATGGAACTCTCTCCCTGAAAAGCTGGTGAGGCTGGGGGTCAATTGAAAATTTCAAAACTGAGATTGATAAGACTTTTGCCAGGCAAGGGTATTACGCGATAGAGAACCAAGACATCATGTTCTGAATGGCAGGACAGGCTTCGGGGGAACCGCCTCCTCCTATTCCTAAGTAGGGTTTCTTGGTCTGTACACAGTTGAGTGCCATACACCATACATATGATGGTTAATTATTTATATTGTTTGATGTTTTTATCATGCATCAACTGATGGCTATGCTTCTTCTTTAAAGAGGTATCTCATAGCTAAACCCAGCCATGAGAAACCTAACAAAGTTCAGGTTTTCATTCTGCAGATAAGCAGCAGGAAAGCAACTGGACAGAAATCCAGACACTTTTCAACCCTTCTTACCTAACCAAGAGTTCTGTAAATGACAGTATCCGTGATTCCCGAGTCTGAGAACTGTCCTGTCTAATTCTGGATTTAATGCAGGCAGGTAAAGTGCAGCTTCAGAAGGAGTTTGAAAATTAAATATTACAAAAAAATTATCAATTCATGCAGATACATTTAATAATGCATAAATTAAAAACAAAAATTAAAATAATCAACCAGCAATTATGATGCATTACAATAACATCGAGAAAAGTAATAAAAGAACAGTGAAATACATTTCAGCAGAAAGCAAATGAATAAATTAAAATAAGCAAATGTAATCAGTAATCATTTGAATTCAGAGCTCCCCAGGGATAAATTTTTCATTTCAACTAGAAATGCATTGAAGAAATTATTAATGAAAAAAAATTATCTATCAGAAATCGTTCTCCTCTGATAAAGTTGGAGCATAAAACAGTAAGTGATTGTTAGTTAACGGCTGTGGGCCTCTTTTACAAATGGGCTGAGTATTTCTTTTTAAAGTGCAAAGAAATCTAATTGAAGGAACAAAGTTCAGATGGCAAAGTTTAAAACAGCAACAGAAAGTTGGCTACGTTAAAAAGAAAAGACTAAATGACACCTAAAAGCAGTTCATTCAAAAAGAAAGTAAAGATTGAGGGAATAAGGAGCTGGGAAAAGATGAGCAATAGTTCTGGATTCTACATTGCCCAGTGCTTTTGTTTAGAACCTTCCATGGCTGGTCTCAATCTCTGCAACCACCTCCTGTGTTAGAATCCTCCCCACCTTTCTCTATGAACTCTCTCTTCCTTGACTCTGGCATCTTGTGCATTTCCCCAACCCTTCACACTAGCATGCTGGCTGTACCTTAAGCCAACGAGGCTCCACATTCTGGAATTCCCTACCCAAACTCCACTGCCTCTCCACCCCCTTTAAAACTCACCTCTTATCTGACCAAATATTTGACCGACCAACCCACCCACCCTACCGTCACCCAACAATATCTCCTCTTCTGACTTGCTATCTATTTTCTTATGAAGCACCCTGAGAGGATTTTCTATATGAGACGTGCAATATTCTCGAAATGGTGATCATGTCACGTTAGTGCCATGGTATAACAGCAGGATATGTAGATCTGCATCTAGATCTGCATCTGCATCACAGTAGGTAAAATTATGAAACATTTTGAGGAAGCAGTGGAGCACGGTGGCCTGGGGAAAATCTGGCAGTGCCAGGGATGCAGAGATCCTGCTGAATTTAATGGCTGGGCTTTTTTGTTCTCCCATTTCCAGGGTGGGATAAGGCAAAAAAAGGAAAGCTTATGTCAGATTTAAGGTTTTGGGCAAAAGATACTGGGAGGATGTGAGGAAGGACTTTTTTACACAGCGAGTGGTAATGACCTGGAAGTCGCTGCCTACGAGGGTGGTGGAAGTGGAGACAATCAACGATTTCAAAAGGAAATTGGATGGGCACTTGAGGGAAATAAACTTGCAGGGCTCCAGGGATACAGCAGGGGAATGGGACTGACTGGATTGCTCCACGGAGAGCTGGCATAGACTGGACAGGCTGAATGGCCTCCTTCTGTGCAGTAATGACTCTATGACTCTATGATTCTCTGATTGTAGATACTGAGAGCTCAATACTGCAGAAAGCCCAGAGAAGTATAGAAAGTACAGGGTGAAATTAAAAAGGAAATTAGGAAAGCAAAGAGAGGGCATGAAAAGATATTGGCAAGGAAGATCAAAAAATGTTTTATAAATACATAAAGAGCAAGCAGAAAGAGTAGGGCTTATTAGAGACCAAAAAGGGAACGTGCATGTGGAGGCAAAAGACATGGATATGGTTGTTAGGAAATACTTTCCGTCTGTTTTCACAAAAGTGAGGGGTGATGTAGATATTCTTGTTAAAGAGATGGAGTGTGAAATATTGGATGAGATATCAAATACACATGGGTGGCACAGTGGTTAGCACCACAGCCTCACAGCTCCAGGGACCTGGGTTCAATTCAGGGTACTGCCTGTGCGGAGTTTGCAAGTTCTCCCTGTGACCATGTGGGTTTTTGCTGGGTGCTCCGGTTTCCTCCCACAGCCAAAGACTTGCAGGTGATAGGTAAATTGGCCATTGTAAATTTATTTTATTTATTTATTTAGAGATACAGCACTGAAACAGGCCCTTCGGCTCACCAACTCTGTGCCGACCAACAACCATCCATTTATACTAATCCTATATTAATCCCATATTCCCTACCACATCCCCACCATTCTCCAGAATATGGGATTACTGCAGGGTTAGTATAAATGGGTGGTTGTTGGCCGGCACAGACTCGGTGGGCCGAAGGGCCTGTTTCAGTGCTGTATCTCTAAATAAATAAAATAAATAAATAAACATAGCAAGAGAAGAAATATGAAGGTATTTAGCATCTTTGAAAGTAGATAAATCACCAGGCCAGATGAAATGTATCCAAGACTGCTAAGAGTACCAAGGGAAGAAATAGTGGAGGCTCTGTCTGTCGTTTTCCAATCCTCTCTAGCTACAGGCATTATGCCAGAGGACCGGAGGACAACTATCTTTCTACCGTTGTTTAAAATGGGAGAAAGGGACAGACTGTGTAATTATAGGCCAGTCAGCCTAACCTCAGTGGTGGAAAATATTGGAAAAAAATTCTGGGGGACAGCATAAATCTTTATTTAGAAAGGCACAGATTAATCAAAGACAGTCAGCATGGATTTGTTAAGGGAATGTTGTGTCTGATCAATTGAGTGAATTTTTTGAGGAGGTAACAAGGAAGGTCGATGAGGGTAGTGCATTGTTGTAGTCTATATGGATTTTAGCAAAGCTTTTCGCAAAGCCCACATGGAAGACTGGTCACAAAAGTAAAAGCCCATGGGATCCAAGGCAAAGTGACAAGTTGGACCCAAAATTGACTCAGTAGCAAGAAGCAAAGGGTAATGTTCGGCGAGTATTTTTGTGACTTGGAAGGCTGTTTCCAGTGGGGTTCTGCAGGGCTCGGTGGTGGGTCCCTTGCTTTTTGTGGTGCATATCAATGATTTGGAATTACATGCAGGGGCTATGATTAAAAAGTTTGATCAATGAAAACATTGGCTGTGTGGTCGATAATGAAGAAGAAAGCTGTAAACTACTGGAAGATATCAATGGACTAGTCAGGTGGGCAGAAAAGCGGCAAATGGAATTCAACCTGGACAAGAGTGAGGTAATGCATTTGGGGAAGGCTAACAAGGGCAGCATAGTAGTGCTGCAGTTGGGTGGCACCGTGGTTAGCACCACAGCCTCACAGTTCCAGCAACCTGGGTTCAATTCTGGATACTGCCTGTGCGGAGTTTGCAAGTTCTCCCTGTGACAGCGTGGGTTTTTGCTGGGTGCTCCGGTTTCCTCCCACAGCCAAAAACTTACAGGATGCTAGGTAAATTGGCTATTGTAAATTGCCCCTAGTGTAGGTAGGGGAATTGAGAGAAGGTGGGGATATGGTTGGAATATTGGGATTAATGTAGGATTAGTATAAATGGGTGGTTGATGGTCGGCACAGACTCAGTGGGCCGAAGGGCCTGTTTCAGTGCTGTGTCTCTAAAAAAAAGGCAAGGGAATACACAATAAGTGTAGAGGAACAAAGGGACCTTGGAGTGCATATCCAGAGATCCCTGAAGGCAGCAAGAAAGGTAAATAAAGTGGTCGAGGCGGCACATGGAATACTTTCCTTTATTGCCCAAGGCCTAGAGTGGAGAGGTTATGCTAGAACTGTATAAAACACTAGTTAAACTGCAACTATAATACTGAGCACGGTTCTGGTCACCGCATTACAGGAAGGATATGATTGCACTAGAGAGGGTACAAAGGAGATTTACAAGGATGTTGCCATGAATGGAGGATTTTAGCTACAAGGAAATTGGATAGGTTGAAGTTGTTTTCTTTGGAACATGGAGATTTAATTGAGGTATATAATATTATGAGATGCCTTGATACAGTGGTAGGAAGGATCTAGTTCTGTTAGCAGAGAGGTCAACCAGGCAGCATAGATTTAAAGTAATTGGTAGAAGGGTTAGAGGAGAATTTGTTTTACCCAGAGGATATTGGGAATCTGGAACTCACTGCCTGAAAAGTGTTACAGAGGCAGAAAATGTTATCGCATTTAAAAACACTTAGCGAAGCAGCTACAAGGCAACGGAACAAAAACTGGAAAGTGGGATTACACACAGGATCGATGGGCTGAATAGTCTCCTTCTGTGCTGTATATTTTTAATGTTTTCTGCCAGGCTGCTTGTCAGACTGGCAGGTGGCAAAGCCAGTGGCAGGAGACTGCATCTGGACACCTGTGGGGACAGGTTCTGGCAATTTGAAGGGGGAGGGAGTGAGAGATTGGTGCTTGGGTGGGCCAGGGTATTTGGTGGTGACTGCAGCAGAAATCACAATCCGTGGAGGGCCCCAAGTGAAGGATGTGGGACTTTTGATAGTTGTTTTAAAGACAAAAATAATGGACTTGGAATGAAACCCTTACTTTCTTAGCAACGAACACAGCTGTCAGATGGACTGAGATCAAGATGCATATTGTCCAGGATGGTGAAAGAAAGAAATGTATGTGTTAGCCAGACAAAATAGAGCCTTAGAGTCATAGAGTCATAAAGCACAGAAACAGGCCCTTCAGCCCATCGTGTCTGTGCCGGTCTTCAAGCACCTACTTATTCTAATCTCATTTTCCAGCACTTGGCCCGCAGCCTTGTATGTTATGGCGTTTCAAATGCTCATCTAAATACTTCTTAAATGTTGTGATGGTGCCTGACTCTACCGCCCCTTCAGGCAGTGCGCTCCAGATTCCAACCACCCTGTGGGTGAAAATTTTTTTCCTCAAATCCCCTCTAAACCTCCTGCCCCTTAACTTAAATCTATGCCCCCTGGTTACTGACCCCTCCGCTAAAGGAAAAAGTTTCTTCCTCTTTACCCTATCAATGCCCCTCATAATATTGTACACCTGAATCATGTCCCACCTCAGCCTTCTCTGCTCTAAGGAAAACAACCCTAGCCTTTTCAGTCTCTCTTCATAACTGAAATGCTCCAGCCCAGGCAACATCCTGGTGAATCTCCTCTGCACCCTCTCCAGTGCAATCACATCCTTCCTATAGTGCGGTGCCCAGAACTTTACACAGTACTCCAGCTGTGGCCTAACTAGCGTTTTATACAGCTCCATCATAACCTCCCTGCTCTTATATTCTAAGCCTCGGCCAATAAAGGCAAGTATCTCATATGCCTTCCTAACCACCTTATCTACCTGTGCTGCTGCCTTCAGTGATCTATGGACTAGTACACCAAGGTCACTCTGACCTTCTGTACTTCCTAGGGTCCTACCATCCATTGTATATTCCCTTGCCTTGTTAGTCCTCCCAAAATGCATCACCTCATACTTCTCAGGATTAAGTTCCATTTGCCACAGATCCGCCCATCTTATCAGCCCACCTATATCGTCCTGTAATCTAAGGCTTTCCTCCTCACTATTTACGACACCACCAATTTTCGTGTCATCTGAGAACTTACTGATCATACTTTCTATATTCACGTCTAAATCATTAATGTACACTACAAACAGCAACGGTCCCAGCACCGATCCCTGCGGTACACCACTGGTCACAGGCTTCCACTCGCAGAAACAACCCTCGACCATTACCCTCTGCCTCCTGCCACTAAACCAATTTTGGATCCAATTTGCCAAATTGCCCTGGATCCCATGGGCTATTACCTTCTTAACCAATCTCCCATATGGGACCTTATCAAAAGCCTTACTGAAGTCCATGTATACTACATCAACTGCTTTACCCTCATCTACACATCTTGTCACCTCCTCGAAAAATTCAATCAAGTTAGTTAGGCACGATTTCCCCCGACAAAGCCATGCTGACTATTCTTGATGAGTCCCTGTCTCTCCAAGTGGAGATTAATCCAGTCCCTCAGAATTTTTTCCAATAGTTTCCCAACCACTGATGTCAGACTCACCGGCCCGGAATTACCTGGTTTATCCCTGCTAATCTTCTTGAATAATGGTACCACATTCGCTGTCCTCCAGTTCTTTGGTACCTCTCGTGTGGCCAGAGAGGATTGGAAAATTTGTGTCAGAGCCCCTGCTATCTCCTCCCTTGCCTCACATAACAGGCTGGGATACATCTCATCTGGGCCTGGGGATTTATCCACTTTTAAGCCTGCTAAAACAGCTAATACTTCCTCCCTTTCAGTACTAATATGTTCAAGTATATCACAATCCCCGTCCCTGATCTCTACACCTACATCATCCTCCTCCATAGTGAACACAGATGAAAAGTAATCATTTAAAATCTCACCTATATCCTCTGGCACCACACACAGATTGCCACTTTAGTCCCTAAGGCTCTTATCCTTAATATACATATAAAATGCCTTAGGATTTTCCTTCATCTTGCCTGCCAGTGTTTTTTCATGTCCCCTCTTCACTCTCCTAGTTACTTTTTCAAATACCCCCCTACACTTTCCATATTCCTTTACGGCGTCTGCTGTTTTCAGCACTCTGAATCTACCATAAGCCTCCTTGTTTTTTCTCGTGATCCAATCCTCTATCCCTTGACATCCAGGGCTCCCTGGACCTGTCGGTCCTCCCCCTCACCTTAATGGCTTCATGTTGACTCTGAACTCTCACTATTTCCTCTTTGAATGACTCCCACTGGTCTGATGTAGACTTTCCTACAAGTCATAGAGAGAGATACAGCACTGAAACAGGCCCTTCGGCCCGCTGGGTCTGTGCTGACCATCAACCACCCATTTATACTAATCCTACATTAATCCCATGTCTCCTACCATATCCCCACCTTCCCTCAATTCTCCTACTACCTACCTACACTAGGGGCAATTTTACAATGGCCAATTTACCGATCAACCTGCAAGTCTTTAGCTGTGGGAGGAAACCAGAGCACCCAGTGGAAGCCCACACAGGTCACAGGGAGAACATGCAAACTCCACACAGGCAGCACCCAGCACCAAACCCAGGTCACTGGAGCTGTGAGGCTGCAGTGCTAACCACTGCACCACTGTGCCACACAAGTAGCTGCTCCCAGTCCACTTTGGCCAGATCCTGTTTTATCAAACTGAAATCAGTCTTCCCCCAATTCAGTACCTTTATTTCTGGTCCATCTTTGTCCTTTTCCATAACTACCTTAAATCTTACAGAGTTATGGTCACTATCCCTGAAATGCTCCCCCACTGACACTTGTTCAGCTTCATTCCCTCGGATTAGGTCTAGTACTGCCCCTTCTCTTGGAGGACTTTCTACCGACTGACTCAAAAAGCTCTCCTGTATGTATTTTAAGAGGTCCGCCCCCTTGGTAAGACATACCTCGAGTAACTGATGAGAAGCAACCCTGTGAATAATTGCAGATGGAAGGAAGCAACCCTTGCAAACTGTTAAGAGATTCTTTGATGTTTGATAATTAAACAGCAGATTTTGGAATGAAAACTATATAAAACAGTTCATTCTACGAGCCTGATCAATTTGATCCACCACCTTCAAAAGTTTGTGTTCACAAACTCCCAGATCTCTTTGTTCCTGTACCACTTTTAAAATTGTAACCTTAGATTATTTTCTCTCCTCATTCTTTGTTTAAAAGTGTATCACTTCACACTTCTCTGCGTTAAATTTCATCAGCCATTTTCTGCCGATTTCACCAATCCATTTTCTCCTAAAGTCAGTTACTATCCTCTTCAATGTTTACTAATTCCATGTTTTGTGTGATCTGCTAGCAAGTCTATTATGTGGTACTTCATCAAATGCAATTTGCAAGTCCAAATACACATCATCAACAACAGTACCCTCATCACCCTTCTCTGATATTTACAGAGTCATAACAGCAGAGTAGGAGGCCATTTGACCCATTGTGCTAATGCTAGCTCTCTGTACAGCAACCCATTCACCCATTCTTTCCCATAGCCTTGCATGTTTATTCCCTCATCGGAATGAGTTTAGTCCTATTACTATACCAGGAAATATTATACATGGTATATTAATTGATAGCTTGGGCAAATAACCAACTGAATCTACGTAAATCACAACAAACTATCTATTATTTATTCCTTTCCTCTGTCCCAGACAAACGTAATATTTATGATGTATACTTCTTACCTGGATATGTCTTGGTGAAAACCATTAACTAGTAATGGCATCCTGGGAGGCAAAGTTTTACTGGTATTAAGTGATGTTCTGCTTCAGGCAGAATACAGCAATAAATAGAAAGAAAAAAGAATACGTAAACAGAAAAGAAATCCCTATCAACATATAACTAAAATGGAGAAAATAACGTGATCAGAGCAAGTAACAATTGTAATCCATTCAATAGTTTTTCATCAGGAATAAAAGAGAAGTTTTGGAATGTTAAAGGAAGAACACTAAGAAGTTCACCGTGCCGAATCTAGACCTGAAAAGTAATATTATCAGTGTGAAATATCTCCATCGGAATGAGAACATTGTTCAGTTTGAAATATCTCCATCGGAATGGGAACATTGATCAGTGTGAAATATCTCCATCGGAATGGGAACATTGTTCAGTGTGTAATATCTCCATCGGAATGGGAACATTGATCAGTGTGAAATATCTCCATCGGAATGGGAACATTGATCAGTGTGAAATATCTCCATCGGAATGGGAACATTGATCAGTGTGAAATATCTCCATCGGAATGGGAACATTGATCAGTGTGAAATATCTCCATCGGAATGGGAACATTGATCGGTGTGAAATATCTCCATCGGAATGGGAACATTGATCGGTGTGAAATATCTCCATCGGAATGGGAACATTGATCGGTGTGAAATATCTCCATCGGAATGGGAACATTGATCGGTGTGAAATATCTCCATCGGAATGGGAACATTGATCAGTGTGAAATATCTCCATCGGAATGGGAACATTGATCAGTGTGAAATATCTCCATCGGAATGGGAACATTGATCGGTGTGAAATATCTCCATCGGAATGGGAACATTGATCAGTGTGAAATATCTCCATCGGAATGGGAACATTGATCAGTTTGAAATATCTCCATCGGAATGGGAACATTGATCAGTGTGAAATATCTCCATCGGAATGGGAACATTGATCAGTGTGAAATATCTCCATCGGAATGGGAACATTGATCAGTGTGAAATATCTCCATCGGAATGGGAACATTGATCGGTGTGAAATATCTCCATCGGAATGGGAACATTGTTCAGTTTGAAATATCTCCATCGGAATGGGAACATTGATCAGTGTGAAATATCTCCATCGGAATGGGAACATTGTTCAGTTTGAAATATCTCCATCGGAATGGGAACATTGAGCAGTGTGAAATATCTCCATCGGAATGGGAACATTGATCGGTGTGAAATATCTCCATCGGAATGGGAACATTGATCGGTGTGAAATATCTCCATCGGAATGGGAACATTGATCGGTGTGAAATATCTCCATCGGAATGGGAACATTGATCGGTGTGAAATATCTCCATCGGAATGGGAACATTGATCAGTGTGAAATATCTCCATCGGAATGGGAACATTGATCAGCGTGAAATATCTCCATCGGAATGGGAACATTGTTCAGCGTGAAATATCTCCATCGGAATGGGAACATTGATCAGTGTGAAATATCTCCATCGGAATGGGAACATTGATCAGTGTGAAATATCTCCATCGGAATGGGAACATTGTTCAGCGTGACATATCTCCATCGGAATGGGAACATTGATCCGTGTGAAATATCTCCATCGGAATGGGAACATTGATCAGTGTGAAATATCTCCATCGGAATGGGAACATTGATCAGTTTGAAATATCTCCATCGGAATGGGAACATTGATCAGTGTGAAATATCTCAATCGGAATGGGAACATTGATCAGTGTGAAATATCTCCATCGGAATGGGAACATTGATCAGTTTGAAATATCTCCATCGGAATGGGAACATTGATCAGTGTGAAATATCTCCATCGGAATGGGAACATTGATCAGTTTGAAATATCTCCATCGGAATGGGAACATTGATCAGTGTGAAATATCTCCATCGGAATGGGAACATTGTTCAGTTTGAAATATCTCCATCGGAATGGGAACATTGTTCAGTGTGAAATATCTCCATCGGAATGGGAACATTGATCAGTGTGAAATATCTCCATCGGAATGGGAACATTGATCAGTGTCAAATATCTCCATCGGAATGGGAACATTGTTCAGCGTGAAATATCTCCATCGGAATGGGAACATTGATCCGTGTGAAATATCTCCATCGGAATGGGAACATTGATCAGTGTGAAATATCTCCATTGGAATGGGAACATTGATCAGTTTGAAATATCTCCATCGGAATGGGAACATCGATCAGTGTGAAATATCTCCATCGGAATGGGAACATCGATCAGTGTGAAATATCTCCATCGGAATGGGAACATTGATCAGTGTGAAATATCTCCATCGGAATGGGAAGATTGATCAGTGTGAAATATCTCCATCGGAATGGGAACATTGATCAGTGTGAAATATCTCCATCGGAATGGGAACATTGATCAGTGTGAAATATCTCCATCGGAATGGGAACATTGATCAGTTTGAAATATCTCCATCGGAAAGGGAACATTGATCAGTGTGAAATATCTCCATCGGAATGGGAACATTGATCAGTGTGAAATATCTCCATCGGAATGGGAACATTGATCAGTGTGAAATATCTCCATCGGAATGGGAACATTGATCAGTGTGAAATATCTCCATCGGAATGGGAACATTGATCAGTGTGAAATATCTCCATCGGAATGGGAACATTGATCAGTGTGAAATATCTCCATCGGAATGGGAACATTGATCAGTGTGAAATATCTCCATCGGAATGGGAACATTGATCAGTGTGAAATATCTCCATCGGAATGGGAACATTGATCACGGTGAAATATCTCCATCGGAATGGGAACATTGATCAGTGTGAAATATCTCCATCGGAATGGGAACATTGATCAGTGTGAAATATCTCCATCGGAATGGGAACATTGATCAGTGTGAAATATCTCCATCGGAATGGGAACATTGATCAGTGTGAAATATCTCCATCGGAATGGGAACATTGATCAGTGTGAAATATCTCCATCGGAATGGGAACATTGATCAGTGTGAAATATCTCCATCGGAATGGGAACATCAATCAGTGTGAAATATCTCCATCGGAATGGGAACATTGATCAGTGTGAAATATCTCCATCGGAATGGGAACATTGATCAGTGTGAAATATCTCCATCGGAATGGGAACATTGATCAGTGTGAAATATCTCCATCGGAATGGGAACATTGATCAGTGTGAAATATCTCCATCGGAATGGGAACATTGATCAGTTTGAAATATCTCCATCGGAAAGGGAACATTGATCAGTGTGAAATATCTCCATCGGAATGGGAACATTGATCAGTGTGAAATATCTCCATCGGAATGGGAACATTGATCAGTGTGAAATATCTCCATCGGAATGGGAACATTGATCAGTGTGAAATATCTCCATCGGAATGGGAACATTGATCAGTGTGAAATATCTCCATCGGAATGGGAACATTGATCAGTGTGAAATATCTCCATCGGAATGGGAACATTGATCAGTGTGAAATATCTCCATCGGAATGGGAACATTGATCAGTGTGAAATATCTCCATCGGAATGGGAACATTGATCAGTGTGAAATATCTCCATCGGAATGGGAACATCGATCAGTGTGAAATATCTCCATCGGAAAGGGAACATTGATCAGTGTGAAATATCTCCATCGGAATGGGAACATTGATCAGTGTGAAATATCTCCATCGGAAAGGGAACATTGATCAGTGTGAAATATCTCCATCGGAATGGGAACATTGATCAGTGTGAAATATCTCCATCGGAATGGGAACATTGATCAGTTTGAAATATCTCCATCGGAATGGGAACATTGATCAGTGTGAAATATCTCCATCGGAATCGGAACATCAATCAGTGTGAAATATCTCCATCGGAATGGGAACATTGATCAGTGTGAAATATCTCCATCGGAATGGGAACATTGTTCAGTGTGAAATATCTCCATTGGAATGGGAACATTGATCAGTGTGAAATATCTCCATTGGAATGGGAACATTGTTCAGTGTGAAATATCTCCATCGGAATGGGAACATTGATCAGTGTGAAATATCTCCATCGGAATGGGAACATTGATCAGTGTGAAATATCTCCATCGGAATGGGAACATTGATCAGTGTGAAATATCTCCATCGGAATGGGAACATTGATCAGTGTGAAATATCTCCATCGGAATGGGAACATTGATCAGTGTGAAATATCTCCATCGGAATGGGAACATTGTTCAGTGTGAAATATCTCCATCGGAATGGGAACATTGTTCAGTGTGAAATATCTCCATCGGAATGGGAACATTGATCAGTGTGAAATATCTCCATCGGAATGGGAACATTGTTCAGTGTGAAATATCTCCATCGGAATGGGAACATTGTTCAGTGTGAAATATCTCCATCGGAATGGGAACATTGATCAGTGTGAAATATCTCCATCGGAATGGGAACATTGTTCAGTGTGAAATATCTCCATCGGAATGGGAACATTGATCAGTGTGAAATATCTCCATCGGAATGGGAACATCGATCAGTTTGAAATATCTCCATCGGAATGGGAACATCGATCAGTGTGAAATATCTCCATCGGAATGGGAACATCGATCAGTGTGAAATATCTCCATCGGAATGGGAACATTGATCAGTGTGAAATATCTCCATCGGAATGGGAAGATTGATCAGTGTGAAATATCTCCATCGGAATGGGAACATTGATCAGTGTGAAATATCTCCATCGGAATGGGAACATTGATCAGTGTGAAATATCTCCATCGGAATGGGAACATTGATCAGTTTGAAATATCTCCATCGGAAAGGGAACATTGATCAGTGTGAAATATCTCCATCGGAATGGGAACATTGATCAGTGTGAAATATCTCCATCGGAATGGGAACATTGATCAGTGTGAAATATCTCCATCGGAATGGGAACATTGATCAGTGTGAAATATCTCCATCGGAATGGGAACATTGATCAGTGTGAAATATCTCCATCGGAATGGGAACATTGATCAGTGTGAAATATCTCCATCGGAATGGGAACATTGATCAGTGTGAAATATCTCCATCGGAATGGGAACATTGATCAGTGTGAAATATCTCCATCGGAATGGGAACATTGATCAGTGTGAAATATCTCCATCGGAATGGGAACATTGATCAGTGTGAAATATCTCCATCGGAATGGGAACATTGTTCAGTGTGAAATATCTCCATCGGAATGGGAACATTGATCAGTGTGAAATATCTCCATCGGAATGGGAACATTGATCAGTTTGAAATATCTCCATCGGAAAGGGAACATTGATCAGTGTGAAATATCTCCATCGGAATGGGAACATTGATCAGTGTGAAATATCTCCATCGGAATGGGAACATTGATCAGTGTGAAATATCTCCATCGGAATGGGAACATTGATCAGTGTGAAATATCTCCATCGGAATGGGAACATTGATCAGTGTGAAATATCTCCATCGGAATGGGAAATTGATCAGTGTGAAATATCTCCATCGGAATGGGAACATTGATCAGTGTGAAATATCTCCATCGGAATGGGAACATTGATCAGTGTGAAATATCTCCATCGGAATGGGAACATTGATCAGTGTGAAATATCTCCATCGGAATGGGAACATTGATCAGTGTGAAATATCTCCATCGGAATGGGAACATTGATCAGTGTGAAATATCTCCATCGGAATGGGAACATTGATCAGTGTGAAATATCTCCATCGGAATGGGAACATTGATCAGTGTGAAATATCTCCATCGGAATGGGAACATTGATCAGTGTGAAATATCTCCATCGGAATGGGAACATTGATCAGTGTGAAATATCTCCATCGGAATGGAAACATTGATCAGTGTGAAATATCTCCTTCGGAATGGGAACATTGAACACGGTGAAATATCTCCATCGGAATGGGAACATTGATCAGTGTGAGTTATCTCCATTGGAATGGGAACATCAATCAGTGTGAAATATCTCCATCGGAATGGGAACATTGATCAGTGTGAGTTATCTCCATTGGAATGGGAACATCAATCAGTGTGAAATATCTCCATCGGAATGGGAACATTGATCAGTGTGAGTTATCTCCATTGGAATGGGAACATCAATCAGTGTGAAATATCTCCATCGGAATGGGAACATCGATCAGTGTGAAATATCTCCATCGGAAAGGGAACATTGATCAGTGTGAAATATCTCCATCGGAATGGGAACATCGATCAGTGTGAAATATCTCCATCGGAAAGGGAACATTGTTCAGTGTGAAATATCTCCATCGGAATGGGAACATTGATCAGTGTGAAATATCTCCATCGGAAAGGGAACATTGATCAGTGTGAAATATCTCCATCGGAATGGGAACATTGATCAGTGTGAAATATCTCTATCGGAATGGGAACATTGATCAGTGTGAAATATCTCCATCGGAATGGGAACATCAATCAGTGTGAAATATCTCCATCGGAATGGGAACATTGATCAGTGTGAAATATCTCCATCGGAATGGGAACATTGATCAGTGTGAAATATCTCCATCGGAATGGGAACATCAATCAGTGTGAAATATCTCCATCGGAATGGGAACATTGATCAGTGTGAAATATCTCCATCGGAATGGGAACATTGTTCAGTGTGAAATATCTCCATTGGAATGGGAACATTGATCAGTGTGAAATATCTCCATTGGAATGGGAACATTGTTCAGTGTGAAATATCTCCATCGGAATGGGAACATTGATCAGTGTGAAATATCTCCATCGGAATGGGAACATTGATCAGTGTGAAATATCTCCATCGGAATGGGAACATTGATCAGTGTGAAATATCTCCATCGGAATGGGAACATTGTTCAGTGTGAAATATCTCCATCGGAATGGGAACATTGTTCAGTGTGAAATATCTCCATCGGAATGGGAACATTGTTCAGTGTGAAATATCTCCATCGGAATGGGAACATTGATCAGTGTGAAATATCTCCATCGGAATGGGAACATTGTTCAGTGTGAAATATCTCCATCGGAATGGGAACATTGTTCAGTGTGAAATATCTCCATCGGAATGGGAACATTGATCAGTGTGAAATATCTCCATCGGAATGGGAACATCGATCAGTGTGAAATATCTCCATCGGAATGGGAACATCGATCAGTGTGAAATATCTCTATCGGAATGGGAACATTGATCAGTGTGAAATATCTCCATCGGAATGGGAACATTGATCAGTGTGAAATATCTCCATCGGAATGGGAACATTGAACACGGTGAAATATCTCCATCGGAATGGGTACATTGATCAGTGTGAGTTATCTCCATTGGAATGGGAACATCAATCAGTGTGAAATATCTCCATCGGAATGGGAACATTGAACACGGTGAAATATCTCCATCGGAATGGGAACATTGTTCAGTGTGAAATATCTCCATCGGAATGGGAACATTGTTCAGTGTGAAATATCTCCATCGGAATGGGAACATTGTTCAGTGTGAAATATCTCCATCGGAATGGGAACAGTGATCACTGTGAAATATCTCCATCGGAATGGGAACATTGATCAGTGTGAAATATCTCCATCGGAATGGGAACATTGAACACGGTGAAATATCTCTATCGGAATGGGAACATTGATCAGTGTGAAATATCTCCATCGGAATGGAAACATTGATCAGTGTGAAATATCTCCTTCGGAATGGGAACATTGAACACGGTGAAATATCTCCATCGGAATGGGAACATTGATCAGTGTGAGTTATCTCCATTGGAATGGGAACATCAATCAGTGTGAAATATCTCCATCGGAATGGGAACATTGATCCGTGTGAAATATCTCCATCGGAATGGGAACATTGTTCAGTTTGAAATATCTCCATCGGAATGGGAACATTGATCAGTGTGAGTTATCTCCATTGGAATGGGAACATTGATCAGTGTGAAATATCTCCATCGGAATGGGAACATTGATCCGTGTGAAATATCTCCATCGGAATGGGAACATTGTTCAGTGTGAAATATCTCCATCGGAATGGGAACATTGATCAGTGTGAAATATCTCCATCGGAATGGGAACATTGATCACGGTGAAATATCTCCATCGGAATGGGAACATTGATCACGGTGAAATATCTCCATCGGAATGGGAACATTGATCAGTTTGAAATATCTCCATCGGAAAGGGAACATTGATCAGTGTGAAATATCTCCATCGGAATGGGAACATTGATCAGTGTGAAATATCTCCATCGGAATGGGAACATTGTTCAGTGTGAAATATCTCCATCGGAATGGGAACATTGTTCAGTGTGAAATATCTCCATCGGAATGGGACCATTGATCAGTGTGAAATATCTCCATCGGAATGGGAACATTGATCAGTGTGAAATATCTCCATCGGAATGGGAACATTGATCAGTGTGAAATATCTCCATCGGAATGGGAACATTGATCAGTGTGAAATATCTCCATCGGAATGGGAACATTGATCAGTGTGAAATATCTCCATCGGAATGGGAACATTGATCAGTGTGAAATATCTCCATCGGAATGGGAACATTGATCAGTGTGAAATATCTCCATCGGAATGGGAACATTGTTCAGTGTGAAATATCTCCATCGGAATGGGACCATTGATCAGTGTGAAATATCTCCATCGGAATGGGAACATTGTTCAGTGTGAAATATCTCCATCGGATGGGAACATTGATCAGTGTGAAATATCTCCATCGGAATGGGAACATTGATCAGTGTGAAATATCTCCATCGGAATGGGAACATTGATCAGTGTGAAATATCTCCATCGGAATGGGACCATTGATCAGTGTGAAATATCTCCATCGGAATGGGAACATTGATCGGTGTGAAATATCTCCATCGGAATGGGAACATTGATCAGTGTGAAATATCTCCATCGGAATGGGACCATTGATCAGTGTGAAATATCTCCATCGGAATGGGAACAGCAGCACACAGGATGGAGTCTGATGTCACAGGAGCACACGTGTTGAAGTGTGATGTCACAGGAGCACACGGGTTGGAGTCTGATGTCACAGGAACACACGGGTTGGAATGTGATGTCACAGGAGCACACGGGCTGGAATCCGATGTCACATGAGTACACGGGTTGGAGTTTGAAGTCACAGGCACACACGGGTTAGAGTATGAAGTCACAGGAGCACACCGGTTGGAGTGTGATGTCACAGGAGCACACCGGTTGGAGTGTGATGTCACAGGAACACACGGGTTGGAGTGTGATGTCACAGGAGCACAAGGGTTGGATTGTGAAGTCACAGGTGCACACGGGTTGGAGAGTGATGTCACAGGAACACGTGGGTTGGAGTGCGATGTCACAGGAACACACGGGTTAGAGTGTGAAGTCACAGGAGCACACGGGTTGGAGTGTGATGTCACAGAAGCACATGGGTTGGAGTGTGAAGTCACAGGAGCACACGGGTTGGAGTGTGATGTCACAGGAACACACGGATTGGAGTGTGATGTCACAGGAACATACAGGTTGGAGTGGGATGTCACAGGAACATACAGGTTGGAGTGTGATGTCACAGGAGCACACGGCTTGGAGTGCGATGTCACAGGAGCACACGGGTTGGAGTGTGAAGTCGCAGGAGCACACGGGTTGGAGTGTGATGTCACAGGAACACACGGGTGGTGTGTGATGTCACAAGACTATGTGGGTTGGAGTGTGATGTCACAGGAACACACGGGTTGGAGTGTGATGTCACAGGAGCACACGGGTTGGAGTGTGAAGTCTCAGGAGCACATGGGTTGGAGTGTGAAGTCACAGGAACACACGGGTTGGAGTGTGATGTCACAGGAGCACACGGGTTGGAGTGTGAAGTCGCAGGAGCACATGGGTTGGAGTGTGAAGTCACAGGAGCACACGGGTTGGAGTGTGATGTCACAGGAACATACGGATTGGAGTGTGATGTCACAGGAACATACAGGTTGGAGTGGGATGTCACAGGAACATACAGGTTGGAGTGTGATGTCACAGGAGCACACGGCTTGGAGTGCGATGTCACAGGAACACACGGGTGGTGTGTGATGTCACAAGACTATGTGGGTTGGAGTGTGATGTCACAGGAACACACGGGTTGGAGTGTGATGTCACAGGAGCACACGGGTTGGAGTGTGAAGTCTCAGGAGCACATGGGTTGGAGTGTGAAGTCACAGGAACACACGGGTTGGAGTGTGATGTCACAGGAGCACACGGGTTGGAGTGTGAAGTCGCAGGAGCACATGGGTTGGAGTGTGAAGTCACAGGAACACACGGGTTGGAGTGTGAAGTCACAGGAACACACGGGTTGGAGTGTGATGTCACAGGAGCACACGGGTTGGAGTGTGATGTCACCGGATCACATGGGTTGGAGTATGCTTTTCTTGAGGTTGAAGCTTTGTTAAGAATAAAGCTACCAACCAATCAGAATGTAACTTCAATAACAATACTTTTAGCACTTGTCAAGGAATGTACAATCCACGTAATTGGCATAGATTTCAAAAGTTCATTTGTCTAACTGTGGTGGCCATATTTTTGATGGCTGAATAACAATGAAAAAATACCAGCACACCAATTTATGGTAAAGCCTTTCATTTACTGGTAATCTGACTCACACAGAAACCAAGCGCATTTACTGAGAAAGAACAGCTTCCATATATGGAAAGGAGTTGCCAAGCATTGAACTCTGTTCTGAAAGAGTGGCATCACCTCACATAACAGTCGGAGCTGGTTGCTTAAGAGCTCAGGAACAGGACTGGACATGTCTGAACATAAAGGAGAGTCTTGGTTATTAGATATATCTAAAAACACTGTACCAAGACAGAGAAACGTTAGCAAGGATGTACAAAGAGAACAAATTAGAATTTGAAACAGCAGATGTATACAAATTACGTTGTAATGCCATGAGGGAGAGAACGAGAGAGACTTAACTGGAGGAAGCAACTTCCATAAGTCAAATGAACCTGTTCACTGCTCTTATGTTTATGTAATCAAAAACTCATACAAGAGAGCACAATTCAACATCACACCAGACATGGAAGAACCCATTCTGAATGAGGAAGATCTAAATGATTTATTTAGGAGAGATCGGGCTGGAAGGCACTGGGACAAGAGACTGGACAGGTGCAGAACTAATGGAATGTTTCACAGGGCAAATTTTGCAAAGCCTTAAAGAGCCTTGTGATTTTATATCCACCTTTACAAATTTTGGGTCAGTGTGAGACATTTGCCGAGGTTCATCATGCTCAGTCTCACCTATAAGTGGTCCACTGTCATTTACAGTCAGGAGCTTACTTTCATTTTCCAACACTAGTCCTACAATACTGGGATAATAACAAATAAAATCTCTTATGTGAACTCTATGTTGTAATCTCACTCCCCTATTTCTTTAGCTTTTCTTCATACCCACTCACAGCTCATCTCAAGTACCACCTGCTCCCTTGATTCCATTAGCAGTGAGCTGTTGACCAACCAACTTCCCTTCTTGACCCTGATGCCAGCTGACTCTTCCAACACACATTTGGCCAGCTGCCCATTTCTATCCTCTGTCACACAAAACTCTGCTGCCCATGTCCTAATTCACACCCAATCCTGTTCAGGGGAATGGGAACCTAAATTGTAGTTCCAGTGTACAGGCTGTTGAGAGTAGTGAGGTAGGGGATAAGGTTACAGGGACGCAAGAGGGCACTGGCAAGCAAGAACTTGGTTTAAAGTGTGTCTACTTCAACGCCAGGAGCATCCGGAATAAGGTGGGTGAGCTTGCAGCATGGGTTGGTACCTGGGATCCTGATGTTGTGGCCATTTCAGAGACATGGGTAGAGCAGGGGCAGGAATGGATGTTGCAGGTTCCGGGATTTAGATGTTTCAGTAAGAACAGAGAAGAGGGTAAAAGAGGGGGGGGGGGGTGTGGCATTGTTAATCAAGGAAAGTATTACAGCGGCAGAAAGGACGTTTGAGGACTCGTCTACTGAGGTAGTATGGGCCGAGGTTAGAAACAGGAGGGGAGAGGTCACCCTGTTGGGAGTTTTCTATAGACCTCCGAATAGTTCCAGAGATGTAGAGGAAAGGATAGCGAAGATGATTCTCGACAGGAGCGAGAGTAACAGGGTAGTTGTTATGGGGGACTTTAACTTTCCAAATATTGAATGGAAATACTATAGTTCGAGTACTTTAGATGGGTCTGTTTTTGTCCAGTGTGTGCAGGAGGGTTTTCTGACACAGTATGTGGACAGGCCAACCAGGGGCGATGCCACATTGGATTTGGTACTGGGTAATGAACCCGGCTAGGTGTTCGATTTAGATGTAGGTGAGCACTTTGGCGATAGTGATCACAATTCGGTTAGGTTTACCTTAGCGATGGGCAGGGACAGGTATATACCGCAGGGCAAGAATTATAGCTGGGGGAAAGGAAATTATGACGCGATTAGGCAAGATTTAGGATGTGTAGGATGGGGAAGGAAACTGCAGGGGATGGGCACAAACGAAATGTGGAGCTTATTCAAGGAGCAGCTAATGCGTGTCCTTGATAAGTATGTACCTGTAAGGCAGGGAGGAAGTTGTCGAGCGAGGGAGCCGTGGTTTACTCAAGAAGTTGAAGCGCTTGTCAAGAGGAAGAGGGCGGCTTATGTGAGGATGAGACGTGAAGGTTCAGTTAGGGCGCTTGAGAGTTACAAGCTAGCCAGGAAGGATCTAAAGGGAGGGCTAAGAAGAGCAAGGAGAGGACACGAGAAGTCATTGGCGGATAGGATCAAAGAAAACCCGAAGGCTTTCTATAGGTATATCAGGAATAAAAGAATGATAAGAGTTAGAACAGGGCCAATCAAGGATAGTAGTGGGAAGTTGTGTGCGGAATCAGAGGAGATAGGGGAAGCGTTAAATGAATATTTTTCGTCAGTATTTACAGTAGAGAAAGAAAATGTTGCCGAGGAGATTACTGAGATACAGCCTACTAGGCTAGATGGGATTGAGATTCACAAGGAGGAGGTGTGAGCAATTTTGGAAAGAGTGAAAATAGATAAGTCCCCTGGGCCAGATGGGATTTATCCTAGGATTCTCTGGGAAGCCAGGGAGGAGATTGCAGAGCCGTTGTTGTTGATCTTTATGTCGTCATTGTCGACAGGAATAGTGCCGGAAGACTGGAGGATAGCAAATGTTGTCCCCTTGTTCAAGAAGGGGAGTAGAGACAGCCCTGGTAATTATAGACCTGTGAGCCTTACTTCGGTTGTGGGTAAAATGTTGGAAAGGGTTATAAGAGATAGGATTTATAATCATCTTGAAAAGAATAAGTTCATTTGCGATAGTCAGCACGGTTTTGTGAAAGGTCGGTCGTGCCTCACAAACCTTATTGAGTTTTTTGAGAAGGTGACCAAACAGGTGGATGAGGGTAAAGCTGTAGATGTGGTGTATATGGATTTCAGTAAGGCGTTTGATAAGGTTCCCCACGGTAGGCTATTGCAGAAAATACGGAAGTATGGGGTTGAAGGTGATTTAGAGCTTTGGATCAGAAATTGGCTAGCTGAAAGAAGACAGAGGGTGGTGGTTGATGGCAAATGTTCATCCTGGAGTTTAGTTACTAGTGGTGTACCGCAAGGTTCTGTTTTGGGGCCACTGCTGTTTGTCTTTTTTCTGAATGACCTGGATGAAGGTGTAGAAGGGTGGGTTAGTAAATTTGCGGATGACACGAAGGTCGGTGGAGTTGTGGATAGTGTCGAAGGGTGTTGTAGGGTACAGAGGGACATAGATAGGCTGCAGAGCTGGGCTGAGAGATGGCAAATGGAGTTTAATGCGGAGAAGTGTGAGGTGATTCACTTTGGAAGGAGTAACAGCAATGTAGAGTACTGGGCTAATGGGAAGATTCTTGGTCGTGTAGATGAGCAGAGAGATCTTGGTGTCCAGGTACATGAATCCCTGAAAGTTGCTACCCAGGTTAATAGGGCTGTTAAGAAGGCATATGGTGTGTTAGCTTTTATTAGTAGGGGGATCGAGTTTCGGGGGATCGAGTTTCGGAGCCACGAGGTCATGATGCAGCTGTACAAAACTCTGGTGAGGCCGCACCTTGAGTATTGCGTGCAGTTCTGGTCACCGCATTATAGGAAGGATGTGGAAGCTTTGGAAAGGGTGCAGAGGAGATTTACTCGGATGTTGCCTGGTATGGAAGGAAGGTCTTACGAGGAAAGGCTGAGGGACTTGGGGTTGTTTTCGTTAGAGAGAAGGAGGAGGAGAGGTGACTTAATAGAGACATACAACATAATCAGAGGGTTAGATAGGGTGGATAGTGAGAGTCTTTTTCCTCGGATGATGATGGCAAACACGAGGGGACATAGCTTTAAGTTGAGGGGTGAAAGATATAGGACAGATGTCAGAGGTAGTTTCTTTACGCAGAGAGTAGTAGGGGCGTGGAACGCCCTGCCTGCAACAGTAGTAGACTCGCCAACTTTAAGGGCATTTAAGTGGTCATTGGATAGACATATGGATGAAAATGGAATAGTGTAGGTCAGATGATCGGTGCAACATCGAGGGCCGAAGGGCCTGTACTGCGCTGTAATGTTCTAATTCTAATTCTATCACCCGTGTGCTTGCTAGCCTGCACTGGCCCTCCGTTAAACAATACCTCGATTTTAAAATTCTTATTCTTGTTTTCAGATCCCTCCATGGCCTCACCCCTTCCTATTTCTGTAATCTCCTTCAGCCCCACTATCTTCCAAGATATCTGCACTCCTCGAACCCTTACCTCTTGAGCATCCCTGATTTTAATCTTTCCACCATTGGTTGGTGGCTGTGTCTTCAGCAGCCTAGGCCCTAAGCTCTGGAGTACCCACCCTACACCTTTCTACCTCTCTCTCATCCTTTAAGATGCTCCTTAAAACCTATTTGACCAAGGTTTTGGTCGTCTTCTTATTTGGCTTGGTGTCAGACTTTGTATGATAACGCTCCTGTGAAGAGCCCTGGGACATTTTCCTACCTTAAAGGTGCAATATAAATACAAGTTATTGTTGTTGTTGACATTGCATTTTGTGTAGCCTTTGACATGTTGACCACCTCCTCCAAAGCTTCTCCTCAATTGTCCAGTTTAGAGGGACTGCCCTTGTTTGCTTCCACTCTTATCAACCAACCATAGTCAAAACATTTCTACAAAATGCTTCTCTTCTAAAACATGCATCATCATTTTCAGTCCCCAAGGATCTACCTTTGGCTCTTGTTTCTCATCTATCACTTATCCCTTGGCAATGTCATTTGCAAACCTGCAGTCATGACTGCTGATGACACCCAGGCTCCACCCTACTCTTGACCCCTCCACCACAATAGAGGAAGAGGTCAATGTGCTGACCATCCCAAGGAAACTGATGTTGAATCAGGGACAGGCACTCAATAAAATTAACACAAACAAAATAAGAGTAACAAAGAAAATAATGGCGCAAAGGAGTCATAAATCCTCAGGACTGGATGGTTTCTATCCTGGGATTTTAAAGGAAGTAGGTGAGATGCCCAAACTATAATCTTCCAAAGTTCTCTTGATTTGGGAAACATTCCTTTAGATTGGAAAATTGTGCATGTTACTCCACTATTTAATAAAGATGAGAGAGGGAAACCAGAGAATTATAGATCAGTTAGCCTAACATCTGTTGTCAAGAAATTACTGGAGTCTATAATTAAAGATTGGGTGACGAAACACCTTGAAAACTTTCAGCTGATCAGAGAGATCCAGCATGGATTTGTAAAAGGTACGCTGTGCCTGACAAACCTGATTGAATTTTTTGAAGAGGTGGACAGGGGAATGACTATGGATGTTATTTAAATGAACTTCCAGAAGACATTTGATAAAGTCCCTCATAAGACACTACTGGCTAAAGTTGAAGCTCATGGAATTGAAGGTAAATTATTGTCCTGGTTAGGAAGTTAGCTGAGCGGCAGGAGACAGAGAGTAGGAATAATGGGCAGAATGATAGTGTCCCGCAAAGGGCCTCAACTCTTCACTGTATTCATTAGATGATGCGACAGAAAGCCACATATCCAAGTTTGCTGATGACACAAATATCGATGGCATTGCAAACTGTGTAGGTGGAAACATAAAAAAAAAATAACATTATAAAAAGATAGCGATAGATTAAGTGAATGGGAAAAATTGTGGCAAATGAACTTCAATGCAGGCAAATGTGACGTCATCCACTTTGGACCTAAAAAGATAGAACTTTCTAACTGGTGAAAAACTAGAAACAGTGGAGGTCCAAAGAGACTTGGGGGTCCCGGTACACAGATCATCAAAATGTCATTCATGAACAGGTACAGAAAATATTCAAACAGGCTAATGGAATGCAAGGGGGAAGAAGTCATGCTTCAACTTTACAAATCCCTAGTTATACCAGACCTGGAGAACTGTGAGCAGTTCAGGGAAGCACACCTTAGGAAGGGTATATTGGCCTTGGAGGGAGTGTAGTGAGGGTTTACCAGAATGACACCTGGACTCCAAGGGTGAAATTACAAGGAGTGATTACACAAACTAGGGTTGTATTCCCTGGCATTTAGAGATTAAATGATGATTTGATCAAAGTTTTCAAGACATTAAGAAGAGATAGGGTAGAGAGAGAGAAAGCATTTCTGCTGATTGGAGAGTCTAGGACTAGGAGGTATAAACTAAAAATTAGAGGCAGGTCTTTCAGGAGTTAAGAAATTAAGAAATACTTCTATACATTAAGTGTGGTAGAAGTTTGAAATTCCCTTTCACAATTTTAAGTCAGTGTTGGGTAGATTTTTGTTAATTTATGGGATATGGAGCAAAGGGTATATTGTGTGAGCTGGCACGTGAGCCATGATCTCATTGAGTGACAGAACAGGGTCAAGGGGCTGAATGCTCTACTCTTATACCTACCTTTCTATCTGTGCTGTCAGACTGCTTGTCCAACATCCAATTTTGGATAATCTGCAATTTGGCCACAAGCTGAACGAGACAGAACTTGCATGTTGTTCGATCCAGAGCTGAGCTTCTGACGTTACATCCTCTCTAACAAAGACTGCTTCTACATTCACCTCTGGAACATTGCTCTCCTCACTCCTGCCTAAGATCATCTGCCACTGAAATCATCAGATATGTTTCTGTCACCTTTGGATTTGACTATTCCAATGCTCTACTGGTCATTTCCCATCCTGCACCCACCAGAAACTTTCTTTCTCTCTGGGTCTGACTGCCATACCAGTTCTCACTGATTACCTTCTGCAGATCGTATGCTGGACAGGAATGCAGAGGTTAGATTTCTGGACATTTCTTCCCCAGTTCTCTGTGTTCAGGATATGGCCAGCATATGCTCACCAGACTGACTACCCCCAGACCCCCAAGGATTGGACTGCTGCTGGACAATCCCATGTTGAGCTCAAACGAATGCAGCTTCTCCAAACACATCATGTGTGAATGCCCATTAGAAGTGTTGAAACATGATAATGACCCAGCTATCATCTCAAATGATAAGGAAAGCAGTTTCAATGGCTTTCAGACAATCTTGTTGAGAAACTTCGGGCCTGAAATAAAGGCTCTCCTGTCCTCCTGCCATAACTCAAGTCGGAGGCTGTGCAACTCACACAAAACCATCAGCGAATACCCTTGAGAGAACTGGGTTACACTGTATCTCAGGTCTTTTCTGAGCATTCTGTTGGATTCCCACTAGATAATGTGAGAGTCCAAATTTAACACCCATAGAATTTTAGGGCTCGACTGCTTGAGCAGCTTCATTAATTTGGGAATTAAAACCTATTATCCTGACTTCATATCGAAACATAACCATAAAAACTACCTTCTAGAACAAATAATGACCAATCCCTAAATGCAACTTAGCATACTGTTCTTGCAAAGTCACATTTGCTGGCCAGGACCTTCCATGATGTTCAGAAAAGGTCCAAACAGGCCAGCAATGTTGTAAGTGCATTGCTAGTTTGTACAGGTGAACTACGAACTCAATTCAGCCTGGCCAGACCCAAAAGAGAGAACCAATGTCAAATGTCAGTGCTAGGAGCTTGCTCATAAATGATGCTTATAGTAGATTTGGTCCATAACAAGGGCTGAAAATCTCATTCCTTTCTGCACATTTTAGAAAAAGCTACATGGTTCAACTGCTTGTGGATGCTTTCACAGGAATACAGTTCAGAGAAAAGTGATTACTTTCTCAATAAAAATACTTTGAGACCAGCAGCCCCTTTCCATAACATCATTTTTGTGAGTTAAACATAAATGCAGTTTTCAGCAAGGCTGGAATATAGGTTTTGTGTTAATGAAGACATCATCATTAAATACAAGATGACATAGTAATGTGCAGTGTGTTTACATTGCAGTGTTTTTCAATGAAGGGTTATTTGAGTAGATCTAACATCTAACGTGAAACAATAATAGGTAATGTAAACACAGGTACATGTTGTGATAAACTAACAGCTCTAGCTCAAATTTTGCTTCAGTAAATTTAATTTATATCTTAGTAGTATTGTCAAAAATCTGCAGAGCACACCAAATACAAACTATGAAAATGATTACAGCTCAGTATTATTCACCACAAAGACGAAAGACAAGACAGCAAAACACAAAGTGTAGCTGTTTTTATAACACATCAAGATGTCTATCAATGAGCTCATACATTTTGTGCAACTGAAAACCACTGTTACATCAACAACACTAGACAAAAAAAAATCATTCACAGATTACCTTCACTTACAGAATGAGAAAGGTGTCTTGAATGCTGTTGAGCTGCTATATTTACCTGGCTGTATGCAGGCACTCTGCACTCCTTCCTCGTTTTGCTCTGGGCAGCATAAGGAACTCGCTGCACAGACATGATGAATGGGGAGCAATGCAGTGAGGAGAAAAGATGGAGCAATGAAAAAGAAAGTGAGATCTGATGAAGATGCCACTGACAGTGAGCAAATCAAAAACCTTTTCATTGTACGTTTCAATGATACAAGCACTTAAAATCTGCAAACTAACAGGCCAACATTTTATTAATTACAATAATACTGTGGAGAAAATGGATTTACATGCACCGTGGCACTAAGTACAGAACAGCCAAGTGAATTAATGTTCAGTTTATCTGGAACCATTCCGTTCTCCGTGCAGAAGAGTCAAACAGCCTGACATTAACGGGATATGTAAACCTTTCATCCCAGGTCAGATGGCAAGGGCAAAAGAGAAAGATGCCCCACATTGGAAACCATGTCTCATTTGGTTCAAAATTGTGCAAGTCAATTTATTTCCTAACAATTTTTTTTTCACTGGCAGAGTGAGGCAGGGATTTATGCACTGCTGTAAATTCACCTGCAGGTCTGCACTTATACCAGTCCTTCCCCTCAACAGGAGCACAGTATAAACATCCCATGCCCTCACCAAGACAACTGATCAGCGACAGTAAATGGTTTGCCAGCTCTGTTACGATGGGACTGCAGACCATAACATCAATTGCAATTTACCTGCAAGGTATCACTAATAAAATCTGGCCCTTAAGTTTTTTACAGTCCTGCCAAAGGTAAAATATACAGAAGGATATTAAAGATTGACTTGAAAAGACAGTGTTTTTTCTATCACACTACTGAAATTATCCATTATAAAGATGAACAATAAATTGCAGCTCAACCTTTAACAAAGCTCTTTCTATTTTTGTTTGAAATGATCCTAGTAACAAGAAGATTATATTTCAGGAATTCTGACAATAAATCACACCCCACATGAGTTTTCTGTCCCTTTGCCTGATTAACTAACCTGTTAACACCAGAGAAGATCCCACTGTGCAGAATTTGACATTTTAGGATACCAGCACAAGCACAGTGGTCATCAAACCCAGCTATAGCAAGGCGGAAACTGGACTTTTCCCAAGAGAAATTTCGGATCACTCTCTTCTGCCTCCTTCATACTTGTTGAGAACAAAAATATAAGTAGAGGTGCAACATGGAATGGGTTTTATGGAGGGTATGTGCGTACTTGATGATTTTCTGCTATTAATTTTAAATTAATATGGTTACTGCAGGAAAAGCTCAGGCATATAATAAGCTAACCATTGAAATTAGAATTAGAATTAGAATTAGAACATTCCAGCGCAGTACAGGCCCTTTGGCCCTCGATGTTGCGCCGACCTGTGGAACCATCTGACCTACACTATTCCATTTTCCTCCATATGTCTATCCAATGACCACTTAAATGCCCTTAAAGTTGGCGAATCTACTACTGCTGCAGGCAGGGCGTTCCACGCCCCTACTACTCTCTGAGTAAAGAAACTACCTCTGACATCTGTCCTATATCTATCACCCCTCAACTTGAAGCTATGTCCCCTCGTGTTTGCCATCACCATCCGAGGAAAAAGACGCTCACTATCCACCCTATCTAACCCTCTGATTATCTTATATGTCTCTATTAAGTCACCTCTCCTCCTCCTTCTCTCCAACGAAAACAACCTCAAGTCCCTCAGCCTTTCCTCGTAAGACCTTCCCTCCATACCAGGCAACATCCTAGTAAATCTCCTCTGCACCCTTTCCATAGCTTCCACATCCTTCCTATAATGCGGTGACCAGAACTGCACGCAATACTCCAGGTGCGGTCTCACCAGAGTTTTGTACAGCTGCAGCATGACCTCGTGGCTCCGAAACTCGATCCCCCTACTAATAAAAGCTAACACACCATATGCCTTCTTAACAGCCCTATTAACCTGGGTAGCAACTTTCAGGGATTTATGCACCTGGACACCAAGATCTCTCTGTTCATCTACACTACCAAGAATCTTCCCATTAGCCCAGTACTCTGCATTGCTGTTACTCCTTCCAAAGTGAATCACCTCACACTTTTCCGCATTAAACTCCATTTGCCATCTCTCAGCCCAGCTCTGCAGCCTATCTATGTCCCTCTGTACCCTACAACATCCTTCGGCACTATCCACAACTCAACCGACCTTAGTGTCATCTGCAAATTTACTAACCCACCCCTCTGCACCCTCTTCCAGGTCATTTATAAAAATGACAAACAGCAGTGGCCCCAAAACAGATCCTTGCGGTACACCACTAGTAACTAAACTCCAGGATGAACATTTGCCATCAACCACCACCCTCTGTCTTCTTTCAGCTAGCCAATTTCTGATCCAAAGCTCTAAATCACCTTCAACCCCATACTTCCGTATTTTCTGCAATAGCCTACCATGGGGAACCTTATCAAACGTCTTACTGAAATCCATATACACCACATCCACTGCTTTACCCTCATCCACCTGTTTGGTCACCTTCTCGAAAAACTCAATAAGGTTTGTGAGGCACGACCTACCCGTCACAAAACCGTGCCGACTATCTCTAATGAACCTATTCTTTTCAAGATGATTATAAATCCTGTCTCTTATAACCTTTTCCAACATTTTACCCACAACCGAAGTTAGGCTCACAGGTCTATAATTACCAGGGCTGTCTCTACTCCCCTTCTTGAACAAGGGGACAACATTTGCTATCCTCCAGTCTTCCGGCACTATTCCTGTCGACAATGACAACATAAAGATCAAGGTCAAAGGCTCTGCAATCTCCTCCCTAGCTTCCCAGAGAATCCTAGGATAAATCCCATCTGGCCCAGGGGACTTATCTATTTTCACACTTTCCAAAATTGATAACACCTCCTCCTTGTGAACCTCAATCCCATCTCGCCTAGTAGCCTGAATCTCAGTATTCTCAACAACATTTTCTTTCTCTACTGTAAGTACTGACGCAAAATATTCATTTAACACTTCCCCTATCTCCTCTGATTCCACACACAACTTCCCACTACTATCCTTGATTGGCCCTAATCTAACTCTAGTCATTCTTTTATTCCTGATATACCTATAGAAAGCCTTAGGGTTTTCCCTGATCCTATCCACCAATGACTTCTCGTGTCCTCTCCTTGCTCTTCTTAGCTCTCCCTTTAGATCCTTCCTGGCTAGCTTGTAGCTCTCAAGCGCCCTAACTGAGCCTTCACGTCTCATCCTAACATAAGCCGCCTTCTTCCTCTTGACAAGCGCTTCAACTTCTTTAGTAAACCACGGCTCCCTCGCTCGACAACTTGCTCCCTGCCTCACAGGTACATACTTATCAAGGACACACAGTCGCTGCTCCTTGAATAAGCTCCACATTTCAATTGTTCACATCCCCTGCAGTTTCCTTCCCCATCCTACGCATCCTAAATCTTGCCTAATCGCATCATAATTTCCTTTCCCCCAGCTATAATTCTTGCCCTGCGGTATATACCTGTCCCTGCCCATCGCTAAGGTAAACCTAACCGAATTGTGATCACTATCGCCAAAGTGCTCACCTACATCTAAATCGAACACCTGGCCGGGTTCATTTCCCAGTACCAAATCCAATGTGGCATCGCCCCTGGTTGGCCTGTCTACATACTGTGTCAGAAAACCCTCCTGCACACACTGGACAAAAACTGACCCATCTAAAGTACTCGAACTTTAGTATTTCCAGTCGATATTTGTCCTTACAATCTAAATGGGAGACCCCAATATTTTTAATGAGTAGAATTGGCACAAATGATTGGACATTACTGTTGTATGTAGATCTCTAATACTGTTGCATTATAACACTGACTAAAACAAACAAATATACAGCCCAGGAGGTGGTCATTTGATCCATCGTGCCCACGCCAGCTCTTTGAAAGAACTATCCAATTAGTTCCACTCCCTGTTCTTTTCCCCAGAGCCCTGCAATTATTTTTCTTTTCAAGCATATATCCAATTCTCGTTTGAGAGTTATTATTGAATCTGCTTCAATGTTTTCCAGATCATAACAAATTGCTGAGGAAGATGAATTCTCCTCATACACATTTCTTTATAACACAATCAGACTGAATTTTATCAGCGTGTCGTGCCGCCGCACAAACCCCACGATATTATGCACAGGGGCTGATTTAAATGGAGGGGAGGGAGCAGCCGCCCCCAGTGACATGGAGTGGGTGGCCACCGTTTCCCCGGCAATGGCATCCAGTGCCACTGTGCAGGCGCCAGCGCCATTTTTATAGGGCTTCAAGTCCTTAGCAAAAATTTACATTTTTAAAGCGATTTTAGATTTCATTTGCTTTTAATAAGTAATTAGAAGATGGAAGCCCTTTCCCACTCCCCGCAATGGTCTTTACATTGCCCTAGATTTAGAAAACTTATTTTCTTCCCGACCCGAACTTTCCCCCCCAACCTTCTCACATTTGCCCTTCAACCCCTTCCCACCATCCCCACAGCCAATAAAAAATGTTTTCCCCGCTCCCCCACCCCTCCCGCCCTGATAATTTTATTCCTCCCCCCTCCCCACCAGTGTCTCACCTCGGAATTCCATTGGAGTTCCGAAGGTACATGAGTCGCGGCTGGTTGGCCGTAAAATTGGTATGGGATGGCTGCCATCGGCAGGTAAGTTAATTTCGATTCTTTTACTGCTCATTTAAATGTTTTAATGAAGGCCCCACTGCCAAGTGGTGGGTGGGCCGTACCGAGGCCTTGCCACCGCCGCTATCATCCATGGAGCCTTCTCGGCGTCATGGGTCGAGGCAGGCCGCTCCCGCGAGCATTTTACTGACCTCCCCGCCATGACCCACAGCATCGAGGGGCTGGCAAAATGCAGCCCAATGTCTTTCAGATGAGAGGTTAAACCGAGAGCCCCATCTGCCTGCTTGGATGGATGTAAAAGATCCCATGGCACTATTTCCAAGAAGTGGAGGGGAGTTATCCCCAATGTCCTGGCCAATCAGCATCACAAAAGCGGATTGTTATCACATTGCTGTTTGTGGGAGTTTGCTGTGTGTTTACTGGCTGCCTCGTTTCCTGCATTACAACAGTGACTACAATTCAAAAAGTACTTCATTGGTTGTAAAGCGCTTTGAGTCACCTGGTGGTCCTGAAATGTGCTATGCAAATGCAAGTCTTTCTTTTTTTTCAATAAACTCATAATTCTTCTTCTTTGGCCTCCTTATCTCGAGAGACAATGGGTAAGCGCCGAGAGGTGGTCAGTGGTTTGTGAAGCAGCGCCTGGGGGTGATGTATTAGCACGGATAGAGGATTGGCTAACCAACAAGAAACCAAGAGTTGGGATGAATGGGTCATTTTTAGATTGGCAAACTGTAACTAGTGGAGTGCCACAGGTATCAGTGCAGGGACTTCAACTCTTTATGAACTATTTTAATGACTTGGATGAAGGGACAGAGTGTATTGTAGCTAAATTTGCAGACCATACAAAGACAGGTAGGAAAGCAAGTTGTGAGGAGGACACAAAGGGTCTGCAAAGGGATATAGATAGGTGAGTGGGCAAAAAATTGGCAGATGGAGTATAATGTGGAAAAATGTGAGGTTGTTCACTTTGGCAGGAAGAATAGAAAAGCAGAATATTATTTAAATGGAGAGAGAATGCAGAATGTTGCTGTACAGAGCAATCTGGGTGTCCTTGGAGCTGAATCACAAAAAGTTAGCATGCAGCTACAGCAAGTAATTAGGAAGACAAATGGAATGTTAGCATTTATTGCAAAGGAGAAGGAGTATAAAAGTAGGGAAACCTTGCTACAACTGTCCAGGGCATTGGTAAGACCACACCTGGAGTACTGTGTACAATTTTGGTCACCTTATTTAAGGAGGGATATACTTGCATTGGAGGCAGTTCAGAAAAGGTTCACTAGGCTGATTCCCAAGATGAAGGGGTTGTCTTTTGAGGAAAGGTTGAGCAAGTTGGGCCTATACTCATTGGAGTTGAGAAGAATGAGCGGTGATCTTATTGAAACATATAAGGTTTTGATGGGGTTTGACAGGGTGGATACTGAGAAGATGTTTCCCCTTGTGGGAGAGTCTAGAACTCGGGGGGACAGTTTCAAATTAAGGGGTTCCCTTTTAAGATGGATATGAGGAGGAATTTCTTCTCTCAGGGGTTGTTAATCTTCAAATTCTCTTCTCCAGAGAGCAGTGGAGGCTGGGTCATTGGATATATTCAAGGCTGAGTTAGACAGATTTTTGATCTATAGGGGAGTCAAGAGCTGTGGGGAGCAGGCAGGAAAGTGGAGTTGAGGCCATGAACAGATCAGCTATGATTATACTGAATGGCAGAGCAGGCTCGAGCAGCTGAATGGCCTACTCCCGCTCCTATTTCTTATGTTCTAATGTTCTGATGCACTGAATAGTAGCATCAACTTTAAACAGAATCTTTTTCATTCACTTTGCTATAGACATATTTCAGAATCAGATTATGTTGCCTCTCCTTGTTGTTTCTCCTGAAGAGTTATCACTTTACATTTATCGCATTAAACTGCAACTGCCCTGTGCCTACCTATTTCAGCAGTCTGTCTGCTACTATCCTGCTCACTATTCACTATGTAATGAAGTTTTGTAGCATCTGCAAACCCAAGTCCAGATAGTTCATAGAAAACAAGAAAAGCAATAGTCCTAATACTGGCGCCGGGGAACCCCACTGCATATTTCTGTCCAATCCAAAAAACATCCATTCATCACAACTTTCTCTCTATCCCTTAATCAATTTTGTACCTACCGTCATTTTAATCTGATGTCCTTCTATTTTCTGAATAAGTCTGTTATGAGGTACTTTATCAAATGATCAGCCCTCCATTACTTCAAAAAATCAGTTCAGTCAGACACAATTTGCCTTTAACAATCTGTGCTGGCTGTCCCTTATTTTCACATACTTCTCCAAGTGGGTATTAATTTTCTCATTGAAATGGTCTCCAGTAGTTTCCCCAATACTGACATCAGAATGCTTGGCCTGTAGTTACCAGGTTTATCCCTCTCTATCTTTTGAGAAAGGGTGTAATATGATTCTGGCAGAACACCAATATCCAAGGAAGATTGAAAGATTGTGGTCAGAGCTTTTGCTATATCCACCCTAGCTTCCCTCAGCAACTTAGAATGTTTCCCATCCAGACTGGATGACTTGTCATAAGAAATAGGAGCAGGAGTAGGCAATTCGTCCCTTCTAATGGGAACAGTTTTTCATTGTCTGCCCTAGCCAAACCTGTCACAATCTTGTACATCTCCATCAAATCTCCAAGGAGAACACCCCCAGCTTCTCCAATCTAACCTTGTAAATAAAATTCTTCATCCCTGGAACCATTCGGGTAAATCTCCTCTGCACCCTCTCAAGGACCCTCATATCCTTCCTGAAGTGTGAGCTGGCCACAATACTCTAGATGTGGCCTAACCAGAGCTTTATAAAGGTTCAGCAAAACTCCTTGCTTTTGTACTCAATACCTCTATTTTTGAAGCCCAAGACCCCATACGCTTTTCTAACCATTCTCTCAATATGTCCTGCCACCTTCAAAGTTCTACGCACATGAGCCCCCAGGTCCCTCTGTCCCTGTACGCTCTTTAGAAATGTACCATTTAGTCTGTATGGCCTCTCCCTATTCCTTTTACCAAAACACATCACCTCATATTTCTCTGCATTAAATTCCATCTGCCACTTGTCTGCCCATTCTATGTTCTGTTGTAGTTGATTGGTATCATCCTCACTGTCTGTCACACCTCCTAGTTTGGTATCAGCGGCACATTTTGAAATTTTACTCAGTATTCCAATATCCAAGTCACTTATGTATATATTTTAAAAAAACAGTGATCACAGCACTGACCCTTGGGGAACACCACTACCATCCGCCAATCTGAAAAATAACCATTTAGCACGGCTTGCTGTCTTATAACTTTAAGCCAATTTTTTATCCAAGCTGACACTGGCCCTCCTATTCCATGAGTCTCAATTTTGTTAACCAGCCTTTTATGTGGCATTTTGTCATTCATTGCTTTCCCTTCATCAAAAAAAAATCACAGTGCTTTGAGTGAAGAAATTTCATCTCATCTCAGTCCTAAATGGCTGGCCCCTTATTCTGAGACAGTGACCTCTAGGCTTTGCTGCTTTGAGTGATGCCAACCTATTTAGCAGCAAATTTCTATCTATTTTTATGCTGTCCAAAATCTCCACACCCTTCCCTTATACTCCAATATTAACTTAATTTTCTTCTTTTGTGAAGACAGATACAAAGTACTCATTCAGTACCTCAGTCATGGCCTCTCCCTCCACAAGAAGATTTGCTTTTTTGTCTCTAGTTGTCACCACCATTCCTTCAACTAACCTTTGACCTTACATATGTCCTTATGTCTTTCTCAATTTACCCCAGCTTCTCTATATTCTGCCTGGTTTTCCATTGTAGTTTGACCTGACATTTATCAGAAACCCCCTTCCCTTTTACTCCCTGTTAACTAGGGTGCTCTAGCCTATCTTTTCTCCTTATGGTTGTTTGGTTGTTTTTCTTTATGTTTGGTTTGTTCCTGAACTATTTCCACCTGGAAGTCCTGCCATTACTCATTTACACTTTTCACAGCTGATCTCTGTTTCCAGTTCACCAGGGCAAGAACCTTTCTCCAATCACTGAAATTGGATCTCTTCCAGTTGGGTATTTTCACTGTTCATTTTTCTTTGTCCCTTTCCATAACTACTTGAAACCTAATTATATTGTGCTCCCACTGAAACGCATTCCACTTACCCTACTTCATTCCCCAGAATTGGATCCAACACTGCTTCCTTCCTCATTGGGCTAAGAAACATATTAAGAAAGTTCACCTGTACACAATTTAGAATTCTTCACCCTGCTTGCCCTTTACTCTGTTTCCCCCCAGTCTATACTAGGCTAATTGAAGTCCTAAACTTGATGCCAAAAACTTGACCTTGGAGGTAAGTGCTGAATCCAGCTTGGAGGGAGAAGAGCCTGCATGAAAGCTTTCGCCACCTTATAGGGAGAAAGCTGAACCTTTGCCACTGTTCCCTGGGGCCACAGGAAATGGTGAATGGGATGGGAAATCAGCTACAACCCAGGCCATGCTCTGGGAGAGATGGGACATGTACAGGCTGAGCCAGGACCAATGACCTTGTGGGGCGCTTTGCGAGTGCTATTGGGGAGGGTTTAAACTAACTTGGCAGGGGGATGGGAACCAGAGGTAACATTATAGAGGAAAAACAAGGTGCAGAGACAGATAGCACTAGAGTAAGAAATAGTAAGGCATTAGGTGGGGGTCAGAGTAAGAGGGAATGCAATAAGGTCTAAATTAGGTTTACTGTGCATGTATGTGAATGCACGGAATGTGGTAAAACAGGTTAGTAAGCTGCAGGTGCAGATAGCCACGTGGGAATATGATGTTGTGGTGATAATGAAGACCTGGTTCAAAAAAGGACAGGACTGGATACCAAATATTCCTGGATACCAGGTGTTCAGGGAAGATAAGAAAGGAAAGAAAGGAGGAGGGGTGGCAGTATTGATTCAGAAGAATATTACGTACTGAGAGAGAGGATGTCCTAGAGGGGTTAAGGACAGAATCTATTTGGTTAGAGCTAAGAAACAATAGAGGTACCATGACACTACTTAGTGCACTCCATGGACCACAGTAGGAAAGATATAGAAGAACAAATTTGCAGGGAAAGTACAGAGAAGTGCAAAAACTATACAGTAATTATAATGGGGAGCTTTAATTATCTTAATATAGACTGGGATAGTAGTAGTATAAAGGGCATAAGGGGAAATAATTTTTAATGCGTGTTCAGGAGAATTTTCTAGATCAGTATCTTTATGGTCCTACAAGGAAGGGAGAATTGCTGGATCTGGTTCTGGGGAATAAGGTGGTTCAAGTTAATCAAGTGTCTTTAGGGGAATATTTAGGGGACAGTGATCATAGTACCATAAAGTTTAGGTTAGCTCTGGAAAAGGAGAAGGAGCATTCCTGAGTAATTAGTTGGGGGAGGGCCAACTTCTACGGAGTGAGAACAGATCTGGCCCAAGTAAATTGGAATCAAAGACTGGCAGGTAAAACCATAATGGCACAATGGGCTGCCTTTAAACAGGAGATAGTTAGGATGCAGTTGAGATACATTCCCATGAGGGGAAAAGGTAGGACAAACAAAGCCACAGCTCCCTGGATGATGAAACAGATAGAGAGTAAGATGAAGCAGAAAAAGTGTGCATATGACAGATGAAAGGTTGATAAGACAAGTGAAAGCCAGACTGAATATAGAAAGTTCAGAGTGTAAGTGAAAAAATAAATAACAGAAGCAAAGAGAGAGTATGAGAAGAGATTGGCAGCTAACACAAAAGAGAATCCAAATATCTCCTATAGGCATATGTATAGTAAAAGGCTTGGCCATGTGAGCCGCATGGAAGATGGCAGGATCCCCAGGGACACATTGTACAGCGAGCTCGCCGCTGGTGTCAGACCCACCGGCCGTCCATGTCTCCGTTATAAAGACGTCTGCAAACGTGACATGAAATCGTGTGACATTGATCGCAAGTCGTGGGAGTCAGTTGCCAGCATTCGCCAGAGCTGGCGGGCAGCCATAAAGACAGGGCTAAATTGTGGCGAGTCGAAGAGACTTAGTAGTTGGCAGGAAAAAAGACAGAGGCGCAAGGGGAGAGCCAACTGTGCAACAGCCCCAACAAACAAATTTCTCTGCAGCACCTGTGGAAGAGCCTGTCACTCCAGAATTGGCCTTTATAGCCACTCCAGGCGCTGCTTCACAAACCACTGACCACCTCCAGGCGCGTATCCATTGTCTCTCGAGATAAGGAGGCCCAAAAGAAAGTAAAAGGGTATTAAAAGGAGGAGTGGGGCTGATTAGGCACCAAAAAGGAGATTTACGCATGGAGGCAGGGGGCATGGCTGAGGTACAAAATAGTACATTGCATCTGTCTTTACCAAGGAGGAAGATACTGTCAAAGCCCTAGTGGAGGTTGAGACACTGGATGGGCTAAATATTGATGAAGAGGAGGTATTAGAAAGGCTAGCTGTACTTGAAGTTGATAAGTCATCAGGACTGGATCAGACACAACTGAGCATACTGAGGGAAGTATGGGTCGAAATTGTGGAAGCACTAGCAATAATCTTCCAATCCTCGTGAGATATAGGGGTGGTGCCAGAGTACTGGAGAATTGCAAATGCTGCACTCTTGTTCAAAAAAGGGTGGAAGGATAAGTGCAGCAACTACAGGCCAGTAAGTTTAACCTCGGTGGTAGGAAAGTTTTTAGAGACAATAATCTGGGACAAATTTAACAGTCACTTGGATAAGTGTGAATTAATTAAGGAAAACCAGCACAGATTTGTTAAGAGAAAATCATGTTTAATTAACTTTCTTGAGTTTTTTGTTGACATAACAGAGAGGGCTGATGAGGGTAATGTGGTTGATGTGGTGTACATGGGCTTCCAAAAGACATTTGATAAAGTGCTGCATAGCAGGCTTGTCAGCAAAGCTGAAGACCATGGAATCAAAGAGACAGTAAAGCAGGGGTACAAAATTGGCTGATTGACTGGAAACAGTGAGTAGTTGTGAAGAAGGGTCACTGACCTGAAACGTTAACTCTGCTTCTCTCTCCACAGATGCTGCCAGACCTGCTTAGTATTTCCAGCATTTCTTGTTTTTATTTCAGATTTCCAGCATCTGCAGTATTTTGCCTTTATATTCGAGTAGTGGTGAACAGTTGTTTTTCGGACTGAAGGTTTCCCCAGGGGTCAGTATTAGGACTACTGCTTTTCTTGATATATATTAATGACCTAGACTTGGGTGTACAGGGCACAATTTCAAAATCTGACGATAACAAAAAACTTGGAAGTATTGTGAACTGTGTGGAGGATAGTGAGAGACTTCAAGAGGACATAGACAGGCTGGTGGAATGGGCAGACACGTGGCAGATGAAATTGCATGCAGAGAAGTGTGAAGTGATACATTTTGGTAGGAAAAATGAGGAGAGGCAATATAAAATAAAAGGTACAATTCTAAAGGTTGTGCAGGAGCAGAGGGACCTGGAGGTATGTGCACAAATCCTTGAAGGTGGCAGGGCAGGTTGAGAAAGCAATTTAAAAAGCATATGGGATCCTGGGCTTTATGACTTGTGGCACAGGATACAAAAGCAAGAAAGTTATGGTGAACCTGTATAAAACAGAGGTTCGGCCTCCACTGGAGTATTACTTCAATTCTGGGCACCACACTTTCAGAAGGATGTGAAGGCATTAGAGAGGATGCAGAAAAGATACACGAGAATGGTGCCTGGGATGAGGAACTTCAGTCGCACGAAGGAGCTGGGGCTGTTTTCCTTAGAGAAGACAAAATTAAGAGGAGATTTGATAGAGGTGTTCAACATCAAGAGGGGAGAATAGATAGGGAGAAACTGTTCCCATTGGCGGAAGGATGGAGAACCAGAGGACACAGATTTAAGGTGATTGGCAAAAGAAACAATGGTGATGACTTGAGGAAAAACTTTTTTTACACAGTGAGTGCTTAGGATCTGGAATGCAATGCTGGAGAGTATGGTGGAGGTAGGTTCAATCATGGCTTTTAAAAGGGAACTAGATATTTATCTGAAGAGTAAAACTTTGCAGGGCTATGGGGTAAAGGTGAGGGAGTGGGACTTGCTCGTGCAGAGAGCCGGCATAGGCATGATGGGCTGATTGGTCTCATTCTGTACTGTAACCATTCTATGATTCCATGAAGCGAAGGGGCGACATTTCCCATTTTCACCTGTCAGAAACCAGCTGCACTAGAATACTTATCAGGAAGATTAGCTGAAGAAACATTACTAGACGTGTCTAGTTTCATGTTCTTTGGGTCACCTAAGGATGAGAATTTAAGTATACATTTCTCCAGATTTAATTATTTTAATGTTTTATTTGCCCTTCAAACAATTTTAGGGTGTTTCATCATAGTACTTAACTCCAACTCCATCAAAACTAGCATCTGGTCTAGTCTGAGTGCGTAACCAGTTCAACTGACCAATCAAGCGACAGAATTGCTCTGTCTCTTCTTGAAATACAGCATCATCTTCCTGTGAGGAACTAGCAAGATTAACTGGGATGATTGTAACACACTCTAAGTAGGATTCTTCATTTAAAGCTATTCCAGATCTACTCTGCTTAACATGTAAACCTATATAATTAAAAGTCCCACAAGCCTGGCTCCCAATTTTAAATTCAACTCGAATCTTACTAATACACATTTCCCAAATTCTGCAGTACCACCCCATAAGAAATCATTAATGTGCATCATGTGGATACCTGAATGTTTTCTTTACGAAACCACTAAAATTTACCGGATTTTCTTTTAGCTAAACACAATCTATTTTCAGCAAAGCAGATCTCACTGAAAAATAATCACCTCTGGAAGCATCATTCAGGCCATTTACAAATTTACTTCGTTTCCATAGTTTTCCTTCTGCATCTGCAGTCTCATTGGGTGTCTCAGAACAAGGCAGCAGCAGCAGCTGATAAATCAGAGCGGGTCAAGAACAAACCTGATTGGAGGCAGAAGCAGTGGATAAATCAGAGCGGGTGAAGAGTGAACCTGATTGGAGGCAGAAGCAGTGGATAAATCAGAGCGGGTGAAGAGTGAACCTGATTGGAGGCAGAAGCAGTGGATAAATCAGAGTGGGTGAAGAGTGAACGTGATTGGAGGCAGAAGCAGTGGATAAATCAGAGCGGGTGAAGAGTGAACCTGATTGGAGGCAGAAGCAGTGGATAAATCAGAGCGGGTGAAGAGTGAACCTGATTGGAGGCAGAAGCAGTGGATAAATCAGAGCGGGTGAAGAGTGAACCTGATTGGAGGCAGAAGCAGTGGATAAATCAGAGCGGGTGAACAGTGAACCTGATTGGAGGCAGAAGCAGTGGATAAATCAGAGCGGGTGAAGAGTGAACCTGATTGGAGGCAGAAGGCTGGTGAGTCTAACATCAGTGGTTGGCAAGCTATTGGAAAAAATTCTGAGGGACAGGATTAATCTACACTTGGAGAGGCAGGGATTAATCAGGGATAGTCAGCATGTCTTTGTCAGGAGGAGATCATGTCTAACTAACTTAATTGAATTTTTCAAGAGGGTGACTAAACGTGTAGATGAGGGTAAAACAGTTGATGTAGTCTACATGGACTTCAGTAATGCTTTTGATAAGGTCCCGCATGGGAGATTGGTTAAGAAGGTAAGAGCCCATGGGATCCAGGGCAATTTGGCAAATTGGATCCAAAATTGGTTTAGTGGCAGGCGGCAGAGGGTGATGGTCGAGATTGTTTTTGTGAGTGGAAGCTTGTGACCAGTGGTGTACCGCAGGGATTGGTGCTGGGACCCTTGCTGTTTGTAGTGTACATTAATGATTTAGACGTGAATATAGGAGGTATGATCAATAAGTTCGCAGATGGCACGAAAATTGGTGGTGTCGTAAATAGTGAGGAGGAAAGCCTTAGATTACAGGACAACATAGATGGGCTCATAAGATGGGCGGAGCAGTGGCAAATGGAATTTAACCCTGAGAAGTGTGAGGTGATTCATTTTAGAACGACTAACAAGGCAAGGGGATATACAATGGATGGTAGGAAGTACAGAGGGTCAGAGGGACCTTGGTGTACTAGTCCATCGATCACTGAAGGCAGCAGCACAGGTAGATAAGGTGGTTAGGAAGGCATATGGGATACTTGCCTTTATTAGCCAAGGCATAGAATATAAGAACAGGTAGGTTATGATGGAGCTGTATAAAACGCTGGTTAGGCGACAGCTGGAGTACTGTGTATAGTTCTGGTCACCACACTATAGGAAGGATGTGATTGCACTGGAGAGGGTGCAGAGGAGATTCACCAGGATGTTGCCTGGGCTGGAGCATTTCAGCTATGAAGAGAGACTGAAAAGGCTAGGGTTGTTTTCCTTAGAGCAGAGAAGAAATGATTGAGGTATACAAAATTATGAGGGGCATTGATAGGATAGAGAGGAAGAAACTTTTTCCCTCAGTGGAGGGGTCAATAACCAGGGGGCATAGATTTAAGGTAAGGGGCAGGAGGTTTAGAGGGGATTTGAGGAAAAGTTTTTTCACCCAGAGGGTGGTTGGAATCGGGAACACACGGCCTGAAGGGATGGTAGAAGCAGGAACCCTCACAACATTTAAGAAGTATTTAGATGAGCACGTGAAATGCCATAGCATACAAGGCTATGGACCATGTGCTGGAAAATGAGATTAGAATAGTTAGGTGCTTGATGGCCGGTACAGACACGATGGGCCGAAGGGCCTGTTTCTGTGCTGTATAACTCTATGACTCTATGACTAACAGCAGACCTGATTGGAGGCAGAAGCAGTGGATAAATCAGAGCGGGTGAAGAGCGAACGTGACGCTAGGATGGTATGTTGCCTCCCTGGTGCTAGGGTCAAGGATGTCACGGAGCAGCTGCAGGACATTCTGAAGGGGGAAGGTGAACAGTCAGAGGGCGTGGTACACATTGGTACCAACGACATAGGTAGAAAGAGTCATGAGGTCCTGCAACAAGAATTTAGGGAGCTCGGTAGCAGATTAAAAAGAATGACCTCAAAGGTTGTAATCTGCTGTAGGTCATCCTGGCTACTCTGTCCAATGTCAGAGTAGCCTGTTCCCATCTGAACTCCCTCAGCTGGCTTTGTGTGTTCACCAGGCCTTTCCCTGCCAACCCCAGCTGCCAGCAACCTCACGTCCTTCTCCAGATTCCAACCACTTACCAATGAGAGATTCAACTCTTCCAGCTGCAGCAATAGCTACACTGAGGCACATCTGAAGCAGCTGAGCTTTATTTGGTGTCTCTGCTTTATTTCAATCAGCCCTTCCCATAGCCCTCATGGCCCTCCACACTGTTTACATCTGCACAACCCTATCGTTGCCCCCCATGGTGTCTTCCCGTTTCCAGCCTTCAAAAATTGTGCACTGCTGCTGACAAGCCTGTTAATGAGCTGTTTCATAAGTTCAACAGGCACTTAATTGGATGTGGGCACCCAACCTGTTCCCCACTGCCGAAGGCGGAGAGTACCTGTGCTGGCCTCCATAAGCACACTCAGCGGCCTTTGAAAATCTGGCCCAAAGTGTTCAGAAATGATAGGGAAGGAGAAAAGGGAGGTGAGGTGGCAGTATTGATTATAGCGTTGGAAAGAGAGGATGTCCTTGAGGGGGCAAGGACAGTATCTATTTCATTAGAGTTGAGAAGCAAAAAAGATATGATCACGCAACTGGGGGTATTCTATAGGCCTCCAAATAGTGAGAGAGAGATAGAAGAGCAAATCTGCAAGGAAATCACAGAGATGTGCAAGAACTATAGAGTGGTGATTCAGATAACGTTAAAGTAAAGGGTAGGAAGGAGAGGAATTCCTCGAATGTGTTGAGGAGAACTTCCTTGACCAGTATGTTCTCCATCCAACTAGGAAGGAGGCATTGCTGGATCTGGTGCTGGGGAATGAGGTGGGCCAAGAGTCTGTGAGGGAACATTTGGGTAAGAGTGATCATTGTATCATAAGCTTTAGACTCATAATGCAGAAAAGCAAGAAATAATCGAAAAGTAGATCTTCTAAATCGGAAGAGGAGTAACTTCAATGGATGAGAAGGGATCTAGCCAATGTAAAATGGAACCAAAGATTGACAGGAAAAACTGCAACAGAACAATGGGTGATCTTCAAGGAGAAGCTTTTTCAGGTGCAGGCTAGGTACATCTCAACAACAGGGAAAGGCAGGGAACCAAAGCCAGGGCTGTTTGAATGATGGGGGAGATAGAGAATATGATGAAACAAAAAAGATGGTGTACGATGCATGTCAGGTGAATTCTTCAAGCAAGGACCAGGCTAATACAGTAAGTTGAGAGCGGAAGTGAAGAAGATAATAAGGAAGTGTTGGTGGAGATAGAGGAAAGGCTTGCCATAATCTTCCAAGCTTCCCTAGATACGGCGGAGGTGCCAGAGGATTGGAAACTGGCAAATGTGACACCCTTGTTCAAGAAAGGCTGTGAGGACAGTTCTAGTAATTACAGGCTGATCAGTTAACATCAATGGTGGGTAACGCTTTAGAAATAATAATCAGGCAAAAAAATTAACAGCTGCTTGGAAAGGTTTGAGTTAATTAGAACAGATTTGTAAGAGGCCGATTGTGCTTGACTGTGTTACTACCAGGTGAGAAAGAGGTCTAGGGTTCCCTTTCAGCCTTCATCTGGTCTTACTGTAACAGGGTTTTGTTTTAAACACACCGTGTTTTTAGCTCCCCCTTGGTGAATCCTTGTTCACCGCTTTCCAATTATAAGGCAAAGAAACCAGCACAAACAGGCTTTCTTACGTTTAAAGTAGTAAAGTTGAAATTTATTAACCTTAGACTCTAATTCGGTTGACACCGACGGATACATGACACACCCACGCTAGCATGCATACGCGATACACACATGCAGATAGCGACAGAAAGAGCAGAAGAAATATAAAGTGGAAAAGTTTGAGGCAATATCTGAAGAGCTTTTTTTTAACGGTTCTTCAACCTCACTGTAGAGTCCTTGATTGTAGGTAGTTCTTGCTTTTTGTTCAGACCCAGTATTCTTCTTAAACTTTGTTCGCTGTAGGAGACTCTTCTCTCTTGGGGTTCATGTGTCTTCAATGGATTCAGAGGCTTGTGAAAAAGAGATGAGAGCAGACAGGAGAGATCTCAGTCCAGGAGCAAAAAGACTTATCCCCAAACTGCTTGTACAAATTCAAAAACTCAGGTTGCCCAGCAGGTTAGTCACATGACATGCTGGTTCGACCATGTCCGTTTGTGTATTCGGCCATCTTAGCAGTCAACCTGGAATGCGAGCTCCCCCACCTTCAACATCTGGTGATCAGAAGTTCATTGTGGGTTGAATGTGTCAGGGAATAGCTGCTTTGCCCTTCCAAGCACTGTCTGTTAATATGCAAATGTATTTTCCAGCCACAGCTGATCTGTTTAACAAGTCCTTTCCTCACTCCAGTAAGAGTTTAAAATCAATTTTCATGACAAATTTAATGTGCCTCATTCTTAGCAGGTGGGGCCTAGCATGACACCTCCACACCCAGCGGAATGAAATGCGATTTAAGAAAATCGTACTTCATTAAAAGGGTCAAGAGAAAAATGTAAGATACAGAAAAAAGCATGCATTTCTCTCATTCATTCCCATTCATTCATAAATCCTAAAACTTATTACAGCCTGTCTTCTCTTGCGGCCAGTGCTGATTTAATTGCCACCTTTTTGGCATCCCAATAAAATGCGTTTTTTTCTCTTGGGAAGTTTCACTTCCGTTTGCCCATTTCCATGGCTGCCTAGGGTCTTTGTTCCTGCTGAGGTAATTTTTAAAAAAAGGAGTAGTGGGCGGGTCTATCCTGACCTCTTTTTCAGTGCTTGTGACACTTCAACTAGGTGAGGCATCACCCTCATGGTTTCTCTCCCCCCTTCAAGTCGCTCTTTGTCTCTGCAGGTTCCTGTAAATGCTGTTAGCAACTCTGGTGGGGTGCTTCTTGTGTCTGCATTTACATAGGAGGATTTGGGATCTAACCTTTCACATTTTTCAGGGTTGGCTAACTGAACAGTAGGGGTTTTCATCTGGGATTCCTCCCGGACTTCCTTTAACCTGCCCCCTTGGTCACTTTTTCCCCATCTCTGTCTAACCTTTTGCCAGCCTTGTGCCTACCTGTCCCTTTTTGTTCTTGGTGGGGGCCCCTTACAGTTCATCAGCCCTCTGCTGGAGGGTCCGCCTATCCCTGGTACAGGACTTAGGGGTTGCAGGTTCACTGTAGGTTGGGGATTCCCCTCAACCTGGCACATGTGGCAACTCCTGCAGTACTCCACCACATCTTTGTGAAGTTTTGGCCAGTCAAACTGCTGTCTGATGCAGGCTTTGGTCTTTTGTATACTGGCATGTACAGCCATTGTAGTCTCATGGGCCCTTCTTAATATTTCTCTCCACAACCTCTGTGGCACCACTAACTGGTGAACTGTCCACTCCTTGCTCTCAGGTGTGTGAGGAGGACTCCATTTCCTCATCAGTACCTCATTCTTTAAACAGTAGCAATCAGGGATTCCCTCTTTTCCCTCACTTTCAGACTGGGCAGCCTGTGTTAACTCTCGCAATACTGGGCCAGTTTGCTGACCTCAGCTAGGGAAAATCCATTTAATTCATTCCCTGTGTCTCCTAACGTTCCAAAGAAAGTTTTTGACAGGCAGACCTCATGGTCATCTGCCTGCAGTGCCAATGCAGTCTCCACTGGGGGAGCTGGTTCGATCATGGCCTGATCCACTACACATTCAGGGACTCTGCAGGGGTATGTATCGTGCCACTGCCCTGTCTCTCTGACCTCCTGTGGTCCTCCTTTCACTACTGGGGAAGATACCACCTTCACTCCCACCAGATCATTACCTAGGAGGAGGTTAACCCAGTCCACAGGCAAATTAGAGACAATCCCTACGGTCACTGGTCCCAAAACTAGGTCGCACTGCAGGTGCACCCAGTGTACAGGTACAGGCATACACTGCCCTCCAATACCATTCACCACCATTCTGGTGTTCACTGCATTCTCTGGGGGAAAGCTCAGGCCTTTTCCCATTAAAAGGGATCCAGTGACCCCTGTGTCCCTGAGAATCACTATGGGCTTGCTTGCCCCACTCGAGGGATATGGGGTTACTTTCCCTTCAAATACAAAACCCTGATAACCTTCAGGAATCCCCTAAACGTTTCCTGCACTGGCCATAGTAAGCTTCCTGGAGTTAAAGCCACAGCTTGTTCTGTGTTTTCCATCAGGGCCCCATCTTCACTGAGTGGATGTGCCCTGATTAACCTACCGGTTTCCCCTTTAGTTTCCAGCAGTCAGCTTTTAAATGCCCTGCTTTATTACAATGGAAGCACACAGGTCTCCAGGTCTCACTCTTGCTCACAGCACCTTCCTTTTTGGCTGGAGGAGGGCCCCCTGTGTCTTCTGCTTTCCTTTCTCTTCCAGGACTGCCTGGGCTCCTACCACCTTCCCACTCTTTGTCCTTTTCGGATTTGTGGGGGTGATTAGGAAAGGTTCTCCCTGGGAAACTGACTTATAAATTAAAGCAAACTCATTGACAGAACGGTTGCTTGCCGGGCTCTCTGGATCTGCTGCTCCTCTACATGGGTCTTTATTGAGTGTTGGAGAGGGTTTTTAAATTCCTCTAACAGAATTACTTCTCTGAGATTCTCATGGCTGAGCTGTACTTTAAGACCCCTCAGCCACTGGTCAAAAGCCAGCTGCTTACTTCTTTCAAACTCCAGGTAAGTTTGATTAGCTTGCTTCTTGAGGGTTCTAATTTTTTGGCGATAGGTTTCTGGTACTAATTCATATGCCCCGAGGATAGCATTTGTGGTCAGTTCATAATTTGATGAACTCTCATCTGGCAACAGGGCTTTTCCAGTTAGCTTGCTTTGTAGTAAAAGAGGTCAGGCCTCAGCTGGCCATTTTAGCTGCCTTGCCAGTTTCTCAAAGGACATAAAAAAGTCTTCTAAATCCTCCTCATTGTATTTTGGAATTAATTGAGATAATTTTATCAATTTTGTACCCAGCCCTGAATTACGCTCCTCCATATTGGCTATGCTTTCACTGGGGTTACTCTGTTGCCCCCACCTCCCCAGCTAACTCAAGCCGCTTCATCTCTCTCTCTTCGCATTCCTTCCAGCATATTCCTTCTCTCTCCCTATCCTGTCTTTCTCTCTCTCTCTCCTCAAATTCAAGTTTCCTCTGTTCCAAATTGTATCTTTTCTAACAATACCCTGTCGGATTCTGCTTCTGTTTCTGCTTCTTCAGATTCAAGGGAAAAATGGTTGGCCACTAGCCTTAGGAGTTCAGACTTCCTAGCCTTGCCACGTACAGTGATCCCACACTGCGCAGCCATTTTCCTCAACTCCTCCATAGACAGTGTTTTTAACTTATCTCAAGTTACTTCACCCTGGCCTGGAGAGCTACTAGCTTCGGTCACAGACATGTTAGTATTCTAGCACACAAAACCACAAGAAAACCTGTATTGAAATCTTGCTCTTTTATGATTGGAAACAATTTGGCTTCCCACTTCCAATTTCTCTTGTTTGCCTATGGGTAATATCCCGGACAGCAGCACCCAAATTTCTGTTACGACCAGATGAGAAAGAGGCCTACAGTTCCCTTTCAGTCTTCACCTGGTCTTACTGTAACAGGGTTTTATTTTTAAACACACTATGTTTTTAGCTTCCCCTTGTGAATCCTTATTCACCGCTTTCCAATTATAAGGCAAAGAAACCCACACAAACAGGCTTTCTTAGTTTAAAGAAGTAAAGTTGAAATTTATTAAACTTAAACTCTAATTCAATTAACGCCTACGGATACACACCACACCTGCACTAGCATGCATATGCAATAGACATATGCAAATAGAGACAGAAAAGAGAGGAAAATAAAGTGGAAAAGTTTGAGGTAATATATGAAGGGTTTTTGTTACGGTTCTTCGAGCTCACTGTAGAGTCCTTGATTGCAGGTAGTTCTTGCTTTTCACTGGGGCCCAGTATTCTTCTTAAATCTTGTTCGCTGTAGGAGACTTTCTCTCTTGGGGTTCATGTCTCTTCAGTGGATTCAGAGGCTTGTGAGAAAGAGCTAGGAACAGGCAGCCAGGAGAGATCTTCTCAGTCCAGCAGCAAGAAGACTTTTCCCCAAACTGTTTGTACAAATTCAAAAACTCAGGTTGCCCAGCAGGTTAGTCATGTGACTAGCTGGTTTGACCATGTCCATTTGTGTATTCGGCCATCTTAGCAGTTAACCTGGAATGCAAGCTCCCTCACCTCCAAGGTCTGGTGATCAGAAGTCCATTGTGGGTTGAACGTGTCAGGAAATGGCTGCTTTGTCCTTCCAAACACTGTCTGTTAATATGCAAATGTCTTTCCCAGCTCGGGCTGATCTGTTTAACAAGTCCTTTCTTAACTCCAGGAACAGTTTAAAATCAATGTTCATGACAAATTTAATGTGCCTCATTCTTGGCAGGTGGGGGCCTGGCATGACACTAATCTAATTGAATTTCTTGATGAAGTAACAGAAAAGGTTGATGAGGGGAATGCATGTTGTTTAGATAGACTTTAAGAAAGCCGTTGACAAAGGCTGGTTAACAAAATTGAGGCTCATGAAATAGGAGGTCAGTGTCAACTTGGATAAAAAAAATTGGCTTAAGGACAGAAAACTGTGAATTGTGGTAAACGGTTGTTTTGCATACTGGAGGATGGTAGACAGTGGTGTTCCCCAGGGGTCAGTGCTTGGACCACTGCTTTTTTGGCATATATAAATGACTTGGATATTAAAATTTAAAAATTTGAAGATGATACCAAACTTGGAGAGTTGCAGACAGTGAGAATGATACCAATCGACTAACAGGATGTAGATAGGTTAGCAGACTGCGCAGAAAAGTGGCAGATAGAATTTAATACAAAGAAGTGTGAGATGATGCATTTTGGCAGAAGGAATAGCGAGAGGCAATATAGACAATGGCACAGTTCTACAGTGTGCAGGAATGGGGGGACTTGGGCCTGCATGTGCATAGATCTTTGAAGGTGGCAGGACATATTGAGAGAGTAGTTAACAAATCATATGGGATCTTGAGCTTCATAAATAGAGGTATTGAGTACAAAAGCAGGGAAGTTATGCTGAACATTTATCAAGATCTGGCTAGGCACAACTAGAGTATTGTGTACATTTCTGGTCATCACACTTCAGAAAAGATGTGAGGGTCCTTAAGCGGGTTCAGAGGAGACTTACCAGAATGGTTCCAGGGAAGGGGGATTTTAGTTAAAGGTTAGTTTGGAGAAGTTAGGGTTGTTCTCCTTCGGGCAAAGGAGATTGAGGGAAGATTTGATAAAGGTGTACAAGATTCTGACAGGTTTAGATAAGGTAGACAATGAAAAGCTGTTCCCATTAGCTGATGGTACAAGGACTAGGGGACACAGATTTAAGATTTTAGGCAAGGGATGCAGGGGGAATGTGAGGAAGAACATTTTTACACAGTGAGTGGTAATCACCCTGCTTATGAGGGTGGTGGAAGCAGAGACAATGATTTCAAAAGGAAATTGGATAGGCACTTGAGTGAAATAAACTTGCAGGGTAAAGGGGATAAAGTGGGGAATGGGACTGACTGGATTGCTCTATAGAGAGCTGGCATAGTCTCGATGGACCAAATGTCCTCCTTCTGTGGCATAATGACTCTATGCCTTCTCCCTGAAAATTATCGCCCATCAGAAATATGGCTTTTATGTCTATTGATTTATACTTCCATGAATATGTGGCTAAAAGAGCTAAAGGAATTTTCAAGATTACTTTTCCAGCTGTGGAAGAGTCCACTCTAATATCTGTATCACCCAGTCACTCCTTAAAAGCCCTAGCAACTAGCCTCACTTTAGCTTTGCAAATTCTATCGGCAGGGACTTTTTCAGTACAAATCCAGCGATGTGAAAAAGCTGGTTGCCCTTATCAGGTACCTCAGAATAAACTCCAAACTTTCTCCAACTATCTAACTCAGTTTGTTTTGCCTCTCTACTAGGACATCCTCAGGTTTATTGGCAGCTACCAAAACCTCATTATCATCAGGACTTCAGCTTCTATTTCTGTTCTGAGACTGTTCTGTGGCCTTCATTTCATGATCTAATCTATTCAAGCTACAGCCTCTACTTACACTTTTATGTTTGTCTGGTCTATTACTGTAAAATCACCCTATTTCACTATCGGAAGTCTTCCTATAGTACGTCATCGTTTTCTGACAAAAGGATCACTTCTGGACCCACTATCAGTCCTTGTACTGTGCTTTCTTACTCTCCACTCTTTCACCCCATTCTGCCAATCCATGCACCTTGCTTCTTGGCCATCATCCTGAACATTCAACCAATATTTAAACCTGCCAGTAGCTGTTCCTGTACGTCCAACAATTGTCGCATCCCTCCATTCACTAGACCCCTCTGGAATATATGTCACTTGATTACCCAATCCAAGCAAATGGCCTTTGGATGTGATAACTCTATCCAGTGTGTCATGATCACTCACATTACCACTATCAAGCCCTTGAGCTACCATACTTTCCTCAGGGCCTTCATCACATAACACATTAGCACTTGAGGGACAAGGTGCCTCATTTACTTCTATCAGCTGAGTCCGAGATTTTTGTAATTAATTCTGATTAATTATGAGGAATGAAACTTAACAGTTTGATTGCCATGTTTGATAAGTACTGTCTTACCATTGCGACCTATTACCTTACCAGGGCCTTTCCATTCCCTATGACCCTCTCTTTTATAATACACTAAATCTCCTGAATTAAATTCCATCTCAGATGGCCTTATACGATGCCTCAGATCTCTCCGAAATTTCCCCAGGACCTCAGTCTTGATGAAGCCTGTCTCCCTGCATGTAAAGCATTCAAATGTACAGAAAAATTGAACTAATTGTAGCACCTTCTAGAGCAGCAGGACTATCACGCAGCACAGAAGGCAATTTTGGCTTTTGCCAATCGACTAAATGATAGGAACTATATCCTCCAACCATCTGGAATGAATTCATGCATTTCCATGCCAGGGCGGTTGTCAACTTGCAATAAAAACAAGAAATGCTGGAAATACTCAGCAGGTCTGGCAGCATCTGTGGAGAGAGAAACAGAATTCACGTTTCAGGCCAGTGACCCTTCTTCAGAAATCATGTTGTTAACTTCCAGTCTGGTTGATCAGCAAAAATGTTATGCAGCATTTCATCAATCACTGCACTAATTCTTTTCAGACTCCTTGCTGAAAGGACTTACAGCTATAGTATTCACATGTCTGAACTCATCATTGGCAAATTCCCCTCCACTACCAGTCAGAAACTTCACTGGTGTCTCAAATCCAATCCCTATCAATTTCTCCATGATTTTGTTTTGTCCTTACTAAGTATTATTTTAAAAAGAATAAAGCTTGTTGTCAGGTCTACAAAATGTAGAATGAAAATATTTCTGTCTTTGTCCCATACCTTTAAATCTATGGAAACTACCTCAATAAAGTCACGTGCCAATGGACAGCTTACACGGCGGCGTCCTCCGATACTTTTTACGGATTTCACACTTTTCACTAATCTCTTCTATTAGCCTCGTATATTCTTCACATGCATCTTTTAGCAGGATTTTTAACCTTTGATAAGTAGGGTCAGCAATTGTCCATGTAACTTTAAGACAATGTGTTTTCTTTCTTTGATTCTTATCACCTGATGTCATTAATACTTGTCTAACATTCTGATAAAAACATTAGGTTTTGTTAAGGGATTACAATAATGTCCTGACTGGGTAATCTGCAGATCAACTGATTTTCCCAAAAAACAATTGCCTTATGATGATCCATGTCAAGTTTCATTTGTGCCTTTTTCATAGGCTTACTCAACAACATGGGTGTCTCACTGCAGACTACATTAGTAGTCATAAAATGGCGTACTCCAGCTATTTTACATGCAATTACAACTCTCTTTAGTGACCTCAATGTGTTGCCATCACCAAACATAAAGCAAGTAGTACTTTTATATTCCTTAGTCTTGCATTGATCCTCACTATTTTTTGAATCAAGACAACACTTTAACCAATCTGTTCCGCATACTGTTGAAGTGGAAGCACTATCTAGTACTACACAGTCAAAGGGCTCTGTGACTAACAAATTTATCAGAGGACTAAAACTCCTTGTGAGCAGTATAATTTATTTGAATCCATCATTATCTTTATCCTCTCCCTCAGATTTATCTTCATCATGTATCATTTGAGGATCCTGCCTCTCCACTTTGGCAGTTCATTGCATAATAATAATTTGAGTCACAACTGAAGCACCTATTAACTATTCCTTGGGCATTCCTGAGATTCATTCATTTGTCATTTCTGTTCCAATTCTGTCTTCTGCTGTAATAACCAGATCTGCTGAAGGCACTTTCATCCTCATTCAGCCTATCTTTAATCTTTCCATTGTATTGACATCTGTGTCCCATCTCTGGACCATTTCAAAATCTGACACGCATTGAGTCCTCTATTCTTTGCATCATTGCAGAATTTCCCATTTGTTCCATGAAAGCTGAAGGAAATTATTGTTTCCCCAGGATTTTTTTCAAGGCAGCAGACATCTGATCTAGTGTGTATAAGCTGGGGATACTGGCCGCCTCAAGGACTACTGTTTTGGAGATGCGGTCCTGCCACCTGATGCCAAGGATTCTCCGGAGGCAGTGAAGATGGAATGAATTGAGATGTCGCTCTTGGCTGACATGTGTTGTCCAGGCCTCGCTGCCGTAGAGCAAGGTACTGAGGACACAGGCTTGATACACTCGAACTTTTGTGTTCCGTGTCAGTGCGCCATTTTCCCACACTCACTTGGCCAGTGTGGACATAACAGTGGAAGCCTTTCCCATGCGCTTGTTGATTTCTGCATCGAGAGACAGGTTACTGATGATAGTTGAGCCTCGGTAGGTGAACTCTTGAACCGCTTCCAGAGCGTGATCGCTGATATTGAAGGATGGAGCATTTCTGACGTCCTGCCCCATGATGTTCATTTTCTTGAGGCTGATGGTTAGGCCAAATTCGGTGCAAGCAGCCGCAAACCTGTCGATGAGTCTCTGCAGGCACTCTTCAGTGTGAGATGTTAATGCAGCATCGTCAGCAAAGAGAAGTTCCCTGATGAGGGCTTTGCGTACTTTGGTCTTCGCTCTTAGGCGGGCAAGGTTGAACAACCTGCCACCTGATCTTGTGTGGAGGAAAATTCCTTCTTCTGAAGACTTGAACGCATGTGAGAGCAGCAGGGAGAAGAAAATCCCAAACAGTGTAGGTGCAAGAACACAGCCCTGTTTCACGCCACTCAGGATAGGAAAGGGGTCTGATGAGGTGCCGCGATGCTGAATTGTGCCTTTCATATTGTCATGGAATGAGGTGATGATACTGAGTAGCTTTGGTGGGCATCCAATCTTTTCTAGTAGTCTGAAGAGACCACGTCTGCTGACGAGGTCAAAGGCTGTGGTGAGATCAATGAAAGCAATGTCGAGGGGCATCTGTTATTCGCGGCATTTCTCCTGTATCTGACAAAGGGAGAACAGCATGTCAACGGTCGATCTCTCTGCTTGAACGCCACACTGTGCCTCAGGGTAGACATGCTCGGCCATTTTCTGGAGCCTGTTTAAAGTGACTCGAGCAAAGACTTTCCCCACTATGCTGAGCAGGGAGATCACCAACTCGTTCTTTCACACGAAACCCTGTCACCAGGTTTCTTGGAGGCACCCAAGATCACGTCGTTGGCACCAGCTAGACCTCATCGTTACAAGGCGAGCCTCCTTAAACTGTGTTCAAATCACACGCAGCTTCCACAGTGTGGACTGCGACACCAACCACTCCCTGGTGTGCAGCAAGGTTAGACTCAAACCAAAGAAGCTGCATCACTCCAAGCAGAAGTGCCACCTGCGCATCAACACGAGCAGAATTTCTTATCCACAGCTGTTACAAAAATTTCTAAATTCACTTGAAAAAGCCCTTCAAAACACTCCCACAGGGGATGCAGAGACCAAGTGGGCCCACATCAGAGACGTCATCTATAAGTCAGCCATGACCACCAATGGCAAACGTGTGAAGCGGAATACAGACTGGTTTCAATCTCACATTGAAGAGCTGGAACCTGTCATAGCCGCTAGGCGCATTGCACTGCTGAACTACAAAAAAGCCCCCAGCGAGTTAACATCCGTAGCACTTAAAACAGCCAGAAGCGCTGCACAAAGAACAGCCTGGCGCTGCGCAAATGACTACTGGCAACACCTATGCAGTCATATTCAGCTGGCCTCAGACACCGGAAACATCAGAGGAATGTATGATGGCATGAAGAGAGCTTTTGGGCCAACCATCAAGAAAAGATCGCCCCCCGTCAAATCTAAATCAGGGGACACAATCACTGACCAACGCAAGCAAATGGACCGCTGGGTTGAGCACTACCTAGAACTGTACTCCAGGGAGAATGTTGTCACTGAGACTGCCCAAAATGCAGCCCAGTCTCTGCCAGTCATGGATGAGCTGGACGTACAGCCAACAAAATCGGAACTCAGTGATGCCATTGATTCTCTAGCCGGCGGAAAAGCCCCTGGGAAGGACGGCATTACCCCTGAAGTAGTCAAAAGTGCCAAACCTGCTATACTCTCAGCACTCCATGACCTGCTTTGCCTGTGTTGGGATGAGGGAGCAGTACCACAGGACATGCGCGATGCCAATATCATCACCCTCTATAAGAACAATCTTTTATACAATCTATTAAAGCCCATGATATATTTCTCCATGGAATAACCGTCTATTTTCCAAAATCTATCAAATTCTGACCATGCTTCACACACATTTAACAGATCCTCTTTCTTGTAAATTTCATCCAAGAACTCTAATAGAAGGTCCAAACCTTCATCACTATCTGATGGGCATTCATTTCACAAAATACTTCTGATTTTACTTCTCGGAAGCAACAACACCAAGGCCATAACTATGTTCCTCTTTGGTACGGCTGTAACCCGCATCCACATATCCATATGATTCTTCAACTGGTCATATTGTTCAGACTCTGAGAACATCAGAGGGTAATTATACCTCAGCACTTCACACTTGTTTTCTGTTATTTTCTGCAATGGCCACTAGGATTTTAGTTTCTGATTTTTTTTCTTAGTTTCCAAACCTCACCATTAGGTAACCATCCTCTGCTACCATGTTATCCTACAGAAAGCCAGTTGTTGAAGGATAGAACTGGAGCCAATCCTTTACACATTTTGTAAGCATTTATTTACAGAGTTGCATTACAAGCATACACCTCTTAACCCAATAATCAAAGTTTCAGTTTGTGTCTATTTACAGGGGGTCAAGTGAATCCTCAGTTAATGCCCACCACCTGCCCACTACGAAATACATTTAACATACAATTAACATTCATTTCAGATTTCCATATCACTGGGAATGGATATTGAAACTAATTCATAACCAGCTATACCTTACAGATAGGAGTCCTGATAACAATAGAATTATATTCATCAAATGCTGCTACTTTGTTGATTTTAACAGACATGCAAACATCTTCCAAAATCAAATGTGACTAAATCCTTAAGAGCCTGAAATTGTGGTGTGAAATTCTAAAAAAAATGAACACCCAACATGTTCAGTTCCATTATACTAGTGGAAGGCCTAACTAGCAGAGAAAGAAATTTCAGGCAAATCCACTGAGCCTTTCTACATTGATGTTACTATGGCATAATTTCAAGTATTTTTTTGTGATTTTAAAATGGAACTCTATTTTTATCAAATTGCTCTTAATCCTGAATGTGCATTAGGCCACAGCTCAGAAAGTCTACCCCAAAACGACTTTTAAAAAAAAATAATTTCTGGAATTTGGACACAAGTTAAGCAAGGCCTGCATTTATTGCCCATCCCTTGAATAGGTGGTGGTGAGCCTCCTTCTTGCATTGCTGTAATCTATATGATGAAGCTACTTCCACAGTGCTATTAGGTAGCAGGTTTCAGGATCTTGACTCAAGAGATGATGAAGGAACAGTGATATACGTCCGTGTTGGGACGATCTGTGGCTTGGAAGTGAACCTGGAGGTGATGGTGTTCCCATGCACCTGCTGACTTGGCCCTTCTAGGTGGTAGAGTTAGCTGGTTATTTTCTCTGACCAGCTGTTGTAAAGCATGTTCCACAGGTACTAGCAGAACCATTAAGTAGAGAGAATCATCCTTTATAACATTGAAGATTATGTAATAGTTCAGCAGCTCTTCTCCCTGAACTCTGCGTGACATTGGGGTTGATTTCCAGTAAGTCCTTTCTCATTGCATAAATGCATTACATCACCTTCTATCCCGTACGACCTACCTGATAGTTTGCACATCCAGAAAGCAACTTTTTAACATCACAAGCTACAGAAACTAACATATCATTCTAAAATGTTCACAAAACAGTATTCGAATGACCCAAGTTCATAAAATCTGACATTGATGCAAAACTAAATGGAATGCTTCAAATTACGTGGCCATGATGAGATTCCCATCACGAGGAAATGTGTAATTCCATGAATAAGGAATTCATTTACCTTTCAATTTCAATGAAATAAATAAATGTTATGAAAAATTCCAATCAGCCAATTATTTGTTTAGTTTAGTTTAGAGATACAGCACTGAAACAGGCCCTTCGGCCCACCGAGTCTGTGCCGACCATCAACCACCCATTTATACTAATCCTACACTAAGCCCATATTCCTACCACATCCCCACCTGTCCCTATATATTTCCCTACCACCTACCTATACTAGGGGCAATTTATAATGGCCAATTAACCTATCAACCTGCAAGTCTTTGGCATGTGGGAGGAAACCGGAGCACCCGGAGGAAACCCACGCAGACACAGGGAGAACTTGCAAACTCCGCACAGGCAGTACCCAGAATCGAACCCGGGTCCCTGGAGCTGTGAGGCTGCGGTGCTAACCACTGCGCCACTGTGCAGTCAATTAAATTCTACTGTTTGACCCTTCATTCCTGCCATCTGCCAAGTATAAATTTGCTGTCTTTGTGTCCTTGAACTTTTCATAGCTGTAGCCTACTGCCGTCTTCAGAATAAACACTTCAGATTTGATTTTAGATTGGCACATTGCTGAGGCATGGAAATATACTATTTTGACTCTTTTATCTTTAAAATTCACTGGAGTAAATGCATTTTTTAAAGTATTAAGTTCCATTTAAAAGAACAGTGAAGCTCCTTGGGCCTGATAATAATGCGAAAACCAGACAGAGCACTGGGTGTGATGAATGTACAACATTGTGAGATATGAAAGGATGTTTAATTCCAACTGGGATGTCTTATCATTTTACTTTCTGGTTTTGTGTCTTCAAGGTGCATGAGTGGGAGTAATGCAGACTCACAGGACGCAATTTCACCTCTGCTACTAAAAGACCCAGTTCACGGATGCAATGGAGGAGGATGTTTGGAGATAGACAATGAGGTATTCAAAGGTGTAAACGGAGGAACATTTTCTGTCAAGAAAGCAAAAGTCGCACCCAAGTTCAGTGGATCATCTCTAGATGCTCTGATGGGTGCATTAAGGGCCAGGAAGGATGTCCTCTTTCCCAGCAATGGGAAACAGAAACTGGCAGACACAAATATGGAAATTTGTCTGGAAGTGGACCAGGAACTGAGCAGCAGGAGTGTGAACATGAACACCTGGATTCAGTGCAGGAAGTGATTAAAGATCTAACCAGGTCAGGAAAGGTGAGCAAAGTTGCAGATTCACCGACATGCTACTGTGTACCTCTCACTCTTGTCTAGTCAAGCCTACTCCAGTCACATCACTCCTCACATCTAAGTCACTGTCAGCAGCACCCATCATTCTGATTCACTGCACATCCTCACCTCCCGCTTACTCCATTCACAACTGCCATGTATTCTGATACCACAGTGATCTTCCTCAATCCTCAGCATATGTCCTCAAATGGCACTGTTAACACATTCCTCAAATGCATACCAGTGGCATTCATGATGCATTTGCCTGATTGTCACCCTCACCGAAAGCACTGCCTCCATTGGATGCGCAAGTGCCTTACTGCCACTCATAGATCTGTTGTGCCCCCCTGCAGAAGAAGAGAGCACAGCATGCTAGGGAGAGAGTGAGGGCTGGAGCTGCATAGTCCCAGGCCATGGAGCTTTATTCGGCAGCGATTACCTGACTTTGGAGATAAGCGACATATTGGCCGCCCTATGTGTATCACATTTTTCTGCAGCACCTGTGGAAGTGCCTGTCACTCTAGAATTGGCCTTTATAGCCACTCCAGGCGCTGCTCCACACACCACTGACCACCTCCAGGCGCTTACCCATTGTCTCTCGAGATAAGGAGGCCAAAGAAGAATGTGTATTGGAGATGGTGAGATTGATAGTGCATTGCAGCAAGGTGAAAGCATTAATCTCTCCGACCCACATCTCCTATACAAAGTCATCTTTAAGTTGACTGAAGCACTTTGTCAAATATGATCACTTCAATCATGTGTATTTCAACATTTGTAAATTTCCATGTCTAAAGCTTATCCACCTCCTCTCTCCTCCAGTGCCATCATGCGATGATATTGAGTCCCAGAGACGACAAGGGTTCCTCAAAGAAGCTCACTCCAGCTGAGGTCACACCATTACAGGACACATGCATTGCAGGCAGGAATGCAGATATGAGCTTCACTGTGTCCTCTTAGAGAGCTAGGTAGGTGTCACCTGGTGAATCACATGACATAAGTAAGTACAAGGAGAGAGAGGTGGCTGAGACAGCTGTGAAGAATCTTCATCAGAAGGCACCAAGCTGTGCTCAGCTGGACAGAGGGGCCATCAATTTAAAGGATATTACTCAGCAGCAACTGTGCATGGCAGCAACATTACTCGACTATTTGAGGATAGGAGAGATAAATTAAGAAGTCATGTCTCCATTAGTTTATCCTCAGTTGTGATGAAGATATTGAAATCTGTTTTTAGGGACAGTGACTAAGCATTTGGACAAATACGAGCTGATCAGAGAGAGCCAGCATGGATTTTTGAAGGGCAAGTTGTGATTTTTTTGAGGAGGTAACTGATGTCATAGATAAAGGAGTGTCTAAGCATGTTACTTATATTGACTTCCAGAAGGTGTTCGACAAGATGATCCTCAGGGATCTGTCGTGGGACCACAGATTTTCACTATATTTATAAATGACTTGGATGAAGGAACAGAAAGACATATATCTAAATTTTCTGACGACACTTTGCACAGTAACAAGTGTAGATACAAAGCTACGAAGGGACACTGATGGATTAAGTGGGTGGGCAAACCGTGGCAGATGGATCTCAATGTGGGAAAGTGTGAGGTCATCCACTTTGGATGTAAGAAAAATAGATCAGAATATCTTGTAAATGGTGCAAAGCTAGAAACTGTGGATGAGTAGAAAGATTTCGGGGTCCAAGTACAGAAATCACTAAACATTAGTGGACAGATAAAACAATAATTAAAAAGGATAATGGAATGTTGGCCTTTGTCTCAAGAGAGCTGGAATACAAAGGGACGGAAGTTACATTGCAGCTGGATAAAGCTCTGGTTAGACTCCATCTGGAGTAACTGTTTTCAGTTCTGGGCACTGCACCTCAGGAAGGACATACTGGCTTTAGAGATGGAAGAGCACAGATTTATGTAAGAACTTAAGAAACAGGAGCAGGAGTAGGCCATTCGGCCACTCAAGCCTGCTCTGCCATTCAATAAGATCATGGCTGATCTTTGACTCCATCCTATCCCAATTCCCTTGATTCCCTTAGAGTCCAAAAATCTATCATATACTCAATGATTGAACATCCACAGCTCTGAGGGAGGGAATTCCAAAGATTCACAATCCTCTGAGTGAAGAAATTTCACCAAATCTCAATCCTTAAATGGTTATCCTGAGACTCTGTCCCCAAGATCTAGACTCTTCAGCCAAGGGAAACAGCCTCTCTGCATAAAGTCTGGCTACCCAACTCGAACCTAACCAAACCCCACTACATGTGTCGGGTTCGGCTCGGGTCAGGTCTGTATTCGGCGTCCAGCATTCAGGCTCGGGTTGGGTCGGGCTGGACTGTACTGTTTTGTTTCGTATTGTTTTTGTTTTAGTCTATGATCTTTTTCTGTTTCAAAAATATGTTTGTTATTTTCGGCGTAGGGTCGGGCATTTAAAAAAATTAAAAGACTCGAGTCCGGGTCGGGTTTTAATTTTATACCCAAGCCAGGCTTTATCTCAGCATATACTCTGTTAAGCCCTTTCAGCATCCTCTATGTTTCAATGTGATCATCTCTCATTTTCCTAAATTCCAGAACATAGAGACCCATTTTACTCAATCTCTCCTCATCAGACAACCCTTTCATCCCAGGAATCAGTCTAGTGAACCTTCATTGTACCCACTCTAAGGTAAGTATATCCTTCCTTCGGGATGGAGACCAAAACAGTACACAGTGCTCCAGGTGTGGTCTCACCAAAGAACTGTACTTTTGCAGAAAGACTTCCTTACTCTCACCCTCCAACACCCTTGCAATAAAGGTAGACATGTAATTTGCTTTCCTAATGGTTGCTGTACCTGCATGTGAGCTTTCTGTGTTTCACAGTACAAGGACGCCCAAATTCCCCTCAACACCAACTTGTAATAATTTTTCACCATTTAAAAATATTTTCTTTTTCTGTTCTTCCTACCAGGAATGGTAGATGCTCTACCTTTTCCCGACAGAGGAATTTGCAGAGTTTGCACCTGCACGATCTCTCAGCTGTATGTCCTCCATTGCCCAGTTACTGCTTTACCCTCATCATCTTTTTCAATCTTTGTGCTTGTTTCCTTCATAAATCACTGAAATTAGCTCTTCCCCAGTTGATCATTTTTACCTCTGATATTTTTTGGTCTGTTTCCATAATTATTCTAAACTGAATTATGTTGTAGTCACTGTTAGCTAGATGATCGCCCCTGTTGTAACACACTCCATTACCCTATTTCCTTTCCCAGAACCAGATCCAACACTGCTTCCTTCTTCATTGGACTGGAGACATATTGATCGAGCAAGGTCACCTGTTCACATATTGGAAATTCCTCTACTTCCCTACCCTAAGTACTATGTTTTTCTCAGTCAATATTAGGGTGATAATGTCTCCTAACGATTACTACTCTATTTGAGTTGCATGCCGTTGAAATTTGCCAATAAATTTGCTCAACTATCTCCTTCCCACTGATTGGAGCTATTTAAAAACTCCCAGCAATGTAACAGATTCCCCTCTGTTCCTCAAATCAAGCCAAATGGATTCAGTCCCAAGATCATCCACAGTGGCACAGTGGTTAGCACTGCAGCCTCACAACTCCAGCGACCCGGGTTTAGTTTTGGGTACTGCCTGTGCGGAGTTTGAAAGTTCTCCCTGTGTCTGCGTGGGTTTCTGCTGGGAGCTCCGGTTTCCTCCCACCTCCAAAAACTTGCAGGTTGATAGGTCAATTGGCCATTATAAATTGCCCCGAGTGGAGGTAGATGGTAGAGGATGTGGTAGCGAATATGGGGTTAATGTAGGATTAGTAGAAAATGGGTGGTTGTTGGTTGGCACAGACTCGGTGGGCCAAAGGGCCTGTTTCAGTGCTGTATCTATAAATAACATAAATCCTTTCTATTTAGAACTGTAACATTATCCTCAAACAATACGGTCACACCCTCTCCTCTGTAACATTATCCTGAACCAATACGGTCACACCCTCTCCTCTGTAACATTATCCTGAACCAATACGGTCACACCCTCTCCTCTGTAACATTATCCTGAACCAATACGGTCACACCCTCTCCTCTGTAACATTATCCTGAACCAATACGGTCACACCCTCTCCTCTGTAACATTATCCTGAACCAATACGGTCACACCCTCTCCTCTGTAACATTATCCTGAACCAATACGGTCACACCCTCTCCTCTGTAACATTATCCTCAAACAATACGGTCACACCCTCTCCTCTGTAACATTATCCTGAACCAATACGGTCACACCCTCTCCTCTGTAACATTATCCTGAACCAATACGGTCACACCCTCTCCTCTGTAACATTATCCTGAACCAATACGGTCACACCCTCTCCTCTGTAACATTATCCTGAACCAATACGGTCACACCCTCTCCTCTGTAACATCATCCTGAACCAATACGGTCACACCCTCTCCTCTATAACATTATCCTGAACCAATACGGTCACACCCTCTCCTATGTAACATTATCCTGAACCAATACGGTCACACCCTCTCCTCTGTAACATTATCCTGAACCAGTACAGCCACACCCTCTCCTCTGTAACATTATCCTGAACCAATACGGCCACACCCTCTCCTCTGTAACATTATCCTGAACCAATACGGCCACACCCTCTCCTCTATAACATTATCCTGAACCAATACGGTCACACCCTCTCCTCTGTAACATTATCCTGAACCAATACGGTCACACCCTCTCCTCTGTAACATTATCCTGAATCAGTACGGTCACACCCTCTCCTCTGTAACATTATCCTGAATCAGTACGGCCACACCCTCTCCTCTGTAACATTATCCTGAACCAATACGATCACACCCTCTCCTCTGTAACATTATCCTGAACCAATACGGCCACACCCTCTCCTCTATAACATTATCCTGGACCAATACGGTCACACCCTCTCCTCTGTAACATTATCCTGAACCAATACGATCACACCCTCTCCTCTGTAACATTATCCTGAACCAATACGGTCACACCCTCTCCTCTGTAACATTATCCTGAACCAATACGATCACACCCTCTCCTCTGTAACATTATCCTGAACCAATACGGTCACACCCTCTCCTCTGTAACATTATCCTGAACCAGTACGGTCACACCCTCTCCTCTGTAACATTATCCTGAACCAATACGGTCACACCCTCTCCTCTGTAACATTATCCTGAACCAATATGGTCACACCCTCTCCTCTGTAACATTATCCTGAATCAATACGGTCACACCCTCTCCTCTGTAACATTATCCTGAACCAGTACGGTCACACCCTCTCCTCTGTAACATTATCCTGAACCAATACGGTCACACCCTCTCCTCTGTAACATTATCCTGAGCCAATACGGTCACACCCTCTCCTCTGTAACATTATCCTGAATCAGTACGGTCACACCCTCTCCTCTGTAACATTATCCTGAATCAGTACGGTCACACTCTCTCCTCTGTAACATTATCCTGAACCAATACGGTCACACCCTCTCCTCTGTAACATTATCCTGAACCAATACGATCACACCCTCTCCTCTGTAACATTATCCTGAACCAATATGGTCACACCCTCTCCTCTGTAACATTATCCTGAATCAGTACGGTCACACCCTCTCCTCTGTAACATTATCCTGAATCAGTACGGTCACACCCTCTCCTCTGTAACATTATCCTGAATCAGTACGGTCACACCCTCTCCTCTATAACATTATCCTGAACCAATACGGTCACACCCTCTCCTCTGTAACATTATCCTGAACCAATACGGTCACACCCTCTCCTCTGTAACATTATCCTGAACCAATACGATCACACCCTCTCCTCTGTAACATTATCCTGAACCAATACGGCCACACCCTCTCCTCTATAACATTATCCTGGACCAATACGGTCACACCCTCTCCTCTGTAACATTATCCTGAACCAATACGATCACACCCTCTCCTCTGTAACATTATCCTGAACCAATACGGTCACACCCTCTCCTCTGTAACATTATCCTGAACCAATACGATCACACCCTCTCCTCTGTAACATTATCCTGAACCAATACGGTCACACCCTCTCCTCTGTAACATTATCCTGAACCAGTACGGTCACACCCTCTCCTCTGTAACATTATCCTGAACCAATACGGTCACACCCTCTCCTCTGTAACATTATCCTGAACCAATATGGTCACACCCTCTCCTCTGTAACATTATCCTGAACCAATACGGTCACACCCTCTCCTCTGTAACATTATCCTGGACCAATACGGTCACACCCTCTCCTCTGTAACATTATCCTGAACCAATACGATCACACCCTCTCCTCTGTAACATTATCCTGAACCAATACGGTCACACCCTCTCCTCTGTAACATTATCCTGAACCAATACGATCACACCCTCTCCTCTGTAACATTATCCTGAACCAATACGGTCACACCCTCTCCTCTGTAACATTATCCTGAACCAATACGATCACACCCTCTCCTCTGTAACATTATCCTGAACCAATACGGTCACACCCTCTCCTCTGTAACATTATCCTGAACCAGTACGGTCACACCCTCTCCTCTGTAACATTATCCTGAACCAATACGGTCACACCCTCTCCTCTGTAACATTATCCTGAACCAATATGGTCACACCCTCTCCTCTGTAACATTATCCTGAACCAATACGGTCACACCCTCTCCTCTGTAACATTATCCTGAACCAGTACGGTCACACCCTCTCCTCTGTAACATTATCCTGAACCAATACGGTCACACCCTCTCCTCTGTAACATTATCCTGAGCCAATACGGTCACACCCTCTCCTCTGTAACATTATCCTGAATCAGTACGGTCACACCCTCTCCTCTGTAACATTATCCTGAATCAGTACGGTCACACTCTCTCCTCTGTAACATTATCCTGAATCAGTACGGTCACACCCTCTCCTCTGTAACATTATCCTGAATCAGTACGGTCACACCCTCTCCTCTGTAACATTATCCTGAACCAATACGGTCACACCCTCTCCTCTATAACATTATCCTGAACCAATACGGTCACACCCTCTCCTCTGTAACATTATCCTGAACCAATACGGTCACACCCTCTCCTCTGTAACATTATCCTGAACCAATACGATCACACCCTCTCCTCTGTAACATTATCCTGAACCAATATGGTCACACCCTCTCCTCTGTAACATTATCCTGAATCAGTACGGTCACACCCTCTCCTCTGTAACATTATCCTGAGCCAATACGGTCACATCCTCTCCTCTGTAACATTATCCTGAATCAGTACGGTCACACCCTCTCCTCTGTAACATTATCCTGAACCAATACGGTCACACCCTCTCCTCTGTAACATTATCCTGAACCAATACGGTCACACCCTCTCCTCTGTAACATTATCCTGAACCAATACGGTCACACCCTCTCCTCTGTAACATTATCCTGAACCAATACGATCACACCCTCTCCTCTGTAACATTATCCTGAACCAATACGGCCACACCCTCTCCTCTATAACATTATCCTGGACCAATACGGTCACACCCTCTCCTCTGTAACATTATCCTGAACCAATACGGTCACACCCTCTCCTCTGTAACATTATCCTGAACCAATACGATCACACCCTCTCCTCTGTAACATTATCCTGAACCAATACGGCCACACCCTCTCCTCTATAACATTATCCTGGACCAATACGGTCACACCCTCTCCTCTGTAACATTATCCTGAACCAATACGATCACACCCTCTCCTCTGTAACATTATCCTGAACCAATACGGTCACACCCTCTCCTCTGTAACATTATCCTGAACCAATACGATCACACCCTCTCCTCTGTAACATTATCCTGAACCAATACGGTCACACCCTCTCCTCTGTAACATTATCCTGAACCAATACGGTCACACCCTCTCCTCTGTAACATTATCCTGAACCAGTACGGTCACACCCTCTCCTCTGTAACATTATCCTGAACCAATACGGTCACACCCTCTCCTCTGTAACATTATCCTGAACCAATATGGTCACACCCTCTCCTCTGTAACATTATCCTTAACCAATACGGTCACACCCTCTCCTCTGTAACATTATCCTGAACCAGTACGGTCACACCCTCTCCTCTGTAACATTATCCTGGACCAATACGGTCACACCCTCTCCTCTGTAACATTATCCTGAACCAATACGATCACACCCTCTCCTCTGTAACATTATCCTGAACCAATACGGTCACACCCTCTCCTCTGTAACATTATCCTGAACCAATACGGTCACACCCTCTCCTCTGTAACATTATCCTGAATCAGTACGGTCACACCCTCTCCTCTGTAACATTATCCTGAACTAATACAGCCACACCCACTGCTCTATTTCCTTCTCTATCATTCCTGAACACTTGATAAGCAGGAATATTAAGAACCCATTCCTGACCTTGTTTGAGCCATGTCTCTGTTAATTTAACCACATCATAATCCCATGTAGCAATTTGTGACTGCAACTCCCCGACCTTGTTAATTACACTGACAAACACACAATTTAATAGCTCCTTCACTTTTGCTATTTTCCTCAAACTGGTCCCTGAAGAATTTAGGATCTTCCCAATCTTTACTGCTATTTTTGCTATGTTCTGATTCCCTCCCCCACCATCCCCCACCCCCTCCCCAACCCCCACAGCCAAATTAGTTTAAATCCTCCCCAAATGTACTTGTGAACCTTGCAGCACGAACATTGGTTCCAGTTCTGTTCAGGTTCGACCCGTCCATCTTGTCCAGCTGTTCCTCCCCCAGAGCCAGTCCCAAGGCCCCAAGAATCTGCATCCTTCCCTCCTGTACCACTTCTCCAGTCACGTATTTACCTGTACTATCTACAATCACTAGGGAGTAATCCTGAGATTGCAACATTTGAGATCCTTTTCTTTAATCATTTTCTTGGACTCCACACCAATCTCCCCCCATTGCCTCCAGTGCAGTTCAGCCTTTCAGCAAATCTTTCTATTCCCTTTTCTCTCAGGTACTTGCCTGATTTCCTTTTGAAATCATCTAAGCGTTTAGGCATGTTCTAATTGAATGGTGGAGCAGGCTCGTGGGGCTGAATGACCGCCTCCTGTATATATGTCTTTATGGTTCCAGGCTATATCCTGGGCCTTCTATCTTCTACTGGCAGTCCCAGTCCTGTGAACCATACTTTCCACAATGGCACAGAGGACAGAGCAGTCCAGTTCAAACAGTTGTACATATATACAAACATACGAATTAAGAGCCGGAGGAGGCCACTCAGCCCCTCGAGCCTGCTCTGCCATTCAACAAGATGATGGCTCATCAGATTGTAACCTCAACTCCACATTCCTCTTTACCCCCAATAACCTTTCACCCCTTGCTTATAAAGAATCTACCTACCTCTGCCTTAAAAATATTCAAAGACTCTGCTTCCACTGCCTGAGAGAAAAATTATTCCTCATCTCTGTCTTAAATGGGCAATCCCTTATTTTTAAACAGTGACCCCTAGTTCTAGATTCTCCCACAAGGGGAAACATCCTTTCCCCATCCACCCTGTCAAGACCCCTCAGGATCAAGTTTCAAGCAAGTCGCCTCTTACTCTTATAAACTCCAGCGGATACAAGCCTAGCCTGTCCAACCTTTCCTCATAAGACAACTTGCCCATTCCAGGTATTAGTCTGGTAAATCTTCTCTGAACTGCTTCCAATGCATTTACATCCTTCCTTAAATAAGGAGACCAATATTGTACACAGTACTCCAGATGTGGTCTCACCAATGCCCGGTATAACTGAAGCATAACCTCCCTACTTTTGTTTTCAATTCCCCTCACAATAAACAATAACATTCTATTAGCTTTCCTGATTATGTGCTGAACCTGCATACTAACCTTTTGCAGTTCATGCACGAGGACACCCAGATCCCTCTACATTTCAGAGCTCTACAATCTCTCACCATTCAGATAATATGCTTCTTTTTTATTCTTCCTGCCAAAGTGGACAATTGCACATTTTCCCACATTATATTCCATTTGCCATATCTTTGCCCCACACAGTGAACCAGTCTATATCCCTTTGTACCCTCCTTATGTCCTCTTCACAACTTACTTTCCTATCTAGCAATACACTGATTAAACATGATTTTCCTTTCATAAAACCATGTTGACTCTGCCTGATTACCTTGAATTTTTCTAAATGCCCTGCTTTAACCTCTTTAATAGCTTCTAACATTTTCCCTAAGACAGATGTTAAGCTAACTGGCCTGCAGTTTCCTGCTTTCTGTCTCCCTCCCTTTTTGAATAAAAAGAGTTACATTCACTACTTTCCAATCTAATGGAACCTTCACAGAATCAAAAGAATTTTGGAAAATTAAAACCAATGCACCAACTATCTCATTAGCCACTTCTTTTCAGATCCTAGGATGAAGTCCATCAGGACCCGGGGACTTGTCAGCCTGCAGCTCTAACAATTTGCTCAGTACCACTTCCCTGGTGATTGTAATTTTCTTGAGTTCCTCCCTCCCTTCCATTTCCTGATTTACAGCTATTTCTGGGATGTTACTTGTATCCTCTATAGTGAAGACTGATGCAAAATACCTGTTCAATTCATCTGCCATCTCCTATTTTCCCTTATTAATTCCCCAGACTCTCTTTCTATAGGACCAACACTCACTTAGTTAACTCTTTTCTTTTTAAAATATCTATGGAAACTCTAACTATTTGTTTTATATCTCTAGCTAGCTTTTTCTCATACTCTAATTTTCCCTCCTTATTAATCTTTCAGTCATTGTTTGCTGTTTTTTATATTCTGTCCTGTCTTCTGAACTGCCTCCCATCTTTGTGCAATTATATGCTTTTTCTTTAATTTTGATATTATCTTTAACATTTTCAGTTAACCACGGATAACGGGTCCTCCCCTTGGAATTTTTCTTTCTCATTAGAATGTATCTATTCTTTGTGTTCTGACATATTCCCTCAAAGGTCTGCCACTGCATCTCTATTGACCTATCCCTTAACCTACTTTGCCAGTTCACTTTTGCTAGCTCTGCTTTCATGCCCTCATAATTGCCCTTTTTAAAGTATCCACTCTTCTCTCCCTCAAACTGAATGTAAAATTCAATCATATTATGATCGCTGCTGCCTAGGGGCACCCTCACTATGAGGTTGTTAATTAATCCTATCTCCTTGCACAATACCAGGTCTAGTATAGCCTGCTTTCTGGTTGGCTCTAGAATGTGCTGTTCTAAGAAACTATCCCAAAAATATTCTCTGACCTCCTCATCTAGGCTACCTTTGTTCATGTGGTTTTTCCAGTCTATATGTAGATTAAATTCTCCATGATTATTGCCATATTTTTCTGACAAACTGCCATTATTTCCTCCTTTATACCCTATCCTACTGTGCGTTTACTGTTAGGCGGCCTGTACACCACTCCCACAAGTGACTTCTTGCCTTTATCATTTCTCATCTCTACCTAAACCGCTTCTACATCCTGGTTTCCTGAAGTTAGGTCATTCCTCTCTATTGCGTTAATACCATCATTAATTAACAGAGCCACCCCTCCACATTTTTCTAACTTCCTGTCCTTCCTAAAAATGCCATGTACCCTTCAATAGTCAGGTCCCAATCTGTCATCCTGCAGCCATGTCTCTGTAATGGCTATCAGATTGTACTTATTTATTTCTAGTTGCAGTTTCATCTGTTTTGTTTCGAATGCTACGTGCATTCAGATACAGAGCCTTTTGTCCTTTTATTATTTTTGTAACCTCTAGCCTTATCTGCTGATTTACTCAGATTTGTACTCACTGTCCCTTCTTGTCACGGTCTATCATGTGCCATATTAATACATTTCCTTCTTGCCTTGTCTCTACTCTTTGATTTACCAAATCTTCTCAAATTTGATCCCTTGCCCCCACTATTTAGTTTAAAATCCTCTCTACTTCCCTAGTTATGCAGTTCGCTAGATCACTGGTCCCAGCACCGGTTCAGGTGAAGTCCGTCCCAAAGGTACAGCCCCCACTTTCCCCAGCACTGGTGCCAGTGCCCCACAAACTGGAACCCACTACTACCACATGAATGTTTGAGCCACGCATTCATTTCTCTAATCTTATTTGCCCTATGCCAATTTGTGTTGTGGTGTCATAGACCCTTTCAAAGATATCGGGCTGAAATTTGTGGCACCAGCGGGGCTCCACGCGTGAGCTGAAATGACAGTGGGAATCCTGCCATGGCCATTCGCAGCCCCCGCCACCCTGGCGCGATTTTACGGCATCTGGGCAATTAACAGTAAGGCCAACAGCTCAAAAGTATCGGCACCACCACTGAGAAACAGGCCCAGTGCTGGAGACCCAATCATCAGGTAAGTGAGGCGGGGTCACCAGGGCCAGTCCAGCATGCCCCAGCGAACGGTGTGGGGGGGGGGGGGCGCGGGGGAGGGTGTGCTTTCAGTATAGGGGGAGGGGGGTCCAGGGAGGTGGTATGATTGCTGGTGGGAGCCCACTGTGATTGCCCACGGTGGAGGGCCCTCCCAAGTCATCAGGGAGGTCACCTTGTTTTACTGGGTGACCTCCCCGTGTGGCGCAGGCCCCACCTGTTGCTGGCTTAATGCCAGTGGAGGGGGCAAGAGGCTCTTAAGAGACCTGTTAGCAGCCACTTAAGGGCCGCAAGTGGCTTCTGGGCAGGAAGGCCATCTTCGGCCTATCCTGCCTGCAACAAAATTGCGTAGTGACAGGAAAGCATTGGGCCTTCCACCCCCTGCCTCCCAATGCAATTCTATGGACCGCACCCCCCCACCACCCCCCGCCGACCTCCTAGCCTGACTCGGCGGGGGGATCCATAAAATTCAGCCCACAGTCTTCCCTTGAGAGTCTGTCTGCCTCTTTGGAAGTTCAATCACAGTGCACTGAGTTCAGACGGTGGCCTTGCAAACTCTGAATGCCAACATATTTACCGGCGACATCCACATGCTGGTAGATAGTTGAGGTATAGGCTTCAAAAGCATGACTGATTTCCTCCAAGCTGTTTTCCACCAGAGAGGAGGCATGGATGTGCCATTGGCCCAGAGAAGGGAGGAGGCTAATAAGGGAAATGAAAGTGTGCACTCTTCCCAAGTGTCAGCCGGTCTCACCCATTGCCACAGCACACCCAGTACCCGACATGCTGCCTCTTTAGATGCAGATGGAGAAATCTTTGGCAGGGCCCTCATGGGCTCCAACACCAAAAGATCACTGACTGTGAGCACCTCAGAAGGCAGAGCAAGGAACAGAGCAGCCTGGCAATAGCTCTGCTGAAGCCACGGTATAGCACCACATAGCAATGCCAGTGATAGGACATGCAAAGCTTTGTAATTCACCAAGGGCCATCTGATGGGCCCAGTAATTACTGGAGTGGGGCAGGTCCCAGTGTGTGGAGCTGGGCCCAGTATTTACTGGAGTGGAGCAGCTCCCAGTGTGTGGAGCTGGGCCCAGTATTTACTGGAGTGGAGCAGCTCCCAGTGTGTGGAGCTGGGCCCAGTATTTACTGGAGTGGAGCAGCTCCTAGTGTGTGGAGCTGGGCCCAGTATTTACTGGAGTGGAGCAGCTCCCAGTGTGTGGAGCTGGGCCCAGTATTTACTGGAGTGGAGCAGCTCCCAGTGTGTGGAGCTGGGCCCAGTATTTACTGGAGTGGAGCAGCTCCTAGTGTGTGGAGCTGGGCCCAGTATTTACTGGAGTGGAGCAGCTCCCAGTGTGTGGAGCTGGGCCCAGTATTTACTGGAGTGGAGCAGCTCCCAGTGTGTGGAGCTGGGCCCAGTATTTACTGGAGTGGAGCAGCTCCCAGTGTGTGGAGCTGGGCCCAGTATTTACTGGAGTGGAGCAGCTCCCAGTGTGTGGAGCTGGGCCCAGTATTTACTGGAGTGGAGCAGCTCCCAGTGTGTGGAGCTGGGCCCAGTATTTACTGGAGTGGAGCAGCTCCCAGTGTGTGGAGCTGGGCCCAGTATTTACTGGAGTGGAGCAGCTCCCAGTGTGTGGAGCTGGGCCCAGTATTTACTGGAGTGGAGCAGCTCCCAGTGTGTGGAGCTGGGCCCAGTATTTACTGGAGTGGAGCAGCTCCCAGTGTGTGGAGCTGGGCCCAGTATTTACTGGAGTGGAGCAGCTCCCAGTGTGTGGAGCTGGGCCCAGTATTTACTGGAGTGGAGCAGCTCCCAGTGTGTGGAGCTGGGCCCAGTATTTACTGGAGTGGAGCAGCTCCCAGTGTGTGGAGCTGGGCCCAGTATTTACTGGAGTGGAGCAGCTCCCAGTGTGTGGAGCTGGGCCCAGTATTTACTGGAGTGGAGCAGCTCCCAGTGTGTGGAGCTGGGCCCAGTATTTACTGGAGTGGAGCAGCTCCCAGTGTGTGGAGCTGGGCCCAGTATTTACTGGAGTGGAGCAGCTCCCAGTGTGTGGAGCTGGGCCCAGTATTTACTGGAGTGGAGCAGCTCCCAGTGTGTGGAGCTGGGCCCAGTATTTACTGGAGTGGAGCAGCTCCCAGTGTGTGGAGCTGGGCCCAGTATTTACTGGAGTGGAGCAGCTCCCAGTGTGTGGAGCTGGGCCCAGTATTTACTGGAGTGGAGCAGCTCCCAGTGTGTGGAGCTGGGCCCAGTATTTACTGGAGTGGAGCAGCTCCCAGTGTGTGGAGCTGGGCCCAGTATTTACTGGAGTGGAGCAGCTCCTAGTGTGTGGAGCTGGGCCCAGTATTTACTGGAGTGGAGCAGCTCCCAGTGTGTGGAGCTGGGCCCAGTATTTACTGGAGTGGAGCAGCTCCTAGTGTGTGGAGCTGGGCCCAGTATTTACTGGAGTGGAGCAGCTCCCAGTGTGTGGAGCTGGGCCCAGTATTTACTGGAGTGGAGCAGCTCCCAGTGTGTGGAGCTGGGCCCAGTATTTACTGGAGTGGAGCAGCTCCCAGTGTGTGGAGCTGGGCCCAGTATTTACTGGAGTGGAGCAGCTCCCAGTGTGTGGAGCTGGGCCCAGTATTTACTGGAGTGGAGCAGCTCCCAGTGTGTGGAGCTGGGCCCAGTATTTACTGGATTGGGACAGCTCCTAGTGTGTGGAGCTGGGCCCAGTATTTACTGGAGTGGAGCAGCTCCCAGTGTGTGGAGCTGGGCCCAGTATTTACTGGATTGGGACAGCTCCCAGTGTGTGGAGCTGGGCCCAGTATTTACTGGATTGGGACAGCTCCCAGTGTGTGGAGCTGGGCCCAGTATTTACTGGAGTGGAGCAGCTCCCAGTGTGTGGAGCTGGGCCCAGTATTTACTGAAGTGGGGCAGCTCCCAGTGTGTGGAGCTGGGCCCAGTATTTACTGGATTGGGACAGCTCCCAGTGTGTGGAGCTGGGCCCAGTATTTACTGGATTGGGACAGCTCCTAGTGTGTGGAGCTGGGCCCAGTATTTACTGGAGTGGAGCAGCTCCCAGTGTGTGGAGCTGGGCCCAGTATTTACTGGAGTGGAGCAGCTCCCAGTGTGTGGAGCTGGGCCCAGTATTTACTGGAGTGGAGCAGCTCCCAGTGTGTGGAGCTGGGCCCAGTATTTACTGGAGTGGAGCAGCTCCCAGTGTGTGGAGCTGGGCCCAGTATTTACTGGATTGGGACAGCTCCCAGTGTGTGGAGCTGGGCCCAGTATTTACTGGATTGGGACAGCTCGTGTCCCTTCAGATCAAATATGCCAGAAATTGCTGAAAGTGCAAGTTGATAAGCTTCAAATGATTCGGGTATTCCATCACTTAATCATCTCTCAAAGTCTGAGTTCAATAGGGCACTGGGATCTTGGTGCTGAAGCACTCAGGGATGTTGACGGTGAGCTCCCATTTTCAGGAGGCTCGTGGTGAAGTGGCGCAAATTGTCCAGCGATTTATTGCAGTTCACAACTCACGCCTTATCTCTTGCTCACAATAAATTGCTGTGTTTTCTTCCAGTCATAACGGCAAGTGCATTTAACTCACCATTATATCCCAGCAGATGCTTGGCCATTTCTGTTGAGTCTTAAGTTAAAATGTTTAGAATGCAGGGTAGTGGGGAATGGGAGACTACATCAGATGGTGTATTGGAACTTACAACAAACTGAGACCAAAGTTCAGAGGTGAAATGGCCATTACAGAATTCAGCTACTAAATGATTCATGTATTTGAAAACCTAATCATTTTTCAAAATATTATTGCAGAAGTGGAGGTTGAGATCAGTTGAATGATTTTCAAACACCAAATAACACAAAGAAATTTACATAGAAAGTTTGTGTTGAGATACCAAACAGAAACAACAGGAGAATTGAGTAATTTTGCTGAACACTGTACCTGTCTCTTTCATATATGTAATGACTGTCAATGTCCCTGGTCCTGCGCTCGAATGGACTGCGAGAGGCATCTTGGTATCGGGTGGGAGAACGAGACCGTCGACTTGGATGGATTTCATCTAAACTCCTGTGAAGAAAGGTTGACAGTTTGAAAATGATTGTCAAAATTATTTTACAGGTGGAAATTTTGTCAACAAAACCATTCATCTTGATGGACAACAACAACAACTTATATAGCGCCTTTAATGTAACAAACCGCCCCAAGGTTAGGGTTCACAGGAGCATTATAAAACAAAATTTGGCACTGAGCCACAAAAGGAGATATTAGGTCAGATGACTAAAAGCTTGGTCAAAGAGGTAGGTTTTAAAGAAGGAAAGCGAGGTAGAGAGGCAGAGAGATGTTGGGAGGATATTCCGGGGTGCAGGTAACTGAGGGTGTGGCAGCCAATGGGTGGTGTGATTAAAAGCGGGGATGCTCGAGAGCTCAGAATTAGAGGAGCAGAGATACCTCGGAGGGTCGTAGGGCTCAAGATTACAGGAACAGGGAGGGGCGAGGCCATGGAGGGATTTGAAAACAAGGATGAGGATTTTAAAATCACAGCCAGTGTAGGTCAGTGAGCACAGGGGTGATAGGGAAATGGAACTTGGTGCGAGTTAAGACACGGACAGCAGAGTTTTGGATGACCTCAAGTTTATGGAGAGTAGAATGTATGAGACCAGCCAGGAGTGTGTTGGAATAGTCAAGTCTAGAGGTAAAAAAAATGCATGAATAAGGTTTCAGCAGCAGTTGAGCTGAGGCAGGGGGAAGTTGGACAATGTTACGGAGGGGTGGAAATGGGCAGTCTTAATGATGGCACAAATTTGAGGTTAGAAGCTCATCTCGGGGTCAAATGTGACACCAAGCTTGTGAACAGACTGGCTTAATCTCAGACTGTTGCCAGGGAGAGGGATGGAGTCGGTAGCTAGGGAACAGAGTTTGCTGCGAGAATTGAAACAATGGCTTCAGTCTTCCCAATATTTATTGGAGGAAATTTCTGTTTATCCAGTACTGGATGTTGGGTAAGTTGTCTGATAGTTTAGCAGAGGAGGAGTCAAGAGCAGTAATGGTGAGGTAGGGGTGAGTGTTGCCAGCATACATGTGAAAACTGATGCTGCGCTTTCGAATGATGTCGCTGAGGAGCAGCATGTAGATGAGAAATAGGAGGAGCCAAGGATAGATCCTTGGGGGACACCAAAGATAACAGTGTGGGAGCAGGAAGAGAAGTCATTATAGATGATTCCCTGGCCAGGATTAGATACATCAGAATGGAACCAGGTGAGAGCAGTACCCAGCTGGACGAGAGTGGAGAGGCATTGGAGGAGATAGTGTGGTCAAGGATGGGGAGGGAAAGTTTACCTTTGTCACAGTCACATAGGGTATTACTTGTGACTTTGATGAGAGATGTTTTGGTACTGTAGCAGGGCGGAAACCTGATTGGAGGGATTCAAACATGGAGTTCTGGCAAAGGTGGGAATGGATTTGGGAGGCAACAACACGTTCAAGGACTTTGGAGAGGAAAGGGAGGTTGGAGATAGGGTGGTAGTTTGCAAGGGCAGTGGGGTCAAGGGTTGATTTTTTGAGGAGAGCAGTGATGACAGCAGATTTAAAGGAGAGAGGGACAACACCTGAAGAGAGAGAACTGTTTACAATATCGGCTAACATGGGGACCAGGAGGGGAAGCTGGATGATCAGCAGTTTAGTGGGAATATGATTGAGGGAGCAGGAGGTGGTCTCATGGACAAGATGAGCTCGCAACGGATATGAGGGGAGTTCGGAGAGAAACTAGAGAAAGATATGAATTCTGGGTTAGGGTAGGGGGAGCATTATAGGAAGTATGGCTAAGTGGAAGGGAGGGAGACGGCAGAGGCAGCTGATCAGATGCTGTCAATCTTAATAACAAAGTCCATGAGCTCCTCGCATTTAACTGTGAAGGTGAGAGTGGAGGGAATGGGGAGAGGGGTTGAGGAAAATAGTCTGCAGTAAAGAAGCTGGGGGTTATCTTTGCATTCCAAGATGATCCTGGAACAGTAAGCAGTTTTAGCAGATGAGAGCAGCACCCGATAGTCTTTTAAGCCAGATCTGATGGTGGATGGCTAAACCAGTTGTCCACCACATCCTTTTAAGTCTGTGTCCCTTGGACTTAAGAGAGTGGAGATGAGGGCTGTACTGGGGGAATGGCCAGTGTGAGACAGAGGAATGGTTTTATTGGGCACTAGGGTATCAAAGGTGGAGGTGAGGGTGCAGTTGAGCAAATTAGTAGCTGCAGAAATGTTGTTGTGAATGGAGGGCCAAAGGCAGGACAGAAGGGATTTTGAAAGTGCAGTTGTAAGTGAATTGAGGGATAGTATTTTTTCCAGGGGTGGATACAGAATGAGGTAGGGTTGGAGTGTGGAAGTAAGACATGGGTAGAGAGTGATACAAGGCAGTGATCAGAGATGGCCTTATCTGTAATTGATACGATGGGTCTAGCAAGATCATGTGAGATGGCAAGGGTGAGGGGGTGGGCATGAATATGGGTTGGGGAGTTTACATGGAGTGAGAGATTTAGGGATGATAAGAGTGCAGTGAACTCAGAGGAGAGACAACATGATGAGTTGAGATGGAGGTTGAAATTACCAAGGATTTAATATAACAACACAAGAAAATCACAAAGCATTAAACCCAATATAGATGAACAATATGTTTGCCTTTTTCCCAATGTTCCTGAAATTCCATGCAAGAAATTGCCAATTTTCAATCAAAACAAATCATTACATTGACAAATGCGAGAAGCAAAGATTAAACATTAACCACTTTCTGCCCAATGTTTAATAAAATAAAACTAGCCTCATGAAGATGAAAAACACACCTCTGTAGTGGGACACTGGGTAAACGTGACCGGGTCCTGCCCTGGTCGTCACCACGGTGAGGAGAGACAGAACGTGAACGATGGTGTGGGGTTCTCTGCTGATCGGGGACGGTTAGTGTGCTTGATCTACTTTCTCTACTGCTAGCCCTATAATCTGTTGGTTAAGATGCCAAAAATAAAAATACAATGGAAGTATTAATGTTTGTTCGCAAGATCATCAGTCAACACTAGCACTGCTGCAACTATAAAGCCAAACTATTATGAAACAAGAACTTAAAAGTGTGATTCCATTCAACGGCTTTTCAACCTCCCTTTTTTGGTCATCACTTTTACGTCTTTGAAGTATGAGGCACTCCGTGAAATGCATGCAAACCATGAGCATTAAAACAGCCTGTAAACCAAAATAAAGTGTTGTGGGACTGGTCCAGTTGCATGATGTACATTTAATATGTACTATTATGATTAAAAATAATCGAAGGGCACCAGCTTTCGCTTCAAACATGGACAAGTCCAGAGGCCATGCAAACATCGACATTAGGTAAAGCAAAGCCATGCAGGTTGCAATCACTCAGAAATCTTGAGTCTATGGGTATGTGCTGCTCTACAGCAGTTCAGCTGTGGAGCTCAAGCAGGAAGGCAGTTTGGGAGTAAGTGGAATCCAAGCATTTATTGAAAAAGATACAAGTCTCATCTCCTCCATAAAGAACATGATTATTCTTACTGTGTGATAGTTTATTTCTCCAAGCAACCCTGTATATTACAGGTAAGCTACAAGAATAATATTGCACCGTATGGTGTGTGAGACCAAGGTTAGGTCATGGTCACAGACCCCATCACAAACTAGCCTTTCTGTTGTCTGACCAAAGTCCCAAACTATTATGCGATGCAAATTATTTTAAGCGGATTTATTTGTTTTAGATGGAGTCTGAGGTATTAAATTGACTTAATGTAGGAAATAAAACGAACTATTTTGTCTCTTAGGTCAGCTAGCAGTGGGGTGGGCCCAAAACAATGGGAATGTAAGTGAAAACACAAAGCTCAGTCTGTCCACGCCAAATCAAAGTTTTCCAGCCCTGTCAGGCTCCCATTGATTGTCAATGGGAGTAGACACATGGGGATGTTACAAAGCAACTTCCACAGCAGTCAAAATCAAGGGTTTCTTCAATAATTTCTTCTCTCTTTCTAAATTACTCTTTAAGGTTAGAGTATTGGATTTTTAAGCATTTCTCAATATTTAATATTTTACTATTAATTGACCTGAGTCCTCAGTTATAATGATTCGGGGAAAAAACCCTGTTCTTATGAAACAGCATGCAAGCTTGTTTTCTTTGGTGAAGAAAAGGCTTTGAGATTTTCAAAATGATAAAGGAAATGAATTAAATAGATCCAGGCAAATTGTTGAGTATGCTGAAGGGCTGATATGATAAGCAACACAAGTTAAAAAGATGTCGCAACTGAATTCAGACTGGATAGCCTAGATTTTCCAATTGGCTTTATTCTAAAATAAATCAGCTACCATTTGTATTGAAATAAAAACAAGAAAGGTTAGAAATACTCAGCAGTCACTGACCTGAAATGTTAACTCTGCTTCTCACTCCACAGATGCTGCCAGACCTGCTGAGTATTTCCAGCATTTCTTGTTTTTATTTCAGATTTACAGCATCTGCAGTATTTTGCTTTTATATTGGTATTAAAATATTGGGAATTAGAACATCTAAGCAATATATTTACATAAAGAGTCACAGAGTTGCAGGATAAGTTATCAAGGAAAGCCACTGAGTCAGACTACATTAGAATGCAAAAGCATTTCAATGGGTTCCAGAGATTGAAAGGATAAGGGATATGGTGAGAAGGCAGGTAAATGAGGTCAGTATATAAAAAGGGACAAGTCTGTTTAGCCTTACTTGTGTTTTCTTGTTAAATTTCATACCCTCTCAATGCTGGATGCAGGCTTTATCCACAATATTTTACTTGATGAATCTTTAATCTCCATCCTTGTTATGCAGACAGGTGCCAATCACAGCCCACATTCCTAACCATTGAAGGAGCAGAAAAGCAGTCACTGCTCCTGTACACCTCTCAGTAACTACCTGCAGTGCAGGCTATGGAGTGGGACATCAGGACAGTCTCAAGGGTGAAACTAAAAAATATCCTTAAAATTGGAATTAATGAAAAAAGAAAGAGACAGTAAAAAATGCATATTTATGTTTGGTTTTTTTTGCTCTTTAATCCAAAGCTTAATAACATATAGAACATTGAACAGTACAGCACAGTACAGGCCCTTCGGCCCATGATGTTGTGCCGAACCTTTAACCTACTCTTTTTAGTTTATATAGAATGTAATTCTAGAATTGTAGTTAATCATAATGATTTTAGGGTTTAAACTACTAATTTACATCCAATTTATAATCCCAAAATCACACAGAAACTTCAACACTAACTTCGGTTTAAGGCATATGGCAACTTTGTTTCTTTCCTGATACAGGTGGGTGGCATCATTGTAGTACATTGCCTTCCAATGTCTGTGTCATGTACAAATGATTGAATACATTTTGTGAGAAAGGAGAATGGGAATGTAAATAATGTTAGTAGGAAGCATTTTTCATTTCCTTCAGTTTCTTTCCAAAATAGTTTCTCTGATAAAACTAAATCAGACTGTAAGTTTTCTTATTACAAGCATTTTTTATTTTTGACTTTAGAAGATTTTGCTCACAGCTGTTCCAAATTCAAGATAAAACATAACCTGAAAATCAGCACGTCGAATCAATCATAATGTTTAAACTTCAAAACTTCTTAAACAAGATCAATTTAACCGAATTTACAACTGTTCCTACTGCACTAAGTAATTATGTATCATGACATTCAGTGGCATTTTTACTTGACAAGAATATTTTGCAAGGCGTTGCTCTGATGTGAAACATCACAGGATGGAAGTGCAATTCACAGAATCAGTGTTATAGCATTATAGTCTCATTGCCAAAGCATTACACATCTCAAGCAGAGCCTTGAAAAGTGAAATTCTATGTGATGAGCAATATCTCCAGAAAGAACAAAAATGCCTGAGTTGCTTCTTACACATGAGCCTCAATAAAATCAAAACAATAGGTTATTTTTATATAGTTCATATGTGGGTTGATATAAGAGACTGTTGAACATTTTGTTTGCAGGTTTGAGACAGTTTAGCTGAATTTCTTTCAGAATGGTTCTGCGCCTTATAAAGATGGCATCAAGTTAATATATGATCTACTTTATCAATCCAAGCTAATCAGAAAATCTTAGACCAAAGGAGTTTTTTTTTGCTTCTCTTTAACACTAAGTAATCCAATACTCAAACTTCAAATGTATTTAGTAAAATTATGTGTCATGCCAGACACTCAAAAAACATTTGTTCACCTTTAAAGATTTTTTTTGGAAGTGAAATTCACTCCATCTTCAAAGAGTGAGTTATATTCTCTCTGGATAAGTATGATTTGCAGAATAAATCTCATTGCTAATAACTATTGGTTAAATCTCAACCAACTAGGTTGTGCTTTTACACAGCTAATTATAATATTTACGATGGCTGGCAGACTAATGGTATCTGCTTCCGGAAATATTTCTGACCTCCTGCTAGAGCACCACACAAAAGCAACTTCTAAATGCAGATAGCATTCATAGATTAGGGTATGTTCCGCCACCCCACCCACCTGACAAGACCACTCCAATACCATCATCAACATCATAATCTGAGATGTCACTATCACTGATTCGGTGAGATCCTGGGTAATGATGGAACAAACAAACAAAACAGCTATGCGTGTGGGCTCATTAACACTTATGGTAAAATCTTTAATCAGAAATGCTTTATAGTCGAAGTGTATTATGTGAGCCAGAAAACAAGCAACTGAGAGAATTAAAAACTGGTGAATTAATCTATATTTTTAACAGCACAATTTTTAGTATGGTCTCTGTAACAAAAAGGGTAATCAATTTATACTCAGTGGATAATAGACGTGCAATTAACTAATGATGGTGCCTTACTTTGCAAACTGAAAAAAAAAAACGAGAATTAAACTCTGAACACCCACACCACTCTCGGTGTGGAGCCTTACCCTCCGGGAGTACATACTGGGAAGGTGTACACATATACAAACATACACACCTCATGATTTTCCATCCATTAATCAACCGAAAATTGTGGAGGAGCTACACACAATTTCCAAATCTGCAGCTGCAGCAGACAAGACTCCATGGCAGGACAGCACACTTGTAAAATTCACCCTAACACCTTGAATATCTTCTAATTTTTTGCTGGTTGGAAGCAACAGATGTCAAACAATACCACATCTACGGCATGCTGATACTGGAATTGAATAGGCCAAACAAAACATTGGTCGTGTCTTCAGACCAAATTATTGAACTGGATTTTCTTCTTGCTTAGTTTGTATAATCATTACTATTTTATTAAAGTGCTTCCAGTTCCACAGCAGTTTTCACTAAATAATTGATTATATCAATGTCTTGAAATTGCATCCTTTTGTTTTAAATGATATACAATTGTAGTTTAGTTTGGAATTGGCTCCTGTAACCCATGTGAAAACACACAGCAAGTCAGTCAGAGACAGAAGGAGGAGACATTAATGCTATGGGTGGTGACCCTTGAATATTAATCTTTCTTTTTGTATCAGTTGCTGACTGACCTGTTGTGTATTTCTGTTACCTTTCTGTTTTGATTTCCCATTATAAGCATTTCTTCCTGGAGAGTAAGGGAACATTTCCTTGGTTAGTTTCTCATCGTGGAATTGTGAATCGACTCTTTATAGTCATAGTTACAGTTTTGATACAAATAAAGGACATTGCTTCCTGCTGTATTCTATATCATTTGTGCAATCCTTAATCCAGAACCTTGGATACTGACCAGCATGACAACTTGAGGCAAGCTGGTTTTCAGCATCCATACTCACATTCATCAGTATAGAGTAGGGATGTATCTCTCCAGTAATGTGCAGGAAAATACATTTCAGTATTGATGTGCTCAAACCATTTGGTACATCAACATTTCTATTCAATTTGTGTGGTACACCCAGACATCTAGCCTGCTCTCTATTTTTCAACTCTGAGTATTAACAGTCTTTAACACTACAGCTTCCTTAAATTGATATAATTTACTTTGTATTACAAAGAATAACACAGCCTGGATTGTGTTTAAAGACAGTGACATATCTCAGTATTGAGAGATGAAGTTAAGAGCTCAGAAACACCAGAGGAAGGGCTAGACTGCACACAAATAATAGATATGAAACAGTTAGGTGACATTAAAATAGACAAACGACATGGTCCAAACAACTTGCATCCACAAATCTGAAAGGTGGTGAGGACTGAAATCAGAATTAACTAATATTTTTTTATAAACTGTGAACATGGGAAGGATTCCTGAGGAATGGAAAGTGGCCAAAATAATACCATTCATATAAAAAGATCACTGGGAGCTGTGCAGAGGCAAGTCCAACATTTGTGATTTATTGGATAAGCACATGTTACAAGATAGTTAGCACGGGTTCGGGAAAGGGGCCTCATGCTGAACTAACCGGCTGGAACTCTTTGACGTGGTGAACAATCACATTGATATATGCTTGGATTTTCAGAAAATTGTAACAAGATTCTACATAGGTGATTAATAGAAAAATTGAGGTGAGGTGAGAGTGACTGCCCTTGACATCAAGGCAGCATTTGACCAAGTACGGCATTAAGGAGCCCTAGCAAAACTGAAGACAATGGGAAACGGGCGGAAACTCTCCGCTGGTTGGTGTCATACCTAGCACAAAGGAAGATGTGGTTGTTGGAGGCCAATCATCTGAGCTCCAGGGCATCACTGCAGGAGATCCTCAGGGTAGTGTCCTAGGCCCAACCATCTTCAGCTGCTTTATCAATGACCTTCCTTCAATCATAAGGTCAGAAGTGGGGATGTTCGCTGATGATTGCACAATGTTCAGCACCATTCGTGACTCCTCAGATACTGAAGCAGTCCGTGTAGGAATGTAGCAAGACCTGGACAATATCCAGGCTTGGGCTGATAAGTGGCAAGTAACATTCGCTCCACACAAGTGCCAGGTAATGACCATCTCCAACAAGACAGAATTTAACCATCTCCCCTTGACATTCAATGGCATTACGATCGCTGCATCCCCCACTATCAACATCCTGGGGGTTACCATTGACCAGAAACTGAACTGGAGTAGCCATATAAATACCGTGGCTACAAGAGCAGGTCAGAGGCTAGGAATCCTGCAGTGAGCAACTCACCTCCTGACTCCCCAAAGCCTGTCCACCATCTACAAGGCACAAGTCAGGAGTGTGATGGAATACTCTCCACTTGCCTGGATGGGTGCAGCTCCAACAACACTCAAGAAGCTTGACACCAACCAGGAAAAAGCAGCCCACTTGACTGGCAACCCATCCACAACATTCAGTCTTTCCACACAGCAGTGTGTACCATCTACAAGATGCACTGCAGCAACGCACCAAGGCTCCTTAGACAGCACCTTCCAAACCCGCAACCTCTACCAACTAAAAGGACAAGGGCAGCAAATGCATGGGAACACCACCACCTGAAAGTTCCCATCCAAGCCACACACCATCCTGACTTGGAACTATATCGCCGTTCCTTCACTGTCGCTGGGTCAAAATCCTGGAACTCCCTTCCTAACAGCAGTGTGGATGTACCTACCTCCCATGGACTGCAGGGGTTCAAGAAGGCAGCTCACCACCACCTTCTCAAGGGCAATTGGGGATTGGCCATAAATGCTGGCCGAGCCAGTGACACCCACATCGCATGAATGAATAAAAAAAGATAGAAAAAGATAAAGTAAAAATATGGCACAATGTTTAAAAAGGAGCAAACAAGTTGACAATTTTGCTTATTAGTTAGCTCGATATATACGGGGAGGCGGTAGCGTAGTGGTAATGTCACTGGACTGGTAGCCCAGAGGCCCAGGCTAATGCTCTGGGGTCGTGGGTTCGAATCCCACTGCAGCAGATGGTGAAATTTGATTTCAATTAATAAAATCTGGAATTAAAAAGCTAATCTAGTGTGACCATGAAGCCATTGTCGATTGTTGTAAAAACACATCTGGTTCATTAATGCCCTTTAGGGAAGGAAATCTGCTGTCCTTACCTGGTCTGGCCTACATGTGACTCCAGATCCACAGCAATGTGGTTGACTCTTAAAATGCCCTCTGAAATGGCCACTCAGTTCAAGGACAATTAGGGATGGGCAATAAATGCTGGCCTGGCCAGCGACGCCCACATCCAATGAATGAATAAAAAAAATATGAACTATACATTTATTCAGTACTTGATTTTGGTACTTTCTAAGTTAAAAACTAGTACTAATTGCTTTCTAAAATAACAATCTGAACACAATATTTATGAAGTACTAAAGGCTCTGAAATTACACAAGTGAACATGTACTCAGCACGTTTGTTCTAAATTCCTCACTCTGCTCTTTAACAGAGGTTTAACCTAATTATTTTAAATAGGTTAGATCCACTGCTAAATAGCCAAAAGGAACTGCAGATGAACATTTTAAGCGTTTGGATGCTGTTATCCAAGTGCATAGTTTTAAGGGTTAAATGTCTTCTCTTGGGTCCTGTAGTTTAGCAGTTATTAAAACATTGCAATAAATGAATTAAAACAATATTCTTAATTAGGAAACAGAAAGCCTTATTTTCAGGACAGCTTGATTGTAAAATATTACTGACTTTCAATCTTACACAGTGATTTCAAACATACATCACAGTAAGCTTAATTCACAATCAATACAACAACGGGTATCTGTTATGCTGATGATTTATTTCAGAATCTAGCCAGATAGCTGGCAAAATTCTAATGGGACAGCAATTACCAATAACCTACTTTGTAGCCTTTTACTCGGACTTTCCCCATGGACATGCCGCCGTGGCATGTAGGGTGATGGCTGAGGCAGAGGTAGTGAAGATACATCATGTGTCTGAAGTTTGTACCAGTGTGGTTCATCATCCAGCAATGCTGTCTCCAGCTCTATAAGGATCTGCAAAAATGCAACAATGTCATCTATATCAGTGATTATCAATGTAAAATATTGTAGATAAACAACTTTAAGGAAGAGCTGGATAAATATCTAATTAGGAACAGGAAGGTGGATTATAAGGATAAGTGACAAATAGCATATGAGCTGCTGAAATCATAGAAAAATCAGGCCAATCATTGAAATTAAAAGTGGATTATCAACCTCATTGTTGGAAAATTATTGAACCAGTCACCATGTTACCAAAGAAAAACACCTGAGGATATTGTCCCTTTAGGTAGTTTGTACCCTGTAACTAATAATAAAGTAACTAGTTTATGATTAAAATCTTGCATGCATAAACACTTCCCTGCCTCTGGTGCCAGCTGTGGCTCAGTCGGTAGCACTCTCACCTCTGAGTCAGAAGGTTCAAGTCCCACTCCAGGACTTGAGCACAAAAATCTAGGCTGACATTCCTGTGCAGAACTGAGGGAGTGCTATGCTGTTGGAGGTGCTGTCTGTTGGACCAGATGTAAAATCAAGGCCCCCTCAGCCCTCTCAAGTGGATGTAAAAGAGCCCATGACACTGTTTTGAAAAAGAACAAGGGAGTTCTCCCCGGTGTCCTGGCCAATATTTATCCCTCAATCAACACCACAAAAGTAGATTATCTGGCCATTATCACATTGCTGTTTGTGGGAGTTTGCTGTGTGCAAATTAGCTGCTACATTTCCTATATTACAACAGTGACTACACTTCAAACAGTGCTTCATTGGCTGTAAAGCACTTGGGACATCCTGAGGTTACGGAGGGTGCTGTATAAATGCAGTCTTCCCTTACTTTTCTTTATCTATATGCCTTAGTCACACTTTTGTCTCGACATTTACTACCATAAATTGCTAAGTCAATGTTCTCAATTAAATTTCATATGTCATCAAGCACAATGTAGTTGCAAGCTCTGGCCACCAATGTGGCTCTGTGGAGGGAGCTTCTGAAGTTGTACTCTGAACCCTATTATAATCTTATCTATATAAAATCAGCTGATCATGGGGAATGCTATCAGCACTTTACCAATGTATATCATATTGTTAGGGCACATATCCTCAGCTCTTTGATCAGGAGTTAGCACTAAAACCCTGAGTAACAGCAAGAGCACAAAAATGGGATACAACAGCAGCAGAGTAACTGCCAGGTTTAAAAGAGAAATGAGGGATCAGCCAGGAGGGAATTTTATACCTACGTGTGCAAGTTGAATATCATTCAAAGGCTGAGGATAGTTATATCTATGCTAGATAGTTTGACATTGCTCCTCAACCTTCACATACAAACAGCTGTAAATGAAAAGTCATTGAAAAAATTGTGGTGGATCTCTGAGGACCCATATCTACTGTATGGACCATGGTAGCTCCTCAAGAAAAGCTTCTGGCACATTAGAACAAGAAATATAATAGAGGAATCTCTAATTTATTCTTGCTGTGAGACCAGGTAAAGAGCTTTGGGAGGGAGAATGATCTGAAGGGCATTTCCAATGTCCTAATTCCCAAGTAGTATTCCTGTCTGGGTGATGACCATTCCGTGTAAATAAGCTGGAGCTGGACACTGATCTGTATTCAGTATTCTCCAGTCAGGCGGCTTTCTGAAGTGTAATGTCTGGCCAATGCCGGAATATTTTTATAATAAAAATATATATAACACGTTAAAGTGTAGGAATTTTTTTACCTCTCCAAGAAATTCACTTTCTTCTTCTTGTACTCGAGGCTGATCCCACAGTGTGATCTCTAACATCCGCTCTCGAAAGTCTCTCCGATGTACATGTGAATAGACAAAAGTTTGGTTCCATTTTGGCTCTAAGCTTTTCTTTACTGTTTTGGTCCTCCGTTTACTCTTGTCACTGTCCATTAAAATACACAGTTGAATTACTTTTCATTCTAGTTGACTGTTTTTATGAGCAGAGTCTCAGTTTTCAACTCCATTAGTGACCAAAGTTTAAGAAAAGAAACAAGTCAAAACAACAGACTGCTTTACATTTTCAAAGTGTATCACATATATAATTCTGTGCGTAATGAACACACTTTGTAAAGAAGCTTCACCCGCACTCGCTTCTAAATTTGTTGCTTTCAATCTTGTATCTATGACCTCTCACTCTTTACTCCTCAGCTACTGGAAGCAGCCTGTTTCTATTTACCATTGTCCATCCTTTCATAATTTTGAACACATAATCATATCACCTCATAATCTGGGTTGTTCTGCTGAAATAATACTTACCTTGCAAGGATAAAAGCAAAATACTGCAGATGCTGGAAATCTGATGAAAGGTCACAGACCTGAAACGTTAACTCTGCTTCTCCCTCCACAGATGTTGCCTGGTCTGCTGAGTATTTTCAGCACTTTCTGTTTTTATTACCTGTGCAAGGATTGCTTTGTATTTGTATTTCCTCATACTAGGCAGTACCCCAGTGAATTTGCATTGTTCCGTATCCTGCCTATAGCATGGTGCCTAATACTGCACACAGTTATTTTTAATCAAAATATAACTTCACTTAATGTCACTGAATTCCATTTATCTTTTTTAGCGTGTTCCCCATTTTACCAATTTCCCTTTCCACTTGCCTTTGATCTTAAATACTTTCTATCATCTTAAATTACAACACCACTTCCTCTAGGGCTGTATCCAAATACTTGGAACAGAAGTAGCCCTGGAACTGAACCTACCCTCCTAGCCAATTTTCAATCCAGTTTGCTACCCGCCCCCGAATGCCATACCCAGAATCTTGTCTAGTAATCTCTCATGTGGTACCTTGTCAAAGGCTTTTTCTAAAATTCATGTACACGACGTTCTCTGATTTTTCATACACGCCATACGGTTACCTCCTCAGAGAATTCTGAGGACTTAATCAGCCAAACGGCCTGCTCTGCGCTGTATTAGATATATGCTACAACCTTGGATGTAAATTGTATTCGAACAAGATTCCTCATAACAAAGGTCAGAAAGAATGAAGAATAGAAAGCTCACAGCCATATTTTCCACTTTCAAAGAAGAAGCTTTTTTCTTTTTGCTTATGGTTTTTCCCTGGATGTCCACTCCACTAATTGGACTGTTAGCATTCAAAGATGGAAATTGGGAGAAGCTAGACCCAGATACATGGGAAGAGGTTGCTACTGTGTGATGACATTGGACTTGTCTATCGTTATGTGAAGCAAAATTGCCCTGTAATTACCTATGGAATTTGCAATTTTGATCCGGACCCCAGTTATAAATGTATGCTTTCTATTTTGACATCTTCACTATCTACATTGTGATTTTGGAACAGAACTCCTTCTACGCTCTCGGTACAAAAGACCTAATTGACTTAATTTTGCTTACACACTTGCATCATAGGGCATCGTTTTAAATATGTTAATGAGCCTACTGCCTGCTCCGATAATTGCTGCCACTAATACTGCGGCAGCCAGAAACCCTGCGGACATGTTGCTTGTTTTAATCATTTTAATCCTATTCCTGCCCATTGGCCATGTGTGTGTGTGTATGCGTGTGTGTGTGTATGTGTGTGTGTATGCGTGTGTGTGTGTATGCGTGTGTGTGTGTATGCGTGTGTGTGTGTATGCGTGTGTGTGGGGCAGGGGTGGGGGGGAGGGTGTGTGATTTAAACGAGATATCGAAATCTTTCAGATTTGACAGGCGTGTGAAAGACATGAGACTTGAATGTGGGCAAATACACATGTGTATTCAAATTGAGGGGGATAACCTCCAACCACAGAGACAATACCCAATCTTTGCCCAAGCGTGGTAATAACATGTTTAGAGAACCAAGAGATAATCAGGAAAGTTAATTACCTGTCAGATTCTAACCGGTTCCTAGAGAACAACAGGTTGATTACAGGGAATTAAACAAATATACCCCAGAAATGTTCTTCTACTGGAGCGAAGTATGCAGTGAGGTCCCCTCGGTGTTGGTATTAAGATCATTGCTTCATTGTTATATATAAAAGACCAAGACTTGTGTTTATGGAGAAATAATTCAAGTTGTACAATTGAGGCGGCACAGGCACAACCAGCCAACTAGCCTCCCTCTGTGCTGTGAGAGTCCATGATTCTATGAATTTCAAAATTTACGAATGATACAAAACCTGGTAGCATAGTAAATAATAAGCAGAGTCATAGCAGATGTCAGCAGGACATAAACAGAATGGTGAAATGGGCAGACACATGGTAGATGCAATTTAATGTGAATCAGTGTAAAGTGATACACTTTGGGAACAACAAATGGAGAGGCAGCATTCCTTAAATTATAGAACAGTACAGCATAGAAAGAGGTCATTCGGCCCATCAAGTCTGTGCCAGCTCTTTCGGAGAGCAATTCAGTTAGTCCTCTACCTTGGCTCTGTCCCCATATTCCATCATGTATTTATCTGATTCCCTTTTGAAAGCATTTATTGAATGTGCATCCACAACCCTATCAGGCTGGTTCCAAATCCTAACCACTCATTGCATAACAAGGTTTTTCCCAATGTTGCCTCTGGTTCTTTTGCCAATCACCTTAAATCTGTGCCCTCTGGTTATTGATGCTTCAGTCATTGGGAACGCAACATTCCAAGTGGGGTCAAAACTAGTGTTTCACCATAACTTCCAGTTCTTCGTGCTCTATGCCCAGGGTCCCATCAGGGTCACTGACCTGAAATGTTAAATCTGTTTCCCCCTCCACAGATGCTGCCATATCTGCTGAGTATTTCCATTATTTTCTGTCTCTGTCTCAGTACTGAACCCTGGAGAACAACACTGAGAGATGTGCAAGAGGGGAGGGACGTACGGGTGTATATTAACAAATCACAGAATTGTTACAGCACAGAAGGAGATCATTCAGCCCATCGTGTCTGCACTGGCTCTCCGAATGAGTAATTCACCTAATGCCATTCCTTCTCCCTGTAACCCTGCACACTCTTCCTTTTCAGATAACATCCCGCTACCTCTCGCTTTGAAGGTGGCAAGGTAAGTTGATAAGCTAGTTAAGGAAGTACATGGGATACTTGGTGTTGTGAATGAGGGAGTGAATACAAGAATAAGAAAGTCTGCTAAATGTTTACAAATCACTGGTTAGGCCTCAGCTGCAGTACTGTGTCCAGTTCTGGGCAGTACACTTTAGGAAGGATGTCAAGGTGTTCGGGAGGGTACAGAGGAGGTTTACCAGACTGATACCAGGATTGAGGGACCTCAATTATGTGGCGAGATTGCAGAAGATTTGATTGTTCTCCTTAGAGCAGAGAAGATAAAGGGGAGAACAAAGACAGGTATTCACAATCATGAGGGGTTTTGATAGAGCAAGCAGGGAGAAACTGTTTCCACTGGCAAGTGGGTCAATAAACAGATGTCGTCGAGTTAAAATAATTGGCAAAAGAACTAGTGGGGGAAATAAGGAGAATTTGTAATCACACAGAGAATTCCACAGGAACTTTCAAAAAAGCAACTGGACATGCGTTTGAAGAGAATTTGCTTCAAGAGTTATGGGGAAAAACAGAATTGTGGGAATAATTTGGATAGCTCTTTCAAAGAACCAGCAAACCAGCAGAGGTGTGATGGGCTGTATGGCCTCCTTCTGTGCTTTAAGGGCCTATGACCCGATAAAAGCTATTCCCATTCTTACCTCATACACAGAGATGTTAGTCAAGCTGGTGGTCAATAGGGTAATCTGTGATAGATATCTCAAATGGGTTATGGAAGGTCCAATTAATGCAGTAATAATTACATGCTCTCATAAGGCCTTATTTCACAATGTACACGTGGACTTTTTTCCAGTTTTAATTGGTCTATGCGCTATTTCTATTTCAAAATGTCTTTCACCCAAAATATGAGGAATTGTATTGTCTAACGCTACATGAATTCCTAAAAATATTTACTCAACAAAATGCTGGCAGGGATCTAGATGGACCTTGGCCAGTAGTTATGTCCCAAACGGTTACTGACAGAATGTATATAAAAGGCACATATTAGGATAATGGATATTTGGAGAATGGATAGGATTCGGAATAACTGTATGAACTGCAGCATGGTGGTGTAGTGAGAATGTCACTAGACTAATAATCCAGAGCCCAGGCTAATGCTCAGGGGACATGGGTTCGAATCCCATCATGGTGAAATTTGAATTCAATTAATGAACCTGTTAAAAGCTATTAATACATTAAAAGCTATAAATAAAAGCTATTCTAATGTTGACCATGAAACCATTGTCGATTGTTGTAAAAACCCATCTGAGTCACTAATCTCCTTTAAGGAAGGAAATCTTCCATCTTACCTGCTCTGGCCTACATGTGACTCCAGATCCACAGCAATGTGGTTTACTCTTACATGCCCTCTGAAATGACCGAGCAAGCTACTCAGTTCAAGGGCAATTAGGGATGGGCAATAAATGCTAGCCTCGCCAGCGATGGCCACATCCCACAAAACAAAACAAAAAAAGAACAGAATAGGTATCGAGTTGTGGGAGCTTGATGAAGTGATGTGACAACTGCTTAAAGGATTATTGAATCAATGAAGCAGCTGAAGACTTGATAAAGGAAGAAGTTAAAACAATCCCCTTGATTAAAGAAATAGTGCAAGGCATGTTGGTAACCAGAGATAAAGGCAACATCATCCAAATCAGTAATGAGAATTACGAAAATCAGAACATTTCAAAGGCAGAACACATCTGGAGGATTTTTACTAAATTGGATCCATATTGAAAATAGCTGAATTTCTAATTTTATCCAAGATGATTAGATTAGATTAGAGATACAGCACTGAAACAGGCCCTTCGGCCCACCGAGTCTGTGCCGAACATCAACCACCCATTTATACTAATCCTACACTAATCCCATATTCCTACCAAACATCCCCACCTGTCCCTATATTTCCCTACCACCTACCTACACTAGTGACAATTTATAATGGCCAATTTACCTATCAACCTGCAAGTCTTTTGGCTTGTGGGAGGAAACCGGAGGACCCGGAGAAAACCCACGCAGACACAGGGAGAACTTGCAAACTCCACACAGGCAGTACCTGGAATCGAACCCGGGTCCCTGGAGCTGTGAGGCTGCGGTGCTAACCACTGCGCCACTGTGCCGCCCTAAGATAGTTAAAGGAACTTCAGACAGTGCACAAATTTGTGCACAAATCTTTGAAGTTGGCAGGACAGGTTAACAAAAGCATATGGGATCCTGGACTTTATAAATAAAGGCAGAGAGTACAAAAGCAAGAAAGTTATGCTTAACCTTTATTAAACACTAGTTCAGCCCCAACTGGAGTACTGTGCCCAATTCTGGGCACCAACCTTTAAGGAATGATGTGAAGACTCGGGAGAGAGTTACAGAAGAAATTTCCTAGAATGGTTCCAGGAATGAGGGATTACTCTGGGATAGACAAGAGAAGCTGGGGTTGTTTTCCTTAGAGCAGATGATGTTAAAAAGAGATTTGATAGAGTATTTAAAATCATGAAGGGTTTAGATAGAGTAAGTAGAGAAACTCTTTCCAATGGCTGAAGGGCCAATAACCAGAGGAACAGATTTAAGGTGATTGGCAAAAGAACCAAGGCGACATGGAGAAAAACTTTTACACAGCAAGTGGTTGGGATGTTGAATGCACTGCCTGAGAAGATGGTGGATTCAGATTCAATAGTAGCTTTCTCAAGGAAATTGAATACTGGAAGGAGAAAAAAAATTGCAGGGTTATGGGGAAAGAGCAGAGGAGTGAGACTAACTCAATTGCTCTTTGAAAGGCCCATTGCAGACTCAATGAGCTGAATGGCCTCCTTCTGTGCTATATAATTCTATGATTCTATGATATGTAAAGTGATACACTACAGTTCGAATATGACCCCAGGCCCAGTAATCAAACACAGCACGCTAGGGGTTTGATACTAATGGTAGTGACAATCCCACAGTTGAACAATAACAGATAACTGATGAAGTGTTTAAAGTGGCATCACTAGCAGTTTTGGAGACATTTTGGTCCCTTTCTAGAGTAAGTGATGGAGTGTAGACACCCTCAGATATCTCCTGCTGTCCCAGGAATCGGCGAGTCTGTCTATGTCACTGTGGTGGGCTGCAGAGACCTTGCTAGCTTGTGGCTTCAGTCCAGATGCACTATACAAGTGGCTGAATGAGTTTTGGAAGAAGCAACTTGGAAATAAAAAACTGTGAAACATGTAGCGAGGCTCCATTACAGATGGAAAAACCACCTGTCCTCTTCGAACCTCATGCTCTGTTTTACGCCCACTGAAATAACTAAGTTTGGCGATCAGATTGTGGAGTCAGTTGAGGCCCGCAATGTTAGATTCAGATGAAGCAATTCTTCCAAGCAGAAGCATTGAGAGCCGTAACCAAATTTGGACCTCCAATCCCACACCTTATCACCAGGTTGAAACACAATCTTGGAAAGGTAAAGTACTCTCAGTTCACATGCTGCAGCAAAAAGCTTAGACAGAGAAAGGGATATCAAGCTGAGGTGAACACGAATGGTTGGGAGAAGTATTGGTTTCCCTCTCCACAGATGCTGCCTGACAGGCTGAGCATTTCCAGCATCTGCAGTATTTTGCACTTGTTTTAGTGAATAACGTTGGACAACAGCCAGTGCTGCAGGTCATGCCAATGCTGCTTGCGATAGCCCGGTGAATAAAATTAGTAATTTTGATAGGTTTAATACATGGAGTTTAGAGAACGTTGAGAGGAATAAGAATATGATGGAAATAATCACTCGAGCGAAGGTTAAGTAAGGCAGATGAAGGGGACCAAGGAGAAGAACGGTTGGATTTGGAAAGGTATTTTATTGTGTTCCAAGGAGGGGTTTGCAGGATAGTGTATAATATAATATTGGGGAGGTAGGCTGATGATTGTGGTGGGGGGACAGAGGGTGCGATCAGCAGAAGGGAGGCTGAAAGCTTCCTTGAAGGGCTGCAAAGTGCTCCAGTCTTTCTTTTACCGCCAAGTTTCTCAAGGCCTGGGAAACCCATGCGGCAACTGTTAAATTTAAATCAGGCTCCCAGTCGCACAATGGGGAAGTGCTTTCAACATGTTAAACATGCCCCTCGAGACACTCACAAAGCATGTAAAATGGTAAAAGGCACGCAAAGGGTCACATTCCCCATCTTAAGAGGTCTGAACCCACACTGACCTCCTCCCACCCATTGTGGGGGATTAATATGGAGACCAATTTCTTTATATTCTGAGAATGAGCGTAACACTTTAGTAGGTTTACTTGCTCGGATTTCCTGGTGAATGTTAAGTAAGCAGAAGCCATCAGCTTAATGAAATTTAAGAAGCACCAAAGGATTTGTGTAAAAACTATAACTAGTTTGGAGCTAACATCTCTACATTTCAGCCATTATCATTTTGTCAAGGTATGATATTTATAACAATAAAAAATTATCTTCTACATAAACAAAACACACATTCCAGTGAGAATGAAGTGTATGTGGTGTGACATTACCATTTACTGGTGTAATAACGTGAGACAAAGATCACAGAACAATTTTTTTTGTCGATATTAATAAAACCAGTAAACTGCTTTATTTCTGGCATCTAATCGTATATCGATTAATCTGCTTGGTGGATCTAATAGAACCGATTTATAAAGTTAACTCTGCAAAATTTGAGGTCATCCAGACCATGTCCCTACCTGGAAACCCTTTGGGGCCTAGTCCAACCTCTCCATTGACCAGGTTGCCATGATCCAGGTAACTTGGGCCAACGGGAGCAGAAGCAATGAGAATTCTGGTGGCTGATGCTATCCTACAAGCCCCGTGTCCTTCATAACATCAGGCACTCAAAGCAGCAGACAGAACTTCCTGCCACAACAGGAATTTCCAAATTTCATTCAATGCAAGTGACCTCTGGTGATCAAATGGGGGTCAATAACATCCAATTCTTGATGATTGGGTGCTGCTCTCAATCCTTTTGAGCCTAGTAGGGCAGGTGAGCGCTTGCGTTCTTGTGAGTACCATCATTTGCAATACTGGTGCTGATAGTCCTTAGTGATTTAGTAGGGGAGGAACCTAGGCAGCAGACAATTAATTATCACCCTCCAACTCCCTGCTGGCGTAACTAAAGCATATAAATAACTGAAGGTCTAACATATGATACCAAGTACCTGGTGATTTAGTAGCAGTATATGTTACTTGATGGTCCAGTGGCAATCCATGTATATGTCTAACTACCTCAAGATTCCCAATAAATGTTTCCCTGATTTTGCACCAGCCATTGTGCATTTGTGACTAGTTAAGATGCGGACTTGGACTTCTCTGAATTTATTTGGATGTTAATTCCTACTACCCAGCAACACAAAGCGATGTGAAATGAAATCAAAGAGAATTGTTAAAGAGCAATTTTTGATGTTCACCTTCGATCTGGAAGGAAGTACATTTTTACATAGGGATTCCTGGGCCGACCATCCCTTCGGGAAGGAAGCTCCGTGGCTTGTAACACATTTACTATCAGCTGGTGGCCTACTTTATCATACCAGAGTTTCACCTGCAAAAACAATGCATTCTATGAGCCCCATGCACATTGTGGAAATGTCAGCATTTAAATAACATTACACAGCAAAACGAGCAGTCAAACTTACAGTGCATGTCAGATACCTTGTGACAGAAGGAGCTGTTTTTTCAATGCTTATATGAGTGCAAAAATATCTGTTGCTATTGCATAGAATTTTATTCTGATTACATAATGAATTAGAATATAGTTTTTAGGAATTGTTCAAATGCAGGTTTTCCTAGATGAAAATAAATTGTTTGAGGGCATTCACCCCAATACACAAGAACACAAGAAATAGGAGCAGGAGTAGACCATATGGCCCATCGGGCCTGCTCCACCATTCAATACGATCATGGCTGATCTTGGGATTCAAATTGAGTTAATCCCAATTTCAAAAATCTTCTGTTATTGATATTTGAAAATATACAAATTATTCAAATATCGAAGGGTACACCACCTGAACTTCATTAATCAATCATGACAGATTACCAAATGTCAGATCCTGTCAAGGTACTGGTGCTGATAGTAAGCTATGGGACACCAGCTTCTGCACACTTTACACATTTCCTATTTTAGCAGGCATGTTAACATTTATTTTAAATAGGTTGATGACTCCAATAGCACACAGATGTGCTGTATCCCATGGAGTCATGTTAGGGCCATTGTCCGTTTTCCAACCCTTCCTCTCCTCTGTGAGGTGCTGCCTCTTCCTAATGTACCAGCAGTCCTCTGCTACACTGCTGAAGCAGATATGTTTCATGATGAGGCCCAAACCCTAATTCTGTTTTCACCTGACACCATCATGAATAGACTCTCTAGCAGGGAGCAGGGGTCAGCAATCGGGAGCAGGAGCCACTGTTGATTTTTCACCTCCATGACCCAGGGATACAGAGGAGAATTGTAAAGGTTCAACAGAGGCCGTGACAGTGAGCTAACTCAGACAGATCAGGATTTAGGCCTTCCTGTTTACAAGAGCTAGTTAAATGGTTTAGTGGCAGACTAAATGATGGTTTTACTCATTAGGGTGCTGTAGAGATAATGATTGACACTCCATGGTCGTGAAGCAGGCAGCAAGCATTCAGTACTTGACATGAGTCTCAATGCACTGATTCATGCTGTAGTATGGACAAGTCTTTTCACACCCAGTCCAGAGACATCTGTGACCAATTGCTACAAGCTGTCCAATAGTTGTCTAATGCGACTTTTCTTCTGATTCCCTCCCCACCTCTCTCTCACCATCATTGTGGAGAAGTGCATAACGTATGCTCAGTTCAATCCCTACTGTACAGAGTTCCAGGACCCCAAACACATTACCCAGCTCTTTAATAAATTATATAAAATTACATTGAATATACAGCACAGAACGGCCCAAACTGTCTGTGCTGGTGTTTATACTCAAACATTCCATATACCTCATTTCAGCAAATTTATTTCCTTTTCTCTCTTGTTCTTGTTCAGTTTCCTTTTGAAAGCACCTATGCAATTTTCCTCAGCCACTTCCTGTGGCAATGAGTTCCACATTCTAACTACTCTCTAAGTAAATACATTTCTCTCATTTCCCTATTGGATTTATGAGCAACTATCTTGGAATTATGGCCCCTAGTTTTGGATTCTCCCATAAGTGGTAACATTCTCTCCACATCTACCCTCTCCAACCCGTTCATAATCCTAAAGACCTCTACCAGATCTCTTCTACCTGTTCAATCTTTCCTGACAGCTTTAATCTCTCAGTTCTGGTACCAACCTTGTAGATCTGGTTTGCACAATCTCCAGTGATTCTATGCCCTGTTTATAGATGGAGACCAGGGGCTGAATTTTACCAGCCCTCTGACGTCAGGGGTTTCGGCAGAAGGGGGGGGGGGGGGGTGGGGCCTGGAAAATTCTTCCGGGAGAGGCCCGCCTTGACCCCCAATGTCAAGAAGGGCCCGCAACATTTTACGAGCAGCAGCCAAGGCCTCGGTCTGGCCCTCCCGCCTCCAAGTGGCGGGCCTTCATTGTAATATTAAAATGAATTTAAAAACATGCAAATAAACTTACCTGGTCCCAATGGCCATCCCACACCGATATTCCAGTCGCTGGCCGGAACTCCCACACCTTTGGATGTCCACACGGATATCCAAGGCCTGACACTGGAGGGCAGGGGGGAGCAGTGAAAACTGAGTCAATTGGCTAAGGGGATGGTGGGAAGGGGTTGAAGGGCAAAGAGTGCCTTGAGTGCAAAGTTTGAGATTGAAAGGTCGGGACCGGCAAAAATTATTTTTCTGGGGGGGGGGGGGGGGTGGTGAGGGAAATAAATATCATTGCGGGGGTGGAAGAGGGTCTTTGATGTGTAATGAACTGATTTGATTCAAATAAAAGGTGATGGTGGCTTTAAATATACAAATAATCTGTCAGGGCTTGAAACCCTTTAACTGTGCACTGATCAGTCCTATACAAGTTGAACACAACTTCACTACTTTTGAATTCTAAGCTATTTTGAATTGCTTTGCTGACCTGCAATGCTGCTTTTAATTATTTATTAACCTGTGTCCCTAGATCCCTTTTGCTCTTCGACCTCATTCAGTTTATGATTTTCTAAGGTGTAGGTGATGTTTCTGGTTTTTTTACCAAACCACATTACCTCATATTTATCTGTTAAAGTCCATTGCCACCTAACTGCTTAGTCTGCAAGTTTTCTAATGTCTTTTTGTATGATGTTGCATTCTTCCTCCGTGTTAGCTACCTCACCCCCACACAGTTTGTCATCATCTGCAATTTTGATACTGAGTAACTTGTTCTTAAGTCCAAATCATTATTATAAATAATGAGTAACAGTGGGCCCAGCACTGGTCCCTGTGTGGCACTGCTTTCTACTTGCTGCAATCTGAATAACTATCCTTTAACTTTGAAACAGCGATTTACTTGTACTTCTTTCAATTTGCTGCTCACAATGTGGTCTCCTCTATATTGGGGGAGACCAAAGACAGACTGGGTGAATGCTTTGCGGAACACCTCTGTTCAGTCCGCCCGCATGGCCCTGAGCTTCCTGTCGCCTGTCATTTCAATTCTCTATCTTGCTCCCACTCTGTCCTTGGCCTGCTATAGTGTTCCAATGAAGCTGAATGCAAGCTCAAGGAGCATCTTTTGACGGGCACATTACAGCCTTCTGGACTCAACACTGAGTTCAACTATTTTAGATCAGAACCTCGTCCCCCATTTTGTTTTGTGTGATTTTTTTGGAAGATTTATTTATTTTTCTCTTGTTTCTTTCTTAATCCCTTAACTTTGTGTTGGGATGGCTGTGATCCTGTCATTCACACCTCCTCTGGACACATCTTTTGTTTCTTTACTTGTCCCATTAACAGTCTCTTTGGCTTTGTACCATGAAACTTTTTGTCATTTAATCTCTCCTGCTCTCAGCCCCATCACAGACCTTGCCTTTTGTTCCTCTTCCCACCGTCCTCTCTTTCGCTTGCTCAATACCAATTATATTTCTAACTTTTGCCAGTTATGATGAAAGGCGACTCACAAGAAATGTTAACTCTGTTTTTCTGTCCACATATGCTGCCTGACCTGCTGAGTATTTCCAGTATTTACTGTTTTTATATCCTTTACCACCACTCTGTTTTCTATTTTTTTAAACAATTTGCTATCCATTTAGTTATTTGTCCCCTGACCCCGCATGCCCTAATCTCTGTCATGAGCTGAATGTGTGGTGCCTTATCGAAGGCCTTTTGAAAGTCCAAGTATATGACATCTACCGCATTACCCTCGTCTACTGTTTCCATTACAACTTCAAATAATTCTATCAGGTTAGTTAAGTATGACTCAGCCTTTTGGAATCCATGCTGACTGTTTATTATTATCTTGTCTGTCTCTATCACTTTTTGTATAGTGTTACTACCATGTGGTGTGACATAGATGGTTCCCCCTGTTTAATTCCCCACCTGACCTCAGCAAGTGCATTTGTATTACAGTTTAGCCCCTTGGTATTTTATTTTTCAAATAAACAGACAGCGACAGGTTTCCTTGTAGGTTTTAAAAAACAGAAAATAATTGTTTATTGACCTTATACTGAAATTGTCGCAACTGCATTCGCTCGCACACACACACACACACAAGAGACAGATAGAGAAAGGGAAAAGGAAGGTGGCTTTTAGTGAATGGGGAAAGGTTAAGATAAACCTGTTGAATTCTCTTGGAAATCAAGTTCTCAATGGATGCAGGCCTGAGATGTGTGTAGATTTCTCTCTTGATTGATTGCGGGTCTTCTAGCTCTTACTGCTGTATAATGTAGATGTCAGATTCTGCAGCAGGACACATGCCTTCTGGCTTGGCTGGAACACAAGCTGTTAGGATGTTGCTTCTTTCTCTCTTGGCTGTCTTTTTTTAAGGTAACGCTGTGTTATCACCCACCTCCTGGTAGATGTTCTCATCTCTTCCCCATGGTGATTGCACAATGGCCCAGGACGTGGCTCCTTCACACCTTCTTTGTTTCAGAAGAATAATGTTTTAGGATGGGATGCAATTGACTCCTCTCAGCTTTGAAGGTTTGTCCTTTGTCTTTGTCAGACACACAAAGGCGAGTCCCTCTCCTGTGACAGCCATTTCGGTACAATTGTTCACTTTTCTAAAAATAAAGGTCTATTTTTTTTTAAAGACAAAGTCCGTTTTTCATAACTCTTCAGAGTTAGTCCATGACTCTTGTATTGTCACACTTCTCATGTGAATCCAGTATCTTTCCTAGCACTGGTGTAAGCTGACCGCACTTTCTTCTATCTCCCTTTTTGTATATAGGAACAACATAAGCTGTGCTTCAGTTCTCTGATACCATCCCCTCTTCTATGAAACTTATATATATATGAAATAGTGCCTCTGCTATCTCGTCCCTTGTTTCAAGAACAAAGAACAAAGAACAGTACAGCACAGGAACAGGCCATTCGGTCCTCCAAGCCTACGCCGATCTTGATGCCTGCCTAAACTAACACCTTCTGCACTTCTGGGGCCCATATCCCTCTATTCCCTTCCTATTCATATATTTGTCAAGATGTCTCTTAAACGTCACTATCGTATCTGCTTCCACCACCTCCCCTGGCAGCAAGTTCCAGGCACTCACCACCCTCTGTGTAAAACACTTGCCTCGCACATCCCCTCTAAACTTTGCCCCTCTCACCTTGAACCTATGTCCCCTAGTAACTGACTCTTCCACTTTTTCCTGGCTATGTGTGGGTGCATACCACCCACATATCTTTTATCCTCTTTTGGTTTTGCTCGTTTGTCAATTAGTTTCTCCCTTTCTATCCAAACTGTATTAATAATAATTTAAGCTCATCCTCTTGTGAAGTGTCTATTTCCTTATTTTATTTTGTAAAAAACGAGGTGAAGTAGTTATTCAATACTTCTGCCATTTCTCTGTCATTACCTGTGAGTTTATCTTGCTCATCCTTTAGTGGGCCTATCCCTAATTTAATTTTCCTTTTGTTATTTATGTGTCAATTGAACCCTTTATTACTTCTTACTATATTCCTTGATGATTTGATTTTGTAATTTCTCTTTGCTTTCCTGTTGGATTTTTTAAACTTCTGTCTCAAGTTATTCATTATTCTTTGTGTCCTCCTCTCCTTTAGTATCTAAGTAATCCATATATGTCTTTCTCTTTAGATTCCATTTTCCCTTTAATGCTTTATCTATCCCCGGTGTCCCATAATTAGCTTGTTTGTTTTTGCCTTTTAGAGAAATACATTTCTCTTAAACTCTATTATTACCCTTTTAAAGACTTCCCACTGTTTTAGCATCTCTTTGTTTTTCAAGATTTTCTCCCAGTTTACATTGTTTAGTTCCAGTCTCAATTCCTCATAATTTGCTTGTTTCCGATCTTTTACCTAAATCTTTGTCCTACTATATCACTCTCAATCCTAATCTTGAACCTTACGATGTTGTGATCACTATTACTAAGCTGGTCTACTATTCTTATTTCTCCTATCTCTTTTGGTTTATTATCAGCTGTGCTTTTTTTTTCTTGGACTTCTTACATACTGAGTGAGAGTGGAATCCTGTATACACTCTTAAAAACGCAACTCCTCTTTCACAAACTCTTCCTGTCAGTTTCTTTGGAGGTAGTTGAAATTCCATGATTATTACTCTACACCTGCTACTCAACGCATAGGTTTGCCTACATATTTCTTCCTCCGCAAACAATCGTCTGTGTGTCATAACTACACTCTGTGAAACATCAGTGCAGTCAGTTTAAATACCATTGATTAGAACAAAGAGAACATTTGCTCTGCAATTTGTATTTTTTTTTTAAAGTGGGAGACAACACAAAAACATGTATAAGTAACGGTAGTGCACTAGTATTGGGACAATAAATAAGAGTCTCCATGCAACCATGTTCAGCAGCTGGGGGTACTTTGGGTTTACTCCCATCGTTTTACTGTATCGTTTTTGTTTTTTATGTTTCTGAAGCAATGAAAGAAGAGGAAGGATCCATATAATGTTTACAACACTCGAATCATTCACCATTAATTAAAAAAACAAGTATAATCAATGTGTAGTAACAAGAAGACAACATTTTAATAGAAATGTTCATTGATCCCCATTAGGGTATTCATTTCTTTACAGACACATCTGCTCCAGATAAACCTTACATCAACAAATGCAAGTTATTTTCTTGTTGCTTACATGGTAATGATCCATCTCTAGCTTCACCCCTCCTTGTTCTTCATTCCAAGCCATGTGCTCACCTGTACATAAGTATACCCTTTACTTTGAAATTTAAATAATTTTATATCATTCAGGATAGTGAATAATCTCAGGATTAAACATATTGAGGAGGGCATGTACTTGGACAAGTATGTCAGCCACTAATACCGCTAATGGCTTATAACAAAGTCAGTATCATACACAATCCCCAAGTCCTTCACCAATCTTCCAAACCCACGACCTCTACCACCTAGAAGGACAAGGGCAGCAGATGCATGGGAACACCACCACCTGTAAGTTCCCCTCTAAGCCACACACCATCCTGACTTGGAACTATATCGCCATTCCTTTACTGTTGCTGGGTCAAAATCCTGGAACTCCCTCCCTAACAGTACATACCGACATACATAACAGTACCTACACCACACCGACTGCAGTGGTTCAAGAAGGCAGCTCACCAACACCTTCTCAAGTGCAATAAATGCTGGCCTTGTCAGCAAAGCCCATATCCCAAGAACAAATACATTTTAAAAATGCATCCACTATATATGTGTGTGCCAATGGATAACTTAGCACATTGATTAAACAGAATAAATGATTCATGTAACAAGAAAAAACGAGCAATCACAGGCTAGATTTTCCTCTTTTGTGCTTGGGCATTGGTTGAAGAGGAAAGGTCAGCTTGTAATAGAAACCTGCCTTATGCTTCACCCAAGTGATTATTAAAAGACCAAATGAGAAAGAAGAAGTGCGACCCAATCACATATTTTAGTTTCATTTATGAAAATGTATTACTAAAGTATATATACTTCAACTGAAAGAGGCAAAAGGGGGCAGCCTTATTCCCAACAAATCTGTTTATTCCTGCTTGTGTTATTAATTTACTCACTGAAAGTTGTCCAGGTAGAACCTGAGGGGCATCTTTCAGAGCTCCAGGGCTAGTCGGAGAAATGATTGAAATGCATGGTCGGTCCATCTTCTGTGACTCAAAGGAACTTGAACCTGTAAACAGTAAAACAACATTAACTCAAATCACTTTTGTTATTACATGCAGGTATTGCAATACATAAAAGGATTGTATTGCCAATGTAAATATAAATCTACATTTCTAATATTTGTTGTATTCTGTATTTCAAAGCTCCATAAGTATTAATGCACTCATGAATAAATCCCACAAGTTATTGCCAGTTACACAAGATAATTATGTTAATTCAAGGCCAGGAAATAAATTAATGTCTTTATTCCACAAGTGAGTTATGACTAGCATCTCAAAATATCATTTATCAGTTGGTCATAACATAGTATTTTGTACAACTCAGGTAAAAATAAACCATGGAGACTTGGTGATGCAGTGGGTTAGATAGGTGTCTTTCATCTCTAGGACCAGGAATTAAATGCAGTACAGAGTAATGGGATGAAAGGCTCCTTCATCTGTTTGCAATAAGGTCACTATTTCTGTGAAAATGTATCTGGGGCATTGTCAATACAATCCATAATGGGTATGAGTGCACAGCAGAAACTTGCTCGTAATTTCATGGTGTGGGGGAGGGGAAAATATTTTTTTTTTTAAGTTTCCAATGAAATAATGATTTTTATGTAAAATTTGAATTATATATTGTCCTCAAAGAAAGTGAAAAGCAGTATTTGGCAGAAGAGAACATTAAGTAAGATACTGGGGTCTTATTTATTTTCAGGCTACACCGGGTCCTTACCACTCCTGCTGCACTGTGCCATGTTCATCTAATACACTTGTCCTTGTTCACCGACTGGTTCCCCAGTAAGTCATATCTAACATTCGTATTGTTGTTTTAAAATCCCTCCGTAGCCATTACCCACCCGACCTCCGTAATTCCTGCACCTTTAGGATTCCTCACCCTGAACTCTTTGTTCCTTTGATTGCAGCCTCTTGCGCACCCATCCACACCCCATCCCCCACCCCATCCTTCTGCCCAAACATTAGCAGCCATACTTTCAGTCAACTGAAATTCTCTCCCTAAACTCCTCCATCTCTCCTGCTCTTTCCCTCCTTTAGGGCATTTTGTGAAACTCATCTCTTTGTCCAAGCATTTAGTCACCCTTCCCATTCTCTTTTCACTTGAGGTCTATTTCCCCTCCCTCCTCTGAACAGTTTGGGATGTTTTTCTATATTGAAGGCACAATATAAATGCAAGATGTTTCTGCTGTTGAAGTTTCTAGGCATTTGCATCTTAGTAACACTGGACACAAGAAACTCTTGTGCATCTATGGCATCCAGCATTGCCAGGGAGAACTACATTTAAACTACATTTAAATGGCAATGAGATCAATTGCAGTAAGGAAACTACCAAGTTTAAAAACTTTAAAATCTTTGGCCCACACAGCCGTTTACTCCCAGTAGGATCAAAATCTTTCAAATCCCCTGGCCCTGGAAATTTAGCCAGAGTTAGGGGTGCAACTATTGGGTGAGTGGACATCTCTTTTACAATGGAGAAGTGAGACCAGAGGAAATTGAGGGTCATTATTTACGACAATTCTTTATGAACTTGATTTGTAAAAGGACTGCTGACAGCAAAACTCATTCCTAAAAATAATTAAAGCTACGTTACTTATTATTACACTAACTATATGACACCATTCTCCTCAAAACAGGGTAACTCATCAATGTTTTGTCAATGCTCGCTATCTCAGTACCTATCACATTCTCTCTCCATATAGAAACATATACAGAGAGACAGTAAGCAGCATGCCATGAGGATGGCAGGTAGAGTGGGGTGTGGGGTAGCAGGGTAGCTTTACTGCAAATTGTCCTCTGGGAAGGCAGAGAAAGAAAATTACTCAGGGCCTTTTACCAAAACAAACCGATGGATTGGAGTTCTCGAACTATACATCACTGTGCTGTTTATCAAAACCTGTGCTTATTCCCCATTCCATTTCAATCACTCTCACTTCACTCCCTCTCCTGATTCTTTCTAATCGGTTTCTCTCTATTGATGGTCTATCTGATTTAAACTCTCCATTGCTGGTCTATCTGATTTAAACTCTCCATTGCTGGTCTATCTGATTTAAACTCTCCATTGCTGGTCTATCTGATTTAAACTCTCCATTGCTGGTCTATCTGATTTAAACTCTCCATTGCTGGTCTATCTGATTTAAACTCCCTATTGTTGGTCTATCTGATTTAAACTCTCTATTGATGGTCTATCTGATTTAAACTCCCTATTGATGGTCTATCTGATTTAAACTCCCTATTGATGGTCTATCTGACTTAAACTCCCTATTGTTGGTCTATCTGATTTAAACTCCCGATTGATGGTCTATCTGATTTAAACTCCCTATTGATGGTCTATCTGATTTAAACTCCCTATTGATGGTCTATCTGACTTAAACTCCCTATTGTTGGTCTATCTGATTTAAACTCCCTATTGATGGTCTATCTGATTTAAACTCCCTATTGATGGTCTATCTGATTTAAACTCCCTATTGTTGGTCTATCTGATTTAAACTCCCTATTGATGGTCTATCTGATTTAAACTCCCTATTGATGGTCTATCTGATTTAAACTCCCTATTGATGGTCTATCTGATTTAAACTCCCTATTGTTGGTCTATCTGATTTAAACTCCCTATTGATGGTCTATCTGATTTAAACTCCCTATTGTTGGTCTATCTGATTTAAACTCCCTATTGTTGGTCTATCTGATTTAAACTCCCTATTGATGGTCTATCTGATTTAAACTCCCTATTGTTGGTCTATCTGATTTAAACTCCCTATTGTTGGTCTATCTGATTTAAACTCCCTATTGATGGTCTATCTGATTTAAACTCCCTATTGTTGGTCTATCTGATTTAAACTCCCTATTGATGGTCTATCTGATTTAAACTCCCTATTGATGGTCTATCTGATTTAAACTCCCTATTGTTAGTCTATCTGATTTAAACTCCCTATTGATGGTCTATCTGATTTAAACTCCCTATTGATGGTCTATCTGATTTAAACTCCCTATTGATGGTCTATCTGATTTAAACTCTCTATTGATGGTCTATCTGATTTAAACTCCCTATTGATGGTCTATCTGATTTAAACTCCCTATTGTTGGTCTATCTGATTTAAACTCCCTATTGATGGTCTATCTGATTTAAACTCCCTATTGATGGTCTATCTGATTTAAACTCCCTATTGATGGTCTATCTGATTTAAACTCCCTATTGATGGTCTATCTGATTTAAATTCCCTATTGTTGGTCTATCTGATTTAAACTCCCTATTGATGGTCTATCTGATTTAAACTCCCTATTGATGGTCTATCTGATTTAAACTCCCTATTGTTGGTCTATCTGATTTAAACTCCCTATTGATGGTCTATCTGATTTAAACTCCCTATTGATGGTCTATCTGATTTAAACTCCCTATTGTTGGTCTATCTGATTTAAACTCCCGATTGATGGTCTATCTGATTTAAACTCCCTATTGATGGTCTATCTGATTTAAACTCCCTATTGATGGTCTATCTGATTTAAACTCTCTGATTGGTCTATCTGATTTAAACTCTATGATTGGTCTATCTGATTTAAACTCCCGATTGATGGTCTATCTGATTTAAACTCCCTATTGATGGTCTATCTGATTTAAACTCTCTGATTGGTCTATCTGATTTAAACTCTATGATTGGTCTATCTGATTTAAACTCCCTATTGCCGGTCTATCTGATTTAAACTCCCTATTGCTGGTCTATCCGAATTAAACTCTGATTGGTCTATCTGATTTAAACTCTCTGATTGGTCTATCTGATTTAAACTCTATGATTGGTCTATCTGATTTAAACTCCCTATTGCTGGTCTATCTGATTTAAACTCTCTATTGCTGGTCTATCCGAATTAAACTCTGATTGGTCCATCTGATTTAAACTCTATGATTGGTCTATCTGATTTAAACTCTATGATTGGTCTATCTGATTTAAACTCTATGATTGGTCTATCTGATTTAAACTCCCTATTGCTGGTCTATCTGATTTAAACTCTCTATTGCTGGTCTATCTGATTTAAACTCCCTATTGCTGGTCTATCTGATTTAAACTCCCTATTGCTGGTCTATCTGATTTAAACTCCCTATTGCTGGTCTATCTGATTTAAACTCCCTATTGCTGGTCTATCTGATTTAAACTCCCTATTGCTGGTCTATCTGATTTAAACTCCCTATTGCTGGTCTATCTGATTTAAACTCCCTATTGCTGGTCTATCTGATTTAAACTCCCTATTGCTGGTCTATCTGATTTAAACTCCCTATTGCTGGTCTATCTGATTTAAACTCCCTATTGCTGGTCTATCTGATTTAAACTCCCTATTGCTGGTCTATCTGATTTAAACTCCCTATTGCTGGTCTATCTGATTTAAACTCCCTATTGCTGGTCTATCTGATTTAAACTCCCTATTGATGGTCTATCTGATTTAAACTCCCTATTGCTGGTCTATCTGATTTAAACTCCCTATTGCTGGTCTATCTGATTTAAACTCCCTATTGCTGGTCTATCTGATTTAAACTCCCTATCGCTGGTCTATCTGATTTAAACTCTCCATTGCTGGTCTATCCGAATTAAACTCTCTGATTGGTCTATCTGATTTAAACTCTCCATTGCTGGTCTAACGATTTAAACTCCCTATTGTTGGTCTATCTGATTTAAACTCCCTATTGTTGGTCTAACGATTTAAACTCCCTATTGATGGTCTATCTGATTTAAACTCCCTATTGTTGGTCTATCTGATTTAAACTCCCTATTGCTGGTCTAACGATTTAAACTCCCTATTGATGGTCTATCTGATTTAAACTCCCTATTGCTGGTCTATCTGATTTAAACTCCCTATTGCTGGTCTAACGATTTAAACTCCCTATTGATGGTCTATCTGATTTAAACTCCCTATTGCTGGTCTATCTGATTTAAACTCCCTATTGTTGGTCTATCTGATTTAAACTCCCTATTGTTGGTCTATCTGATTTAAACTCCCTATTGTTGGTCTATCTGATTTAAACTCCCTATTGCTGGTCTATCTGATTTAAACTCCCTATTGCTGGTCTATCTGATTTAAACTCCCTATTGCTGTTCTATCTGATTTAAACTCCCTATTGTTGGTCTATCTGATTTAAACTCTCTATTGCTGGTCTATCTGATTTAAACTCCCTATTGCTGGTCTATCTGATTTAAACTCCCTATTGCTGGTCTATCTGATTTAAACTCTCTATTGATGGTCTATCTGATTTAAACTCCCTATTGATGGTCTATCTGATTTAAACTCCCTATTGCTGGTCTATCTGATTTAAACTCCCTATTGCTGGTCTATCTGATTTAAACTCTCTATTGATGGTCTATCTGATTTAAACTCTCTGTTGCTAGTCTATCTGATTTAAACTCCCTATTGTTGGTCTATCTGATTTAAACTCTCTATTGATGGTCTATCTGATTTAAACTCTCTGTTGCTAGTCTATCTGATTTAAACTCTCTATTGTTCTATCTGATTTAAACTCTATGATTGGTCTATCTGATTTAAACTCTCTGATTGGTCTATCTGATTTAAACTCTCTGTTGCTAGTCTATCTGATTTAAACTCTCTGTTGCTAGTCTATCTGATTTAAACTCTCTATTGCTGGTCTATCTGATTTAAACTCTGATTGGTCTATCTGATTTAAACTCTCTATTGCTGGTCTATCTGATTTAAACTCTGATTGGTCTATCTGATTTAAACTCTCTATTGCTGGTCTATCTGATTTAAACTCTATGATTGGTCTATCTGATTTAAACTCTCTATTGCTGGTCTATCTGATTTAAACTCTCTATTGCTGGTCTATCTGATTTAAACTCTCTATTGTTGGTCTATCTGATTTAAACTCTATTGATGGTCTATCTGATTTAAACTCTGTTGCTCGTCTATCTGATTTAAACTCTCTATTGCTGGTCTGTCTGATTTAAACTCTCTATTGCTGGTCTGTCTGATTTAAACTCTCTATTGCTGGTCTGTCTGATTTAAACTCTGATTGGTCTATCTGATTTAAACTCTCTATTGCTGGTCTATCTGATTTAAACTCTATGATTGGTCTATCTGATTTAAACTCTCTATTGCTGGTCTATCTGATTTAAACTCTGATTGGTCTATCTGATTTAAACTCTATTGATGGTCTATCTGATTTAAACTCTCTGTTGCTCGTCTATCTGATTTAAACTCTCTATTGCTGGTCTGTCTGATTTAAACTCTCTATTGCTGGTCTGTCTGATTTAAACTCTCTATTGCTGGTCTATCTGATTTAAACTCTCTGATTGGTCTATCTGATTTAAACTCTATGATTGGTCTATCTGATTTAAACTCTATGATTGGTCTATCTGATTTAAACTCTCTGATTGGTCTATCTGATTTAAACTCTCTAATTGGTCTATCTGATTTAAACTCTCTAATTGGTCTATCTGATTTAAACTCTCTGATTGGTCTATCTGATTTAAACTCTCTAATTGGTCTGTCTGATTTAAACTCTCTGGTTTATCTGATTTGAACTCTCTTTTGCTGGTCTATCTGATTTAAACTCTCTAATTGGTCTATCTGATTTAAACTCTCTAATTGGTCTATCTGATTTAAACTCTCTGATTGGTCTATCTGATTTAAACTCTCTAATTGGTCTGTCTGATTTAAACTCTCTGGTTTATCTGATTTAAACTCTCTATTGCTGCTCTATCTGATTTAAACTCTCTAATTGGTCTATCTGATTTAAACTCTCTGGTCTATCTGATTTAAACTCTCTATTGCTGGTCTATCTGATTTAAACTCTCTGATTGGTCTTTCTGATTTAAACTCTGTGTAGTGTCCCACATTGAAACTTCCAGCAACAGTTCAGTTTTAGAAGTGATTACAAACATCCCATTATATTTAAGAGTAAAAAGAATCCTTAAGTTAATGATCAATTGATACAGTTGATCAACCCGCATTTTTGGATATCTCAGTCTTTATTGAAGACACAAGTGCAAGATGAGGAAATTACATTCTAAAGGTTTAATTGCAGAATTTCCAAGGAACACCCCAGGGAGTGGTGTGTGAGCACATCGGCAGTCTGTGCTGTGAACACAGCTGAACCATTTGATGAAAATCATGCGCAGGTTATTCCTCTGTGTCCCACTCTTCCCATATCAAGAATTCCGCCAGCACCAAACTCATGAAGTGTACATCAGTGGTGTATCATTAATACTCATCACATAGAAACATGGGGAGAACTCCTCTTCTGTTAACGAAGTGGAGCCTTGGTACAATACAAACTCAACAATTACAAACTTGTGTCTCTAACTATCATTTACCCCTGTCCTGCAAGGACACAAGCCTGGGCAAGGTGAACACTCGAGAAGTGGAACTATTTTGTCAAACTTGAAAAATTGAGACTTCTGTTTTGTCTGTCCCTTTACCTCAAATTGTAGGAAGACAATGTGTCAGTGGATATGAATGATGTTCTGTGAATTTGTTCCTGTAGGTGAGCAGGATGACGCCCACTAATTCAGGGGTCATAAACAGAACTAATAAAATGCAAAAACTCAAGGATTAAAAATCCAATCCTTCCTTTTCTTTTCAATACTTACTAGACTCCAAAGGAGGATGGGAACTCTCCGGAATTCTAGGTATATCACTATAGACAGAAAAAGTAATAACCTTAATTCAAACAGGCAATGTGAGATTTTCATCAAAAATAATCCAGTTCAGATACACCAAACATTTAATATTAACACAAACAAATTATTAAATGTCTTATATTTGGTTTGAAATACATTCTCTGAAAGCACTTCAATAGGATATAGAAAATGAAAAGGAGTTCAATGAAATGGAAATTCAGACATTTCGAAGTTATAGAGTCATAGAGTCGTACAGCAAAGAAATAGGCCCTTCGGCCCACCGCGTCCATGCCGACCATAATGCCTATCTATACTAATCCCACCTGCCTGCATTAATTCCGTATCCCTCAATGCCTTGCTCATTCAAGTACCTGTCCAGATGCCTCTTAAATGTTGCTACTGTTCCTGCCTCCACCACCTCCTCAGGCAGCTCATTCCAGATACCCACTATTCTTTGTGTGAACAATTTACCCCTTTGATCCCCTTTAAACCTCCTCCCTCTCACCTTAAATCTATGCCCTCTAGTTTTAGTCATCCCTAAAATGGGAAACAGACTCTGGCTATCTACCCTATCTATGCCTCTCATAATTTTATATACCTCTATCATGTCCCCTCTCAGCCTCCTTCGCTCCAGGGAAAACAGACCCAGCCTATCCAATCTCTCTTTATAACTCAAGCCCTCCAAACCGGGCAACATCCTTGTGAATCTTTTCTGCACCCTCTCTAGCTTAATCACATCTTTCCTGTAGTGCGGCGACCAGAACTGCACACAGTACTCCAAATGCGGCCTAACCAACGTTATGTACAACTGTAACATGACGTCCCAACTCTTGTACTCAATGCCTCGGCCGATGAAGGCAAGCATGCCATACGCCTTCTTCACCACCCTATCTACCTGTGTTGCCACTTTCAGGGAACTATGTACTTGCACCAATTAGAGAGTTTAAATCAGATAGACCAGCAATAGTGAGTTTAAATCAGATAGACCAATCAGAGAGTTTAAATCAGATAGACTAGCAATAGAGAGTTTAAATCAGATAGACCAATCAGAGAGTTTAAATCAGATAATGTTCTCCCTGCTCAACAACACTCTCAGGGCCCTGCCATTCACTGTATATGTCCTGCCCTGGTTTAACTTCCCAAAATGCATTACTTCGCACTTGTCTGCATTAAATTCCATTTGCCAATCCCTTGCCCACTTTCCCAGTTGATCTATATCCTGTTGTAAACTTAGACAACTTTCTTCACTGTCCACTATACCACCAATTTTGGTGTCATCTGCAAACTTACTAATCATGCCCCCTACATTCACATCCAAGTATTAATATATATGACAAACAACAGAGGGCCCAGCACCGATCCCTATGGCACACCACTGGTCACCGGCCTCCAATCTGAAAAACAACCGTCCAGTACCACCCTCTACGTGACATTTACACATTTGCAAGAAACTGCTCCAAACATCACCAGAAAGGGTTTGTTCAATACAGCTCATCATATCTGAAACAAATATTTTCACTAGGGAAATCCCTTTTAAGAAAAAGCCAGTTAAGAAGCTTCACTTTGACATCACTTTCATTTGACCCCTGTCAATTCTGCTAAATTAGTCTGAATATTTTGTTTGAACAGTGGTGGCGATGATACCAACAAGGGAAGATTTTGGTGCAGTTATGAGGTTGATTTCATAGTGTGACTCCGATCAGCAGAGTGGTGATAGTAAATGATGCTGGAAAGGTTAATGATGGGAAAAGATCTGACTCTGTTTGACGTCATCCATGCCAGAGATGGATGATTGGAATGCCATACCTCCCCTGCTATACAGTATTACTCTGCCCAGCAGATGTGAATTAAAATTAAAATCCTTCGAAAAGTGATACGGCCTGGAATTTTCAAATCTCGAAAAAAAAATCTCACCTTGTCGCGGGCTGCTCTGGAGGTCATGCTTCTCTGTTAACTACAACTAAGAGTGATCTCCACTCTTCAACAGGCCAGCTTTAAAATGAGGTCTCCCTAAATTAGGTAAATGAAGCTGAACCTGGAAAATCTGCGAAATCTCCAAAGATTGCAAACAATCTGCAATCATTAGCATGTCTCGTAACTGAAAAATACCTCACACCAAATTGGAAATCCCAAGTTAGAGGCCCAAGGCAGAGGTTGTCTGATTATAAGCTTTTCTCATGTGTGGTGCCATACAGGGAAATAGTCACATTTCAGGCTTTGCCATCGAGGTGAGACCTTGGCGTAATATATGTCAGAAATGTTATGAATAAACTAACCTAATTCTTAAGGGGTTAAATTTACAGGACAGAGAGGCTGGCGGGTACAGATTAAATTGCTAACAGAAGACCTGAACCAGCATTCTGAAACAATGAAAGATAATTTGACATTCCTGCAATCATTCACACTTCCTTTGATAACACTATTCATTTGAAATCAACAGAGACAACATCAAGTTAGACTGCAGGATTCAGCACTTGTGGGCTTGGTTTGTGAGTTTTCACCACGGAGTCACCTTGTAGATCAGCATTAAAAATACTACTTTGAAGCTAAATTCAATGATTAAGTAGCATTTCCAAACAGGTATCAGACCAAGACTCCATTGAGGTGTCAGTCTGCGACAGGACAACGAGAAACAGAGGCAGAGACACCCACAGCCAGTTCTTAAACATAAAAGCTGCAAGGACAAACTTTGTCAATGCTCAGAAGAATGCAGGAGGGTAGTTGGAAGCTACTTTGATCAAGTCAATCAAGATGACTCACTGATGTGGGGAAGCAAAGCATGTTCATTATTCTCCACTGAAGACAGGTAGCACTCACTGAATTAAGTGAGTGACTCTGATCAAAACTGTTGCTCACTTGTGAAAAAACACAGCTAAACGATACATATTACGCATTGTCTTATCAAGTGTTTCTTCGAACCACTTTCAAAAAGCTTCAAGAAGGACAGTTTAGAGGACACGAGAAAATGACACAATACCCAGTTCATATCTCAAGGAGATCTATTGATCAACCTGGCCAATCTTGGTACCTTTATAAATAGATATTGAGCAGAGTGTGCAAGAGTGTATGATCTGCTTAAAAGAGCGACTGACATCAGAAAAAACATCTATGGCTGACCTGAAATTGGAACACTGAATTAATGTTACCTGGCTGTTAGAATCAGAAAACACTTCATGCTGGTAAACACTGACACTGATTTCAGTACATACTGTCTTAAAGTTGGTAACAACTGATAATGTCATCAGTGCATAGTGTCTTAAAGCTGGTAACAACTGATAATGTCATCAGTACATACTGTCTTAAAGCTGGCAACAACTGATAATGTCATCAGTACATACTGTCTTAAAGCAGGTAACAACTGATAATGTCATCAGTACATACTGTCTTAAAGTTGGTAACAACTGATAATGTCATCAGTGCATAGTGTCTTAAAGCTGGTAACAACTGATAATGTCATCAGTACATACTGTCTTAAAGCTGGCAACAACTGATAATGTCATCAGTACATACTGTCTTAAAGCAGGTAACAACTGATAATGTCATCAGTACATACTGTCTTAAAGCTGGCAACAACTGATAATGTCATCAGTACATAGTGTCTTAAAGTTGGTAACAACTGATAATGACATCAGTACATAGTGTCTTAAAGTTGGTAACAACTGATAATGTCATCAGTGCATAGTGTCTTAAAGCTGGTAACAACTGATAATGTCATCAGTGCATAGTGTCTTAAAGCCGGTAACAACTGATAATGTCATCAGTACATACTGTCTTCAAGCTGGTAACAACTGATAATGTCATCAGTACACACTGTCTTAAAGTTGGTAACAACTGATAATGTCATCAGTGCATAGTGTCTTAAAGTTGGTAACAACTGATAATGTCATCAGTACATACTGTCTTAAAGCTGGCAACAACTGATAATGTCATCAGTACATACTGTCTTAAAGCAGGTAACAACTGATAATGTCATCAGTACATAGTGTCTTAAAGTTGGTAACAACTGATAATGTCATCAGGACACACTGTCTTAAAGTTGGTAACAACTGATAATGTCATCAGTACATACTGTCTTAAAACTGGCAACAACTGATAATGTCATCAGTACATAGTGTCTTAAAGTTGGTAACAACTGATAATGTCATCAGGACACACTGTCTTAAAGTTGGTAACAACTGATAATGTCATCAGTGCATAGTGTCTTAAAGCTGGTAACAACTGATAATGTCATCAGTGCATAGTGTCTTAAAGCCGGTAACAACTGATAATGTCATCAGTACATACTGTCTTCAAGCTGGTAACAACTGATAATGTCATCAGTACATACTGTCTTAAAGTTGGTAACAACTGATAATGTCATCAGTACATACTGTCTTAAAGCAGGTAACAACTGATAATGTCATCAGTACATACTGTCTTAAAGTTGGTAACAACTGATAATGTCATCAGTACATACTGTCTTAAAGCTGGCAACAACTGATAATGTCATCAGTACATACTGTCTTAAAGCTAGCAACAACTGATAATGTCATCAGTACATACTGTCTTAAAGCAGGTAACAACTGATAATGTCATCAGTACATACTGTCTTAAAGTAGGTAACAACTGATAATGTCATCAGTACATACTGTCTTAAAGCAGGTAACAACTGATAATGTCATCAGTACATACTGTCTTAAAGTTGGTAACAACTGATAATGTCATCAGTGCATAGTGTCTTAAAGCTGGTAACAACTGATAATGTCATCAGTACAGACTGTCTTAAAGCTGGCAACAACTGATAATGTCATCAGTACATACTGTCTTAAAGCTGGCAACAACTGATAATGTCATCAGTACATACTGTCTTAAAGCTGGCAACAACTGATAATGTCATCAGTACATACTGTCTTAAAGTTGGTAACAACTGATAATGTCATCAGTACATACTGTCTTCAAGCTGGTAACAACTGATAAGTCATCAGTACATACTGTCTTAAAGTTGGTAACAACTGATAATGTCATCAGTACACACTGTCTTAAAGCTGGTAACAACTGATAATGTCATCAGTACATACTGTCTTCAAGCTGGTAACAACTGATAATGTCATCAGTACATACTGTCTTAAAGTTGGTAACAACTGATAATATCATCAGTACACACTGTCTTAAAGCTGGTAACAACTGATAATGTCATCAGTACATACTGTCTTAAAGTTGGTAACAACTGATAATGTCATCAGTACACACTGTCTTAAAGCTGGTAACAACTGATAATGTCATCAGTACATACTGTCTTAAAGCTGGTAACAACTGATAATGTCATCAGTACATAGTGTCTTAAAGTTGGTAACAACTGATAATGTCATCAGTACACACTGTCTTAAAGCTGGTAACAACTGATAATGTCATCAGTGCATAGTGTCTTAAAGTTGGTAACAACTGATAATGTCATCAGTACATACTGTCTTAAAGCTGGCAACAACTGATAATGTCATAAGTACATCCTGTCTTAAAGCAGGTAACAACTGATAATGTCATCAGTACACACTGTCTTAAAGCTGGTAACAACTGATAATGTCATCAGTGCATAGTGTCTTAAAGTTGGTAACAACTGATAATGTCATCAGTGCATAGTGTCTTAAAGTTGGTAACAACTGATAATGTCATCAGTGCATAGTGTCTTAAAGTTGGTAACAACTGATAATGTCATCAGTACATACTGTCTTAAAGCTGGCAACAACTGATAATGTCATCAGTACATACTGTCTTAAAGTTGGTAACAACTGATAATGTCATCAGTACATACTGTCTTCAAGCTGGTAACAACTGATAATGTCATCAGTACATACTGTCTTAAAGTTGGTAACAACTGATAATGTCATCAGTGCATAGTGTCTTAAAGTTGGTAACAACTGATAATGTCATCAGTGCATAGTGTCTTAAAGTTGGTAACAACTGATAATGTCATCAGTACACACTGTCTTAAAGCTGGTAACAACTGATAATGTCATCAGTGCATAGTGTCTTAAAGTTGGTAACAACTGATAATGTCATCAGTACACACTGTCTTAAAGCTGGTAACAACTGATAATGTCATCAGTGCATGCTGTCTTAAAGTTGGTGACAACTGATAATGTCATCAGTGCATAGTGTCTTAAAGTTGGTAACAACTGATAATGTCATCAGTACATACTGTCTTAAAGTTGGTAACAACTGATAATGTCATCAGTGCATACTGTCTTAAAGTTGGTAACAACTGATAATGTCATCAGTACGTACTGTCTTAACGTTGGTAACAACTGATAATGTCATCAGTACATACTGTCTTCAAGCTGGTAATAACTGATAATGTCATCAGTACACACTGTCTTAAAGCTGGTAACAACTGATAATGTCATCAGTAAATACTGTCTTAAAGCTGGTAACAACTGATAATGTCATCAGTACATAGTGTCTTAAAGTTGGTAACAACTGATAATGTCATCAGTGCATAGTGTCTTAAAGTTGGTAACAACTGATAATGTCATCAGTACATACTGTCTTAAAGCTGGCAACAACTGATAATGTCATCAGTACATACTGTCTTAAAGCAGGTAACAACTGATAATGTCATCAGTACATACTGTCTTAAAACTGGCAACAACTGATAATGTCATCAGTACATAGTGTCTTAAAGTTGGTAACAACTGATAATGTCATCAGGACACACTGTCTTAAAGTTGGTAACAACTGATAATGTCATCAGTGCATAGTGTCTTAAAGCTGGTAACAACTGATAATGTCATCAGTGCATAGTGTCTTAAAGCCGGTAACAACTGATAATGTCATCAGTACATACTGTCTTCAAGCTGGTAACAACTGATAATGTCATCAGTACATACTGTCTTAAAGTTGGTAACAACTGATAATGTCATCAGTACATACTGTCTTAAAGCAGGTAACAACTGATAATGTCATCAGTACATACTGTCTTAAAGTTGGTAACAACTGATAATGTCATCAGTACATACTGTCTTAAAGCTGGCAACAACTGATAATGTCATCAGTACATACTGTCTTAAAGCTAGCAACAACTGATAATGTCATCAGTACATACTGTCTTAAAGCAGGTAACAACTGATAATGTCATCAGTACATACTGTCTTAAAGTAGGTAACAACTGATAATGTCATCAGTACATACTGTCTTAAAGCAGGTAACAACTGATAATGTCATCAGTACATACTGTCTTAAAGTTGGTAACAACTGATAATGTCATCAGTGCATAGTGTCTTAAAGCTGGTAACAACTGATAATGTCATCAGTACAGACTGTCTTAAAGCTGGCAACAACTGATAATGTCATCAGTACATACTGTCTTAAAGCTGGCAACAACTGATAATGTCATCAGTACATACTGTCTTAAAGCTGGCAACAACTGATAATGTCATCAGTACATACTGTCTTAAAGTTGGTAACAACTGATAATGTCATCAGTACATACTGTCTTCAAGCTGGTAACAACTGATAAGTCATCAGTACATACTGTCTTAAAGTTGGTAACAACTGATAATGTCATCAGTACACACTGTCTTAAAGCTGGTAACAACTGATAATGTCATCAGTACATACTGTCTTCAAGCTGGTAACAACTGATAATGTCATCAGTACATACTGTCTTAAAGTTGGTAACAACTGATAATATCATCAGTACACACTGTCTTAAAGCTGGTAACAACTGATAATGTCATCAGTACATACTGTCTTAAAGTTGGTAACAACTGATAATGTCATCAGTACACACTGTCTTAAAGCTGGTAACAACTGATAATGTCATCAGTACATACTGTCTTAAAGCTGGTAACAACTGATAATGTCATCAGTACATAGTGTCTTAAAGTTGGTAACAACTGATAATGTCATCAGTACACACTGTCTTAAAGCTGGTAACAACTGATAATGTCATCAGTGCATAGTGTCTTAAAGTTGGTAACAACTGATAATGTCATCAGTACATACTGTCTTAAAGCTGGCAACAACTGATAATGTCATAAGTACATCCTGTCTTAAAGCAGGTAACAACTGATAATGTCATCAGTACACACTGTCTTAAAGCTGGTAACAACTGATAATGTCATCAGTGCATAGTGTCTTAAAGTTGGTAACAACTGATAATGTCATCAGTGCATAGTGTCTTAAAGTTGGTAACAACTGATAATGTCATCAGTGCATAGTGTCTTAAAGTTGGTAACAACTGATAATGTCATCAGTACATACTGTCTTAAAGCTGGCAACAACTGATAATGTCATCAGTACATACTGTCTTAAAGTTGGTAACAACTGATAATGTCATCAGTACATACTGTCTTCAAGCTGGTAACAACTGATAATGTCATCAGTACATACTGTCTTAAAGTTGGTAACAACTGATAATGTCATCAGTGCATAGTGTCTTAAAGTTGGTAACAACTGATAATGTCATCAGTGCATAGTGTCTTAAAGTTGGTAACAACTGATAATGTCATCAGTACACACTGTCTTAAAGCTGGTAACAACTGATAATGTCATCAGTGCATAGTGTCTTAAAGTTGGTAACAACTGATAATGTCATCAGTACACACTGTCTTAAAGCTGGTAACAACTGATAATGTCATCAGTGCATGCTGTCTTAAAGTTGGTGACAACTGATAATGTCATCAGTGCATAGTGTCTTAAAGTTGGTAACAACTGATAATGTCATCAGTACATACTGTCTTAAAGTTGGTAACAACTGATAATGTCATCAGTGCATACTGTCTTAAAGTTGGTAACAACTGATAATGTCATCAGTACGTACTGTCTTAACGTTGGTAACAACTGATAATGTCATCAGTACATACTGTCTTCAAGCTGGTAATAACTGATAATGTCATCAGTACACACTGTCTTAAAGCTGGTAACAACTGATAATGTCATCAGTAAATACTGTCTTAAAGCTGGTAACAACTGATAATGTCATCAGTACATAGTGTCTTAAAGTTGGTAACAACTGATAATGTCATCAGTGCATAGTGTCTTAAAGTTGGTAACAACTGATAATGTCATCAGTACACACTGTCTTAAAGCTGGTAACAACTGATAATGTCATCAGTGCATGCTGTCTTAAAGTTGGTAACAACTGATAATGTCATCAGTGCATAGTGTCTTAAAGCCGGTAACAACTGATAATGTCATCAGTACGTACTGTCTTAACGTTGGTAACAACTGATAATGTCATCAGTACATACTGTCTTCAAGCTGGTAATAACTGATAATGTCATCAGTACACACTGTCTTAAAGCTGGTAACAACTGATAATGTCATCAGTACATACTGTCTTAAAGCTGGTAACAACTGATAATGTCATCAGTACATAGTGTCTTAAAGTTGGTAACAACTGATAATGTCATCAGTACATAGTGTCTTAAAATTGGTAACAACTGATAATGTCATCAGTACACACTGTCTTAAAGCTGGTAACAACTGATAATGTCATCAGTGCATGCTGTCTTAAAGTTGGTAACAACTGATAATGTCATCAGTGCATAGTGTCTTAAAGCCGGTAACAACTGATAATGTCATCAGTACACACTGTCTTAAAGCTGGTAACAACTGATAATGTCATCAGTACATACTGTCTTAAAGTTGGTAACAACTGATAATGTCATCAGTACACACTGTCTTAAAGCTGGTAACAACTGATAATGTCATCAGTACATACTGTCTTAAAGCTGGTAACAACTGATAATGTCATCAGTACATAGTGTCTTAAAGTTGGTAACAACTGATAATGTCATCAGTACACACTGTCTTAAAGCTGGTAACAACTGATAATGTCATCAGTGCATACTGTCTTAAAGTTGGTAACAACTGATAATGTCATCAGTGCATAGTGTCTTAAAGTTGGTAACAACTGATAATGTCATCAGTACACACTGTCTTAAAGCTGGTAACAACTGATAATGTCATCAGTGCATGCTGTCTTAAAGTTGGTAACAACTGATAATGTCATCAGTGCATAGTGTCTTAAAGTTGGTAACAACTGATAATGTCATCAGTACACACTGTCTTAAAGCTGGTAACAACTGATAATGTCATCAGTGCATGCTGTCTTAAAGTTGGTAACAACTGATAATGTCATCAGTGCATAGTGTCTTAAAGCCGGTAACAACTGATAATGTCATCAGTACATACTGTCTTAAAGTTGGTAACAACTGATAATGTCATCAGTACACACTGTCTTAAAGCTGGTAACAACTGATAATGTCATCAGTACATACTGTCTTAAAGCTGGTAACAACTGATAATGTCATCAGTACATACTGTCTTAAAGCTGGTAACAACTGATAATGTCATCAGTGCATACTGTCTTAAAGTTGGTAACAACTGATAATGTCATCAGTGCATAGTGTCTTAAAGCCGGTAACAACTGATAATGTCATCAGTACATAGTGTCTTTAAGCCGGTAACAACTGATAATGTTATCAGTACACACTGTCTTAAAGTTGGTAACAACTGATAATGTCATCAGTACACACTGTCTTAAAGTTGGTAACAACTGATAATGTCATCAGTGCATAGTGTCTTAAAGCCGGTAACAACTGATAATGTCATCAGTACACACTGTCTTAAAGTTGGTAACAACTGATAATGTCATCAGTACATACTGTCTTAAAGTTGGTAACAACTGATAATGTCATCAGTACACACTGTCTTAAAGCTGGTAACAACTGATAATGTCATCAGTGCATAGTGTCTTTAAGCCGGTAACAACTGATAATGTCATCAGTACATACTGTCTTAAAGTTGGTAACAACTGATAATGTCATCAGTACACACTGTCTTAAAGTTGGTAACAACTGATAATGTCATCAGTACATACTGTCTTAAAGTTGGTAACAACTGATAATGTCATCAGTACACACTGTCTTAAAGCTGGTAACAACTGATAATGTCATCAGTGCATAGTGTCTTTAAGCCGGTAACAACTGATAATGTCATCAGTACACACTGTCTTAAAGTTGGTAACAACTGATAATGTCATCAGTACACACTGTCTTAAAGTTGGTAACAACTGATAATGTCATCAGTACACACTGTCTTAAAGTTGGTAACAACTGATAATGTCATCAGTGCATAGTGTCTTAAAGTTGGTAACAACTGATAATGTCATCAGTACACACTGTCTTAAAGCAGGTAACAACTGATAATGTCATCAGTGCATGCTGTCTTAAAGTTGGTAACAACTGATAATGTCATCAGTGCATAGTGTCTTAAAGCCGGTAACAACTGATAATGTCATCAGTACATACTGTCTTAAAGTTGGTAACAACTGATAATATCATCAGTACACACTGTCTTAAAGCTGGTAACAACTGATAATGTCATCAGTACATACTGTCTTAAAGTTGGTAACAACTGATAATGTCATCAGTACACACTGTCTTAAAGCTGGTAACAACTGATAATGTCATCAGTACATACTGTCTTAAAGCTGGTAACAACTGATAATGTCATCAGTACATAGTGTCTTAAAGTTGGTAACAACTGATAATGTCATCAGTACATACTGTCTTAAAGCTGGTAACAACTGATAATGTCATCAGTGCATAGTGTCTTAAAGTTGGTAACAACTGATAATGTCATCAGTGCATAGTGTCTTAAAGTTGGTAACAACTGATAATGTCATCAGTACACACTGTCTTAAAGCTGGTAACAACTGATAATGTCATCAGTGCATGCTGTCTTAAAGTTGGTAACAACTGATAATGTCATCAGTGCATAGTGTCTTAAAGCTGGTAACAACTGATAATGTCATCAGTGCATGCTGTCTTAAAGTTGGTAACAACTGATAATGTCATCAGTACATACTGTCTTAAAGTTGGTAACAACTGATAATGTCATCAGTACACACTGTCTTAAAGCTGGTAACAACTGATAATGTCATCAGTACATACTGTCTTAAAGCTGGTAACAACTGATAATGTCATCAGTACATACTGTCTTAAAGCTGGTAACAACTGATAATGTCATCAGTGCATACTGTCTTAAAGTTGGTAACAACTGATAATGTCATCAGTGCATACTGTCTTAAAGTTGGTAACAACTGATAATGTCATCAGTACACACTGTCTTAAAGCTGGTAACAACTGATAATGTCATCAGTGCATAGTGTCTTCAAGCCGGTTACAACTGATAATGTCATCAGTACATACTGTCTTAAAGTTGGTAACAACTGATAATGTCATCAGTACACACTGTCTTAAAGCTGGTAACAACTGATAATGTCATCAGTGCATAGTGTCTTTAAGCCGGTAACAACTGATAATGTCATCAGTACACACTGTCTTAAAGTTGGTAACAACTGATAATGTCATCAGTACACACTGTCTTAAAGTTGGTAACAACTGATAATGTCATCAGTACACACTGTCTTAAAGTTGGTAACAACTGATAATGTCATCAGTACACACTGTCTTAAAGCTGGTAACAACTGATAATGTCATCAGTCCACACTGTCTTAAAGTTGGTAACAACTGATAATGTCATCAGTACACACTGTCTTAAAGTTGGTAACAACTGATAATGTCATCAGTACACACTGTCTTAAAGCTGGTAACAACTGATAATGTCATCAGTACACACTGTCTTAAAGTTGGTAACAACTGATAATGTCATCAGTACACACTGTCTTAAAGTTGGTAACAACTGATAATGTCATCAGTGCATGCTGTCTTAAAGTTGGTAACAACTGATAATGTCATCAGTACACACTGTCTTAAAGTTGGTAACAACTGATAATGTCATCAGTGCATAGTGTCTTAAAGCCGGTAACAACTGATAATGTCATCAGTGCATAGTGTCTTTAAGCCGGTAACAACTGATAATGTCATCAGTACACATTGTCTTAAAGCTGGTAACAACTGATAATGTCATCAGTCCACACTGTCTTAAAGTTGGTAACAACTGATAATGTCATCAGTACACACTGTCTTAAAGTTGGTAACAACTGATAATGTCATCAGTACACACTGTCTTAAAGCTGGTAACAACTGATAATGTCATCAGTACACACTGTCTTAAAGTTGGTAACAACTGATAATGTCATCAGTACACACTGTCTTAAAGTTGGTAACAACTGATAATGTCATCAGTGCATGCTGTCTTAAAGTTGGTAACAACTGATAATGTCATCAGTACACACTGTCTTAAAGTTGGTAACAACTGATAATGTCATCAGTGCATAGTGTCTTAAAGCCGGTAACAACTGATAATGTCATCAGTACACACTGTCTTAAAGCTGGTAACAACTGATAATGTCATCAGTACATACTGTCTTAAAGCTGGTAACAACTGATAATGTCATCAGTACATACTGTCTTAAAGCTGGTAACAACTGATAATGTCATCAGTACACACTGTCTTAAAGCTGGTAACAACTGATAATGTCATCAGTACACACTGTCTTAAAGCTGGTAACAACTGATAATGTCATCAGTACATACTGTCTTAAAGCTGGTAACAACTGATAATGTCATCAGTACACACTGTCTTAAAGCCGGTAACCTCATGATAATTTGCTTCAGTACTTACTGGGCTGGATTTTACGTTGGGTGGACAGAATCTGGCTTCCGCCTTTCCTGCGGATTTCTCCCTCATTTTACGGATCCCCAGGTTCTAATTGTTCCGCGGCGGGACTTCCACCTGCTTGAAGGAGTAAGTCCCGCCCCCTTGTGCTGCCAGCCAACCGGTGACCACTGCTGGGTCTGCCGCCCAACTGACGGCAGATGAAGACATGGAGCCACAATTTCAATTTTGGTTGCCTCGCCTGGGGTATTCGGTCGGGTCCCGGTGAGATAAGGCTGGACATTTCGGGGCAAGGGCGTTTGTGATGGGTCCTGGGAGTGGTTGGGGAGGCGAGGGCAGCCCTTCATTCAGCGCCCACCCGGGGGCACTGAGAGTCCGCCAGCATGTACCTAGCGGCCTTTCCCGGCTTCAGACGCCCGCCTGCCACACGTAAAATCTGTGTGGAGGCAGGCGAAGGTCCTTAATTGGCTGTTAATTGGAAACTTCAGTGCCTTGATTGGCCTGGGGTGGGCTGCCCATTTTTCACCTCAGTGAAGTGGGGCGCAGGCGGGAGTGGGTCGGGAAGGCCTGCCAGAGTCTCCTGCTCCATTTTACACAATCCCCACCGCTGCATCCGGCTTTGTTTGGGTGGCTAAAATTCCGGCCATTGTTGTTAAGGCCATGTGGTGAGAGTTGGGTGGTTCCATCTGTTGAATTCCCACCTGAGCACAGCAAGTGCGTTTTGTTATTGGGGTTTAACCCCTTGGTGTTTTATTTGTCAAATAAACAGACAGTGACCCGTTTTCTTGTAGGTTTAAAACAGAAAATCAATTGCTATTGATCAATATGCCTCATCCTGAAATTGTCTCAACCGCATCCACTCACACATTTGCTCGCACACACACACACACACACACACATGAAGAGACACATAGAGAGGAAAAAAGGAGTAAGCATTTATAACGGGGGGTGGCGTGGGGGGTAGGTATTGGGCGAGGTCACGGTAAACCTGTTGAATTCTCTTAGAAATCAAGTTCTCATTGGTTGCAAGCCTGAGGTGTTTGTAGATTTCTCCATCGGTTGAAAGTACAGTTGAAGACAGTGAATCACTTCTAGTTCACTGCTGTATAAAGTGTAAATTACCTTCTGGTTTGTTGAAACAAGCTTCTGTAAGTTGTTTTCTGGTGTGACCCTGTCAAGGCTGCTTTTTATGGCAAAGGTGTTACATCTCACCTCCGGCTAAGAGACTCTTTGGTCTCTATCCCAAGGTGATCGCACAATGGCCCAGGACGTGGCTACTTCACACCTTCTTTGTTTCAGAAGAAGACATTCAATTCTGGAATGTTTTAGGATGAGTGCAATTGACACCTCTTAGCTTTTCCTTTGTCCCTTTCAAACAGTTTGAATACACAAAGGCCAAGCCCTTTTTACCTTTGGCAGCCATTTTGGAGCATCGTTCACTTTTTAAAAGAAAGGTTTATTTTATTAAAAGGCAAAGTCAGTTTTTATAACTCTTTAGATTTTGTCCATAATTTTTGTATTGTTGCACTTCTTGTGCGCATGACATTGTCTTAAAGCTCATAACCTCTGAGAATGTCATCAGTACATACTGTCTTAAAGAAACGCAGAAATAATCAAGAACAAAATCAAATTTAATTACACTTCAAGTTCATCAAAATCTTTGCAAGTTTGATTTTTAAAAGAAAGTCTTTGTGCCAATTCTTTTTTCATTGGCCTATGACATACAGAGAGGACCCAATAAGATAGCCTCTATTTTCCACAGAGACAAGGTCGATTTAAAAGAGCTTTGAACATATTAAGGATGAAGCTGCAAAGAATCGCATCAAGCTGTGACGTCCTGACACTGATATTCCAACATGGGAAGGGACAGGATGTGGAATTTAAATTGCAATCAATCAAGTGAAGAGTTCCCATCTTCAATGAAGCCATTAGAAGGTGATAACAGCTCCACACATAAAGGGAGTGAAAACTGGCAGTGGAGTCTATCATCTGGAAGCTCTGAGGCTTGACTTTAGATCCTTTGGAGCGGGATGTAAAATGAGCACTCCAGGCGGCAAGCTCAAATATGATACTGGCAGCACCTGGAATCAGTGCTACAAGACTTGGGGAAAAATATGTTACTTTCTGCCGCCACTCCACTCCCTGACAAGGAATGAAGCAGCAGCTGAGAAGCGGTAGCTAATAAAATGACAATAACAATCAAAAATCGGCAAAAATGATAACAGATTGTATTAGGGATGTGACTTAATCTGTGGTGAATCAATATCACAACTAACATTGATGCAACTATCTTTACTGACACCAAACAAGGATCATCTATATAACTCTCCTGAAGCGGCTTTGGCAGGATTTTAAATATGCAACACAACAGGAAGATATTAAAATCTCTTTGACGATGGTTTTTCATTTTTGCTCTGCAAATGCGTAATACAATCAGATAAACACATCAAACCCAACCATCATATCACTGCGACAAAATTACCATAACGGAGATCCACAAAAGCGGAAGTCCTTTTAACCCATTCCTGGATTTTCAGGCACACTCTTTGTTGGAGAAATTTTCTTAGCTTTGCTAATTATCACTTAACTTTGCAGAAGCAGAAAAGCAGGACACAGCTTGTAGCTAATCTAACCACAACCAACGGTCATAAATTGTAGACAGAGCAGCTAACCACAATCAGACATTACGGCCAGATATGGTGTCTGGAGTGGGCATTGAATTAAGGAACTAGCTTGTTATTGTTGAAACTGATGTTTCGCTGACCTCGGACCCTGCATGGTGCACCGTTACGTAGGCAGTCTTGTGGGTGCTTATCTAATTGTGAAACTGTTAGCTCTGCCTTTTTTATACTATATAAGTCCACGGCGATCTGTAGCTCTTTGGGAGTAGCGCTGGACCGCATTTAGGTAAGGTGTGCACCCCCATGATATCATGCAATAAAGGGTTTGATTCTCAACGTCTGAGTCCGGAGAATTTGTTCAACAATTGGGCACAATCTGGATTTTCTCCAACACTCTTTCATTTCAATATTTACTGACACGTCGTCTTCCAATTCAACTCAAATATACAAGAGGTAATCCGTGGCTGGTCTGGTTTTGAAATTATAATTAAAACGTGTGAGGCAAACAAATGCTCCCTCAGAAAGGGGCACTACAGCTTCTCAAGGGCAATAGGAATGGGCAATAAATGCTGGCCTTAGAGTCATAGCGAGATACAGCACAGAAACAGGCCCTTTGTCTGTGCTGACTATCAGCCACCCATTTATACTAATCCCATATTAATCCCATTTTTCCCGCTCACATCCCCACTTTCCCTCAATTCTCCTGCCACCTATCTACACTCAGGGCAATTTTTTACAATGGCCAATTTACCTATCAACCCGCAAGTCTTTGGCATGTGGGAGGAAACCAGAGCACCTGGAGGAAACCCAAGCGGTCACAGGGAGAACTTGCAAACTCTGCACAGGCAGTACCCAGAACCGAACCTGGGTCGCTGGAGTTGTGAGGCTGCGGTGCTAACCACTGTGCCACTGTGTCGCCCACGTGCCTTGTGATGAACGAGTAAAATAAATGCACTAGGTTACTTGTGAGCGAATGATAACGAGTAAACAGCAATAGCAAATGAAATGAAAGTCAAGGAGAACTGCATATATGCTAAGTATTAAAACCATTCTACAGTAAGCCTCTTAAAGGACAAAGAATATAACTATTATCCTGAATGATCGTGCTTGGGGTTAAGAACTTTAGCAACTATTGGACAAAATATTTGCAACTGGAAAAATAGTTGTCTGTAAAAATGCCTTGCTTTTTTGAGAGTTTTGTATTGATTCTGTATGTGGGGCTGTATGTGCAGGTATAGATGTTTCATATTTATGTCTAATGTTTATGCATCTAGTCATTTGGTAGTATAAAAATTGAGTATTGCTGAAAATAGAGAACTGTTGGTCAAAGCTTTTCATCTTGCACTCATCAGGACAATCCACAAGAATACCAATGCTAGGGGAAAATGACGACTTTATACTGTATGACAAGAGAGTGCTGACTGGTTGGAAAGTGAACTATGATTGGTCGAGACATTGCCATGGAGAATGCACCAGTTTACGGTGACTGACAGTTAATTGCCAAGCTTTGTTTGAAATTTAAACCAGGCAGCTTGACTTTGATTGATCAAGGCATTGCCCTGAGGTATGAACCAGTGAATGGCTGTCACTTACTTTGTTTAGCTGGAACAGGTGCAATGTGTGGACATGTTCTTGCTGTCTGCAAAGAACAGGGTCCTGTGTATTAATATATGTAGCTTCCAGTACGCGCACATGTGCCACACTGTGAGCCCTACTGACAATCTTAAATTGGTTGTCAGCATAATTCTTAGCACACTGAGGATTATTTAGCAAATGTTGTCCAATCGTGGAATCACATCTAATGTTGGATACCGTGTTTTGAGTTTTGCAAGCACGGGCTGGTTGGATATGGCCTGTACCTTGCCCGTTGCGAACAGCAGAAGGAACATGTTGTGTGATACGATCTGCCAGTCTTTGGGACGTACGGCCTATATAGGTGTTCACGAAATCAGAGTTCACTCGCCAACTAATCAGTACTCTCTTCTCATTTGGTACAAAGTCGTTGTTTTCCCTCACATTGGTATTCTTGCGTATTGTCCTGATGAGTGCAAGACGAAAAGCTTCTACAACATGTCTCTATTTTCAGCAATGCTTATGCATCTCTCAATTAGCAATAAAAGCAACAATTTGGCTGAAGAATTGGGAGGCAGTTGGATATTAGAAACTGAAAATAGTGCATGTAAATCATGCATTCACGATCAGCATGTGAGACAATCATGCCATACTACCAACTCACACAGCTCGGAGTTGCCAACAGTTCTTCATGTATCTCTGAGCTGCCACAAGTCTAACACCAATATGAACTTGAATTTATGTAGCACTTTTAATGCAGTAAACATCCTCAAGGTGCTTCACAGGAGGGAAATATTATGACAGGTGATTAAAAGTTCAAAGACGCAGGTTTTAAGGAGCGTCTTAAGGAAGGAGAGCAAGTTGGAGAGTATTCCAGAGTTTAGGGCCAAGTCAGCTGAAAGCACAGCCGCTGAAATGGTGAGGCAAAGTAAGTGGTGGATGCAAAAGAGACCAGAGTTGGAGGAATGTTGGGTTCTTGAAAGGATGTAGGGCTGAAACTTAGAAACATAGAAAATAGGAGCAGGAGAAGGCCATTGAGCCCTTCGAGCCTGCTCCGCCATTCATCATGATCATGGCTGATTATCCAACTCAGTAACCTGTTCCCACTTTCGCCCCATACCCTTTGATCCCTTTAGACCCAAGAGCTGTATCTAACTTCTTCTTGAAAACATACAATGTTTTGGCCTCAATTGCTTTCTGTGGTAGCGAATTCCACAGATTCACTACTCTGTGGGTGAAGAAATTTCTCCTCGTCTCAGTCCTGAAAGGTTTACCCCGTATCCTTAGACTATGACCCCTGGTTCTGGACTCCCCCACCATCGGGAACATCCTTCCTGCATCTACCCTGTCAAGTCCTGTTAGAATTTTATAGGTTTCTATGAGATCCCTCCTCACTCTTCTGAACTCCAGCGAATATAATCCTAACCGACTCAATCTCTCCTCATACGTCAGTTCCGCCATCCCAGGAATCAGTCTGGTAAACCTTTGCTGCACTCCCTTTATAGCAAGAACATCCTTCCTCAGATAAGGAGACCAAAACTGCACACAATATTCCAGGTGTGGCCTCACCAAGGCCCTGTATAATTGCAGCAGGACATCCCTGTTCCTGTACTCAAATCCTCTTGCTATGAAGGCCAACATACCATTTGCCTTTTTTACTGCCTGTTGCACCTGCATGCTTACCTTCAGCAACTGGTGTACGAGAACACCCAGGTCTCATTGCATATTCCCCTCTCAGTTTCTAGCCGTTCAGATAATAATCTGCCTTCCTGTTTTTTCTACCAAAGTGGATAACCTCACATTTATCCACATTATACTGCATCTGCCATGCATTTGCCTACTCACTCAACTTGTCCAAATCACCCTGAAGCCTCTCTGCATCCTCCTCACAACTCACCCTCCCACCCAGTTTTGTGTCATCTGCAAATTTGGAGATATTACATTTAGTTCCCTCATCTAAATCATTAATATATATTGCGAATAGCTGGGGTCCTAGCACTGATCCCTGTGGTACCCCACTAGTCAGTGCCTGCCATTCAGAAAAAGACCCGTTTAACCCTACCCTTTGTTTCCTGTGCGCCAACCAATTTTCTATCCATCACAATACACTACCCCCAATCCCATGCGCTTTAATTTTACATGCAAATCTCTTATGTGGGACTTTGTCGAAAGCCTTCTGAAAGTCCAAATAAACCACATCCACTGGCTCCCCCTCATCAACTTTACTAGTTACATCCTTGAAGAATTCGAGTCGTTTTGTCAAGCATGATTTCCCTTTCGTAAATCCGTGCTGACCCTGCCTGATTCTACCACTGTTCTCCAAGTGCTCTGCTATAAAATCTTTGATAATGGACTCTAGAATTTTCCCCACTACTCACGTCTGGCTGACTGGTCTATAATTCCCTGCTTTCTCTTTACCTCCCTTTTTAAATAGTGGGGTTACATTAGCTACCCTCCAATCTGTAGGAACTGTTCCAGAGTCTATAGAATCTTGGAAGATGACCAGCAAGGAGGTTGGCGGAGGTTACAGAGATAAGGAGGGGTGAGGCCATGAAGGGATTTGAAAATGAGGATGAAACGTTTAAAATTGCGATGAGGCAATGGGTGATCGGGACTTGGTGTGGATTAGAATATGGGTAGCAGAGTTTTCAATGAGGGTGGAAGATGGAAAGCTGGCCAGGAGAGCATTAAAATAGTGTTCTGATGAAAGGTCACAGATCTGAAACTTTAACTCTGTTTCCCTCTCCACAGATGCTGCCAGACCTGCTGAGTATTTCCAACAATTTCTGTTTTTATATTAGAATAGTGAAGTCAGGAAGAAAAAAGGCATGGGTTTCAGTAGCAGGAGAGAAGGTGAAAACAGGCAGTCTTTGTGAGGGACAGGATATGGGGTCAGATGTTCTGCTTAGGGTCAAATATGATGCTGAGGTTGCAAACAGTCTGGTTCAGTCTGAGACAGTGACAGCAGAGGGAGATGGGATCAATGGCCATTGCACAGCGTTTGTGGTGGGGCACAAAGACAATGGCTTCAGTCTTCCCAATAATTAATTAGAGGACATTTTGATGTATCCAGGGCTGGATGTCAGACAAGCAATGGAGTGGAGGCAGTGGAGGAGTCAAGAGAGGTGGTGGTGGGATCGAGCTGGCTCTCAGCTGCTACAAGTCCATCACTCAGCTCTGAGCTGCCACTGGTCAATGCTTAAGCTAAGTTACTTTAACATAATTGCCTCATATTACAATACCTCAGGAAAAGGTGAGAGTTGGAGGTTGACTATCTTTTGGTCGGGGCTAGCTATTTTCAGATGGTATGATACCAAAATGTACAGATGAGGAAGGTCCCTCATTCACTCCCCAGTTTGTGTTGAGTTTCCTAATATAATCCTATCTGGTAATGTTGACATTTCAATAGGCTGTAAATCCTAAAATGACAGAGGACTGCAGGGCTTTGTGATACGAGAGTGTACAAGTACAAGTAAAAGTACAAGTTCATTCATTGCTTTCAATAATATCAAAATATCACCTCAAACAATAAACAACATCTCGGAAGTTAGGAATTTTATAGCAGAATCTCGTTATCCACTATTGTTCTTGAAACAAACATCACCCCCACCCCCCCATTCCCCTTCCCCCCCACCACCCCCCCCCCCCCACCACTCCACATCCTGACAAAAGCAGTTTCTCAAACCTCAATGTTTTTTGGACTTAGGGGAAGGGCTAAAGACAGGACCCCACCAAGGTTGAAAAGATTAGAATAAGGGTGATAAATAAATAAATAGCTTTTAAGGAACATCACATTTGACTTTGTAAAGTATATAGTATTTAGGGGAAGTGAAAACTAAGAAATAATGAGTTCCACAGTATTGAGGTCCTGAGAACGAATAGGTGAGAAAAGATGATAGCTACATTAAATAAAGACTTCTCATACCAAGATAAGGGGTGGGGTGGGAGAAAGGGCATTTAGGAGCAAATTAGAGAGAGCATTACCCATAGTAATATATTGATAACAATGCAAGAAAGGCTGGGCTGTGACAGACAGCAAGGCTGAAGATGAAATAACCACCAATAAGAAGCTAAGTGTTGTATCTGTGAGTTTGTGATGATGAGGTTTGGCTGCATTATAACTTATATTTTTCAGTTGCAAATTGCAGCTTTCCTAATTTCTCATGATATTTGGAAAGATGCACAGACAGTGGAAGCGGTGAAAATGGTCTCTTTTCTATTGGAACAGCTGAAACATACAGGTTAACATCAAACTATGCTACTCACTGGTAAATCTTACGCATTCGTCTGTGAGAATTTTTGGGATGCGACTGACAAAAGAATCTTTAAGTAAAAAAATTGACAGTAAAAATAAAACTGCTCAATGAAGTATTTAAACAAAATGAGAAACTGAACAATTAAACAGTTCATACTTCAATTTGCATTTTATCTGACAAATATCAAAAATTGCAAAATAATTTAAATCAGCAAAAACTCTGGATAAACTAGTTAACATTTTGGGAACAAGCATTCATTTCTTTCTCATACTCAACTAAAATCTCTACTAAGATGATCAACACTTCAATCAGAATATACTGAAATTATAAAGCTCAATACCCATCTCAGACTGTCTGTTGAGGAGACCGTCTCACCAGTACAACTCAATTACCTTGTAGCAGGTTATTTTCTGTTTATGTTAATTTCATCTTCTGAGACTCCCTGTTTCGTGCTCCATTCCCCAGCTAAGACTGGAGACTGACTCCCAAGCCATCACCAATGCTATTCAATATTTGTTGGCCATTAACCAGAGATGAATCGCACTATTCTTTCTGGCAGAAGGTACTCAGCCTTCACTCAGCATCTCCACATGGCCGAGGCAGTCAGCTGGGACCTACATTCTATCACAGTTTGCAACATCATGTCAAACTCCAAGTGGCTATGTTGGTGTCAGTTGTGACTCAGTGGTAGCACTCTCATATCCAAGCCAGTAGTTTGTGGGTTCAAGCCTCACTCCAGAGATTTGAATCTGGTTGAGACTCCAGTGCAACACCAAATGAGTGCTTCACTGGTTTAGGCGCATGTTTTGGATGAGGCATTGAACAAAAACTTCATAGCCTCTTCCAGGTGCACAGAAAAGATTCTGTAGCATGATTTCAAAGAAGGGTAAGGGGAGTTATTCCTAGTGTTCAGGCCAATAATCATCCCTCAACGAACATTGCTAAAACAATTGCTATTTGTGGGAATTTGCTGCGTGCAAATTGACTGCTGTGTTTCCCACATTAAAAACAGTGAGTGCACTTCAAAAGCACTTAACTGGCTGTAAAGTGATTTGGGACATCCTGAGCTACAGAAATGAAACATTTAAATACCACAAATAATAGCAAACGGTAGCCTGGTTGCCTAAATATCTTAAAAGTCTTGTCTCCTCTGTTACAGTTAGTGGGGCTAGACATTTGTCTTCTGATACTGGGAGTGAATACCTGAGGGCCTGCAATTCTGGTGAAAGTGCTAGAATGCATACACCAGGAAATTCTGCTGCTGACCCCAAACAAACCCATTTACAAACACTGGGTCTCTTTTCACTAGAACAAAGAAGGCCTGATATAGGTATTCAAAATAATCAGTATTTTGGTAAGTCAGAAGAAGCAATTTCCACTGATTATTGAGTGAGTAACTAGAACTCGGGGACCAGAAATTGGGTCATGCATCGCCCATATTTCAGGTGAAAACCAGACACTTCAGGGTTGCTTATGACATGCACCTACTCATTCCACATTGGCAGGAGAACTCAAAGCTGCAGTACTAGATACTTCCAATGTTAATTGGAATGTTCCAATCGGACCCAGCACCAGGAAAAATAGAGACTGGTTTGATGAAAATGACAAGGAAATTCAAGATTTGCTAAAATAAAAAGGTCAGCTCATCAGGCTCATCCAGCCAGCCAAGAGAAAAAGACAACCTATCATCAAGCATGCAGCACCCTTCAATGTAACCTGAGGAACATTCAAAATGACTGGTGGATCGCACTTGCGGAAAAAACTCAAATGTAATCTGATCCTGGCGACATAAGTTTAAGCACTAAAATCTGTCTATGGACCAGCACATCAAACCCAAAACCCCCTGAGGAGCGCCGATGGCAAGACCCTACACAGCGACAAGGAGTCTGTCCTGATCGCTGGTCGGAGCCCTTTGAAACTTTCTTCAGCGCCAAGTGCACAGTGCGTGATACTGCCATCAATCACATCCAACAACAGCCTGTCAAAGAAGAACTGGATGAGAGCCCAACTCTGGAGGAAACTGTGACCACCATCAACCAGATAAAGAGCAACAAAGCGCCCGGAGCCGATGGAATTCCACCCGAAGTCTTGAAGTATGATGGCCCTGTCCTATACACCAAGCTCCATGAGTTTTTCATGGCCTGTTGGGAACAGGGCAGGATTCCACGGGATCATCGTGATGCCGTTATCATCAACTTGCACAAAAGCAAAGGAGAAAAATCAGACTGCTCCAACTACCGTGGGATCACCCTCCTTTCTACTGCTGGGAAGATCCTGGCTAGAATACTTCTGAACAGGTTTGTGCCTACCGTTGTGGAATAAACACTCCCAGAGAGACAGTGTGGTTTCAGAGCAAACAGAGGCACCACGGACATGGTATTTGCACTCAGACAATTATAAGAAAAGTGTTGTGAGCAAAACAAAGGCCTATATGTCACTTTCGTAGACCTCACCGAGGCATTCAACACTGTGAGCAGAGATGGACTTTGGAAAATCCTTAAAAAACTTGGATGCCCACCCAGGTTCCTGGCCATGGTGAAGCAGTTTCATAAAAATGAGTACGGACAGGTCAAGCAAAACAGTGACCTCTCAAGTCACTTCCATATCTCCAATGGGGTGAAGCAGGGATATGTGCTGGCCCCGACCTTATTCACCATCTTTTTCAGCATGATACTGCAGCAGGCAATGGAAGACCTTAAGGAGGGAGTTTACATATGCTTATGGAGGTCTTTTCAACCTCAGGTGTCTTCAGGCTCACACAAAGACACAAGAAAAACTCATCCGTGAACTTCTTTTCGCCAATGACTGTGCTCTCCTGGCCCACAGTCAGTCAGACCTGCAACGTATAACAACATATTTTTCCGAGGCAGCACAACTCTTCGGACTAAAAATCAGTTTAAAGAAAACTGAAGTCCTGCATCAGCCTGCACCCCAAGAAGAATATAGACCACCAAGCATTGTCATTGAGGGAACCGAGCTGAATACCGTCAAGCAATTTACTTATTTGGGGAGCATCATCTTGATTGATGCCACCATAGAGAAGGAGTGGACAATAGGCTCTCAAAAGCAAACAGAACATTCAGCAGACTCTACAAACGTGTGTGGAGCAACCACAGCCTCAGTGCACAGACCAAACTCAGAGTGTACAAAGCCATAGTCCTCACCACCCTTCTGTACGGGGCCGAATCATGGGTGCTATACCGCTATCATGTATGCAAAAGGCCTGCTACCCGACCCGAACCCGACGGGACCCGACGACATGTGTCGGGTTCGGGTCGGGTCGGGCCCATCTTCCGGATCTGGCTTTCGGGCTCGGGTCGGGTTGGGCCGAGTCCAGCTGGGGCCGGGTCGGGTCAGGCCGAACACACGAACACACACGGTAAGTGCTCTGCTGCTAAGCACTGAAATTAAAAAAAACTTACCTCAGCTGGGAGTCCGGGACGAAACTGCGTCTGCGCAGTGAGCGAGTGATGTCACTGTGACATCATCACGCATGCACTGCAGCTTCCTGGAGGTTCCAAGTCCGAAGGTAAGTAAAGCGGTGGTCGGGTTGGGCTCCGGTCGGGTCGAGTCGGGGTTGAGCTCGGGGCAAAATTGGAGGGACTCGGGCCGGGTTGGGCTCGGTCCGCTGTGGTTCGGTCGGGTTCTTTTTCCCGACCTGAGCAGGCCTTTAATGTACGCCTTCTAGAGTGCTTCCATCAGTGCTGCCTCGGCAACATCCTCAAGATCCGCTAGCAGGACCACTTCACAAACATTGAAGTCCTGGAAACAGCCAACATCACCAGCATCGAGGACATCCTCCTGCAAAGTCAATTGCATTGGATGGGTCACATTGCCCGGCTGCGTGACAGTCACCTGTGCAAGATCATGTTGTTATGGAGAGCTGACCACAGGTAAAAGGAACAGAGGGGCCCCATGCAAACATTTCAAGGACTCCCTGAAGAAGTCCCTCTCTGTGTGCACATCGACCATCGGCAGTGGGAAGCACGGGCCATAGATTGTGATGCCTGGAGATGCTACATCAGGAGGGCTACAGACACCTTTGAGACTGAGTGAACAACCAACATGAAAGAGAAAAGGAGAAAGCTAGATCCAATTGCCCCCAGCAGCGACTACACCTTCACTTGTACCTGCTGTGAGAGAATCTGCCGGTTACGGATAGGCCTGACTAGCCACCAATGGGCCTGCAACCAATGACTACAACCTTCCCAAAATCTTCGGCCGCAAAGAAATGTCAGGAGGCAGCGCGCACCACATCGATGATATCTGTTCAGAAGGACCCCTGAAACAAACAGCTGACCCATTTCCATTGCAGATTGGGAGCCTATTTCCCAATTCAGGGCCTTTCCCAGAATTTGCTGGCCACATCAAGCATTATTACCTCGAAAATTTAAATTTCAAATTGAGACAGATTGGCCCAGAATTTCCTGAAAAGTCCTGAAATATTGGATTGGGATGTTTATACAGATGTTCCTGGCAGCCACCTAAGAGAGGAGTTTCAGACCCTTAAATGAGGCGTCTAATGCTTGTATAGGGCCCCTCTACCAAACTGGATGTCGATGGGCAATGCAGGAGATTGCCTTTGGGCTGCTTGGGACTTTAAAGCAGCCACTGTGAACTAAGCAGGGGCAGCCACTAAAAATGTAATTTTAAAATATTGTTTTTTTAAAAATTAATATGAAGCCAAGTAAAGTAGGAGTGCATCGCGATGCCACAGTATCCCACTTGCCTCTGTTCCTCACCATGCTCTGTACCTGGGTGAGGTCCCTGCCTGAGGAAACAGCCCAAAATTAATTGCTTTAAAATGGGTGAGCTGCCTGTGGAGGCGGGACAGGCAACAGCAGCTCCATCAAACAGTGTTAATGAGGTCCAAGTGCCCAGGTCAAGCACTGGGCACATGTGTGGTGGCATTTCAGAGCTGATAATGGGCTGAAGGCATTTTTCACGCCAAGAAGTTTCCATTATATAACTGTTAATAACAACATCCATCACAAATCAAAGGGTGTCCCTTGTACACGACACCGATGGTATCACAGAAATTGATTGTTGGTGCGAAGCCAAATTTATGATGTATCTTGATGAACAGTCAATAAATCAGTAATTCTCTAACATCCCTGTGGGAAATGCAGAGCTCTAGCTATGGCAGGGTGATACACAGCAACCCTCATCAAATCTGACCTCCGCAAAGTGTTGATACTGTTGTATTGAAATCAATAAATATTGCCAGTCTGTTGGAGCACTTGTTGCTAAATGTAGCAGGTTTATTGATCATTCATATGAGGTATATTGTTCAGGTAGAGTCATAGAATAATACAGCACAGAATGGAAATGGTAGCACTGTGTAATGTTACTGGATGAGTAATCTAGAGGCCTCACTCGAGCCTCCTCCCATCTTTCCTCATTATAAATCTATCATCGTAACCCTGTATTCCCTTCTCCCTCATATGCTTGTCTAGCTTCCCCTTAAACGCATTTATACTATTCACTTCCAGCAGTGACGGCGGAAGGGTGACCGAGGCCGGATTGAGGCTCTGAGCCTCGACTACTGCCTCATGGGCACTCAGGCCGCCTTTCACATCCCTGGCCAGCGCCTTCCAGGTGGGCGCATAGCTCACACAAAGGCCACACCAGGACGAGTAGAACTCCACAACACAGGCGGCCGACGAGTTTCTCAGCAGATAATATAAAAGAGGCATTTCCATTAAGTTTATTACTTTCCTTGAGGACCCCACAAAGGCCTCGCTTTCCCCAGACTCTTCCTCTATCCCTTCCTTTCCTCTTGTAATGGCTCTCCTGGTACCCTTTTTCTCAAACCTACTGGTGGGCGGCCTTGGATTGCCCAATTTTCCACAGGCCTCCAAATGCTTCCTGCCCACCTCTGCCCCCAGTGGATCCCAGCACGTTAACCATCAGCCTTAAGAAAACCAACATCATGGGACAGGACGTCAGAAATGCTCCATCCATCAATATCGGCAACCACGCTCTGGAAGTGGTTCAAGAGGTCATCTACCTAGGCTCAACAATCACCAATAACCTGTCTCTCGATGCAGAAATCAACAAGCGCATGGGAAAGGCTTCCACTGCTATGTCCAGACTGGCCAAGAGAGTGTGGGAAAATTACGCACTGACACGGAACACAAAAGTCCGAGTGTATCAAGCCTGTGTCCTCAGTATCTTGCTCTACGGCAGCGAGGCCTGGACAACTTCATTCCATCTTCGCTGCCTCCGGAGAATCCTTGGCATCAGGTGGCAGGATCATATCTCCAACGCAGAAGTCCTCGAGGTGGTCATCATCCAACATCCCCAGCATATACACCCTACTGAACCAGCGGCGCCTGAGATGGCTTAGCCATGTGAGCCGCATGGAAGATGGCAGGATCCCCAAGGACACATTGTACAACGAGTTCGTCACTGGTATCAGACCCACCGGCCATCCATGTCTCCGCTTTAAAGACGTCTGCAAACGCAACATGAAGTCTTGTGACATTGATCACAAGTCGTGGGAGTCAGTTGCCAGTGATCGCCAGAGCTGGCGGACATCCATAAAGGAGGGGCTAAAGTGTGGTGAGTCGAAGAGACTTAGTTGTTGGCAGGAAAAAAGACAGAAGTGCAAGGGGAGAGCCAACTGTGTAACAGCCCCGACAACCAATTTTATCTGCAGCACCTGTGGAAGATCCTGTCACTCTAGTATTGGCCTTTATAGCCACTCCAGGCGCTGCTTCACAAACCACTGACCACCTCCAAGCGCTTACCCATTGTCTCTCGAGACAAGGAGGCCAAAGAAGAAGATGAGAGATGACTATTCACTTCAACTACTTCCTATGGTACCAAGTTCCACATTCTCCCCACTCTTTGGGTAAAGAAGATTCTTCTGAATTCCTGATTGGATTTCTTGGTGACTATCATATATTGATTGCCACTAGTTCTGCTCTTTCCCACAAGTGGAAACATTCTCTCTGTATCCACTCTATCAAAACCTTTCATAAATTTAAAAAGCTCTATTAGGTCACCCCTCAGCCTTCTTTTTTCAAGAGAAAAGAGACCCAGCCTGTTTATCATTTCCTGATAATGTATACCCACGCATTGCTAGCATCATCCTAGTAAATCTTCTCTGTACCCTCTCCAGTGCCTCTGTATCCTTGTTATAGTACAGTGACCAGAACTACACACAGTACTTGAAGGGCTGGATTTTATGGGTCCCCCTGAGGCAGGAGGGGCCCATAGAATTGCGACGGGACGCTTCCCCACTGCCAAATTATTCTGTTCGCAGCGGGATAGGCCGACACAGCCTTCCCGCCCAGAGTACAATTGAGGCCCTTAAATGGCCTATTAACAGCCACTTAAGGGAATTTCCCCCCACTGCTGGGATTTAACCAGCGGCGGGGTGTCTCTGCCATGCGGGGAGGTCACCCAGTAATATGAGATGCCCTTCCTGTGGGCTGTGGGGATGGGGTTCCCTCCTCTGTGGGCCATCTGTGGCCCACGGAGGATCCCCGCCAGGAAAAACTTCACTTCCCTGTACCCACTCCCCCTGCACTGCACGCCCACCCACCCATCCACCTTCACCAGGGCCTGCCAGACTGACCCCAGCAGCTCCACTTCACTTATCGGAGGTCCAGGACTCCACTGCTGGGCCTGGGTCTGAGGCCTCTGCACTACTGCTGATACTGCTGAGCTGCCGGCCCTGTGAGTGGGCAGCTCTTGGAAGCAGGATCCATTCCCCATCTTTAAAAGGACAGGGATCCCGGCGCCTGCCACTTAAGTGCCGGAACAACACAAGATTGCGCTGGGGAACTCGAGAAGGCCGAGGCAGGGGTCCCCCCCACCTTTTGGGCCCAGTGCCAGGAGCCCCGCTGGCACCACAAATTCCAGCCCTAAGTGTGGTCGAACCAAGGTTTAACATAACTTCCATACTTCTCAATTCTGTCCCTCAAAAAATAGAACCTGGTGCTTAGTTTGCTTTTATTTCTATGGCCTTGCTAACCTGTGTCACAACTTTTAGTGATTGGTCTACGTGTACTCCGATATCCCTTTGTTCTCGACCCCACCTCACTTCAACTCGGACCTGCCAAGTAATAAGTGACCTCCCTATTTTTCCTACCACAATGTACTCCCTTATATTTATCTGCGTTGAACTTCATTTGCCAATTATTTTCCCATTCTGCACGTTTATTAATGTTCTCCAGTAATTTGTTGCTATCCTCCCCAGTATTGACTATCCCCACCAATTTGGTGTCATCCACAAACTTAGAAATTATGTTTTTGATTCTAAAGTCCAAATTGTTAATATAAATTGTGAACAGCAGTGATCCTTGTGGAACATCACTTCCCACCTCTTCCGTTCTGAATAACTACCCTTTACTCCCACTCCCTGCTTTCTGTCTTGAAGCTAGTTAGTAATCCATTCTGCCACTTGTCCCCTGACTCTGCACGCTCTGACCTTATTCATTAGTATATCATGGGGCAACTTATCGAAGGCCTTTTGAAAATCTGGATAAATTACATCGGCAGCATTACCATTGCGTACTCACTCTGTTACCGCTCCAAAAAAATTCAATAAGGTTGGTCAAGAAAGATTTTCCCTTTGGAAATCCATGCTGACTATTCATTGTTTTATGTTTCTTTTCTAGATGTTCCTCTATTCCCTCCTTTACTCAGGACTCCATTATTTTTCCTACTGTTAACGTTTCAGGTCTGTGACTTTTCATCAGAACTTTAACTAGCATCAGTGCCATTTGCGGTAGAAGATTGGAACTCGCTTCCGCAAATGGCATTGATGCTCGATCAATTGTTCATTTTAAATCGGGGATTGATAGATTTTTGTTAACTCAAGGTTTAAAGGGATATGGGGGAAAGATGGGTATATGGAGTTAGGTCACAGGTCAGCCATGATCTCACTGAATGGCAGAAGAGGCTCGAGGGGCTGAATGGCCTCCTCCTATTCCCGTGTTCCTCATAAAAATTACACCCTTTGCATCTCTTATTTCCTTTTTCAGTATATTTTGCATTCAGATTGGTTCTCGACTGAAATATGAACCTGACATTTACCATAAGTTTCCCTTTTCTGGTTCATTTTAACCTCTATATCTTTAGTCAAGCTGGGAGCTCTACTGTGTCTAGTGTACCCTGAATTCTCTCCTCTTTGAAGGCTTCCTATTACTTACTTACTGATTACTTTCTTTGATTCCAATCCACCTGAGTCAGGTCTCTTTTCAATGACTGAAATTAGCCCATCTGCAATTGAGTGTTTTCATTTATGATTTTTCCTGTTCCTTTCCATTACTATTCTAAACCTAATGGTATTGTGATTACTGTTTCTCCAATGCTTCCGCTCTGAAACATGCTTCACTTAATCGACTTTATTCCCCAGAACTAGATCCAACACTGCTTCCTTTCTCATTGGGATGATAGCACACTGATCATGAAAGTTCTCCTGTACACATTTCAGGAATTCCTCCCCCATCTTTGTCCTTTACACTGTTACTATCCCAGTATGTTAGGATCATTGAAGCCCCCTATTATTAACACATTAAAGTTCTTTTATTATTCTGCAATTTGGTTCTCTATCTCCTTCCCACTATTTGGTGGCCTGTAGTTTACACCCAACAGTATAATAACTCCTCTATTGGTTTCTAATTGTGAACCAAATAGATTCTGTCTTAGAACCCTGAAGTACATCATCTCTTTCAATATCTTTGATCAATCCCGCCACAACTATTTTTCCTTCTCTACCTTTTCTGAATATTTGCAGTCATTCCTCCTCTTGTTTGAGTCAGATCTCTGTTATTGCCACTGTATCATATTCCCATGTGGCTACTTGTGCCTGCAGTTCACTAATCTTACTTACCATGCTACATGCATTCATGCATATGCACTTCAAAGCCATCTTCGTCTGCCTCATATTTCCCCACCACTCCCATCTCCCCCCCCCCCAACCCAGTCAGACTCTTCCTATTTCTGAACTACTCTATTCTAATGCAGTTTGTCTCTCCCAGTCCTCTGTGCACCTTAATTCTCCTCTCTAATGTTTCAGCCTAGTGCCCCTCCCCCTGTAATCCCTCCCTTATGTAATCCATCACTGAGAACATTGGTTCCAGTTCTGTTGTGGTGCAACCTGTCCATCTTGAAGAGACCCCTCCTGCTCCAGAAGTGGTCGCAATGCCCCAGGAATCAGAAGCCCTCCCTCCTGCACCATTTCTCCAGCCATACGTTAACTGTCTAATCTTACTGTTACTATGCTCACTAGCATGAAGCATTGGGAGTGACCTTTTGAGGTCCTGTCTGTAACTTCCTCCCTAGCTCCTGAAACTTCATCTGCAGGACCTCAACCCTTTACCTATTTATGTCATTGGTTCCCACATGGACCACAACTTCTGGTGGTTCCTCTTCCCCCATCAAAATGTTCTGCACCCATTTAGTAATGTTCTTTACCCTGGTACCAGGGAGGCAACATACCATACAGGAAACACATTGACGGTTCCAGCAATCCAGTTAATCTGCTAATTGTGTATCAATGGTATGATTATATGCAGGTGAAGGGTGTTAATTGGGCTCTTAGTTGAGCACGTATAAGCAGACACTCACTGAGACTGGTGGAGGGTTTTGTATGAGGAGATACATGTTTGTAATCCTTTTACTCTGCACAATAAATGTCGAACTGAGTAAATATAGGCTCCAGCATCTTCCTTCCATAACAAGCTTTCTGGAATTTAACACCTGTCTATCCCCGATTACTGATATTTTCTATGAATCCTATGTTAACTACATTTCTAGGTTTTGCTGGGGCCCCTGCATAGAAAATTGCCTCACAGTGTCATGGATGTGCTGTGGTCGGTACTCCTCCAAGTTGTTGTCACCCTCACTGAAAACCACAAAGTATTGTGTTTTCAGTTTGATATACTTTAAACACAGCCTCAATAACTATGCTTCTTCAATATTGTGTTCAGGAATAATGTTAAATCTAAGTTCTTTCTCTAAAATTTGTACCTTCTTAAACCAGACCTTAGGAATACACGTTAACTTTGAGGGTAATTTTAAGGCAAAGAGCAAAAGCAAAACCTTTCACTACATGACAGCCTGTGAACACAGACTTCACTCAACAGCCATTGACTGCTTTTCACCAGTAATCTTGCTGCGGTGTATTCAAATCAGTTCTTCAGCAAGTGCTAGCATAAATTCATTACTAGAGGATCCAGTGCAGAGCTCCCAAGTGTGTATGACAGTGCTCGGAGCTTCACTGGCATCACAGCTACATCAAAAGACTGAAACAAATATTGCATTATAACACTCCGCTCAACTCTTCAAGTGAATGGTGAATTGCCTTATGAGGGTCTCAATCTTTTTCATTCTGCATTTCTTTTCTACGTCTCTGGTTTAAGGTATTGGATTAAAAAAAACATAGAATATATAGGTAGAACACACATTGGACCAGGAGACAAATGTAGTCGGTCTTCAAGTTTTATATTCCTGGCAAACCAAATTACTGTTGCGTGTTATCGAGGTCCTTTCTTTGGAGACAGCATTAGACAAGATTGCAAACCTTACCCTATTGGCCTGGAAACAACTATTTCAACTTGAAGTTCTGATTTTGATTCCAAAATGATATTGTAAACTTCTTCATTTGTAGCTCCTGGTAATGGTTTACCATTCCATTCAAGGACCTCATCGCCTAGAAAGAAAGTTTCACAATTATTATACCTTTTCTCAAAATTATAACTCTCATACTATAAAATATTTTGTGGTTAAAATAACACATTCTGATATTTCACATTTTTCACAAAACAATAATAATGAACTTTACAATAGATACCTTACAGCATGCACATACTGTGATGTTATTATCTGTGGGTGCAATAAGTATGGAAGTGCATGAGATAACATGATAACTTCTGTGTAGCCACTGAAAAAACAAAATTCAAACAGAAAGGTAGGCATTCGGCACTAGTGCGTGATAAAAGACAGCAGCGAAATTCTAGCTCTGTACCATGTAAAAACACTGCCACAGGAACGCACCAAATTCAGCCCAAGACCCACTCCCATGTCTCTCCATTTTCTCTCTTGAAATCATTACTAGAAGGTATACAAAAGTTCTTTGGAGAATCATTACTTGGCACATCAACCCACTGCAACCCACTCTAGACTTGACTATTCCAACCCACTCCTGGCTATCCTCCATGAATTCACTGACCCTGTCCCTACTTGTGCCAAGCTTGTTCACCCATCATCCCCCCTGTCCTTGTATTGCACGCACAGATAATAACATCACATTTACACTGGCTTCCAGTCAAGCAATATTTTGATTTTACAATTCTCATCCTTGATTTCAAATCCCTCCATGGCTTCGCCCCTCCCTATCTCTGTTATGTCCTCCCGCCTCACAACTCTCCAAGATATCTATGCTCATCTAACTTTGGCCTCTTAAGCATCTTTGATTTTAATCACTCCATCATTGGTGGCTGTGCCTTCAGCTGCCTGGGTCCCAAGCCCTGGAAAACCCTCCCTCGATCTCTCCACCTCTGTACCTCGCTTTCCTTCTTTAAGACACTCCTTAAAACCTACTTCTTTGACCAAGATTTTGGTCATCTGATTTGATATTGCTTTATGTGAGTCAGTGTCCAAATCTGCTTTTTAATGCTCCTGTGAAGCACCTTGGAACATTTTAGTATATTAAAGGCGCTATATAAATGCAAGTTGCTGTGTTGTTCGAAGTGTGCAGCTACAGTTTTGACTGTGTGTCACAGAATAGTGATGCCCAAATAATGAGTGCATAACCTACAGCCTTAATATATTTTCGATGTAGAACTTGGCAGATTCATAGGTCAAGCTCCTGCAAACTGATCTTGGGTATACATCAAGCCAAAATGCCAGTGTAATTCAGGAGACTACTGAATGCCTTAAAGCCCCTTTCTGCACCAGTTTCAGTTAACACAAAGAGCAGTGTAACTTTAACTTTTGATGAAGTATGGGATATTTTACCAGATGTCTATTCCCCTTTGCTCCTGTGTTTAGGGTCCACAATTTCTATTTTATTCAGAATCATCAGAATTGTACACAATTAACACACAGAAGGAGCACCTCATTTTATTGCTACTTGACCCGTTCAATCAGAGCAATCCTCTCTAACCCCATTGCGTTTCACACTTCCACACACATAGCTACCTATGGAAAAACGTATCTAGTTCCATTGAAAATGATGTTATTCATTCCCATTCATTAATATCACCTGCCTCTACCTCTACCTCAGCCGTTCTGCTGCTGAAATTCTCATCCATGTCTTTGTTACCTCCAGACTCAACTATTCCATTACTCTCCTGGTCAGCCTCCAATCCTCTACTCATCACAGACTTCAGCTCAACCAGACTTCAGTTGCTCGTATCCTATGCCACACCAATTTCCACTCATTCTTTACTCTTGTCTCACAACAACTCCAATTTAAAAGTCTTATCCTCTTGTTTAAAGGCCTATATGGCCTCAACCTTCTTCACTTTCTGTAACCTCCTCATGCCCTACAACTCACCCCTGCTCCAGCCTTTTGCCTTCTAAGCCTACACCCCTCCACCACGCCACCTCCTCCATTAAGGCCGCCTTGAAAATCCATCGCCCTGACCAAGGATTGGGCCACCACTCCTAATATCGCTTCCTTTGGTTTCACATGAAGTTTTGTCTGCATATACCCCAATGAAGCATCTTGGGACCTTTATCTATGTTTAAGGTGCTATATAAATACAAGTTGTATTTATCTGGGGTGGGGGGGGTGGTTATATCTCATATTTTTCACATTAACAATCTCTCTGAGGTTGTAACACCTTAGAGAAGAGAAGGTTGAGAGGAGATTTGATAGAGATGCTCAGAATCATGAGGGGTCTGGACAGAATAGAGAGACAGAAATTGTTCACATTGGTGAAAGGATGGAGAACCAGAGGGCACCGATTTTAGGTGATTGGCAAAAGGCGAGAGTAGGAAACATTTGTTAACATAGTGAGTGGCTAGGATCTGGAATGCACTGCCTGAGAGGGTGGTTGGGACAGATTCAACTGTGATTTTCAAAAGGGAATTGGATAACAACCTGAAGATAAAATGGTGCAGGATTACAGGGAAAAGGTGGGTAACTGGGACTAGCTGAGTTGCTCTTGCAGAGTGTGGCATGGACTTGACGGGCCAAATGGCCTCAATCTGTGCTGCAACCAGTCTACGATGCTATGATACTCTCTACATCCAATTGTGGTACAGTTGTTACGGCCACATGGTGCGACGTGGGTGGTTCCCACTGTTCAACTTTCCACCTAAGCTCAGCAAGTGTATTTGTATTTGAGTTTAGCCCTTTGGTGTTTTATCTTTCGAATAAACAGCCAATGACAGGTTTTTTTCGTAGGTTGTAAACACAAAAAAGTCAAATGTTGATTGATCAACACGCCTGATCCCAAAATTGTCGCAATGCGCACACACACACGCACGCGCACACACACACACGACAGATACAGAAGGGAAAAAGGAAAGTAACTTTTAGTTGCGGGGTGGGGGGGGGGGGGTGGAGATTACGATAAACCTGTTGAATTCTCTTGGAAATCAAGTTCTCGATGAATGCAAGCTTGAGATGATTGTAGATTTCTCTCTTGATCGAAAGTTCAATTGAAGATGATGGGTTACTCATAGCTCCCACTGTTGTATAATGTAGATGTCGGATTCTGCAGCAGGGATTTCTCTCTTGATCAAAAGTTCAATTGAAGATGGTGGGTTACTCATAGCTCCCACTGCTGTATAATGTAGATGTCGGATTCTGCAGCAGGGCACATGCTTTCTGGCTTGGCTGGAACACAAGCTGTTAGAATGTTGCTTCTTTACCTCGCTCTCTCTCTGGCTGTTTTTTCTAAGGTAAAGCTGTTATCTCTCACCTCATGTTCGGAAACATTCTGGTCTCTTCCCCATCGTGATTGCACAATAGCCCAGGACATGGCTACTTCACACCTCCTTTGTTTTAGAAGAAGACATTCAATTCTGGAATGTTTTAGGATAGGTATAGGATGGGTTCAGTTAACACCTCTTATTTTGAAGATTTGACCTGTGTCTTTGTCAGACAGTTTGAATACACAAAAGGACAATCCCTTTTTCTTTGGTGGCCATTTTGGGCTATTGTTCATTTTTTAAAATAAAGGTTCATTTCTTAAAGACAAAGTCAGATTTTCATAACTCTTCAGAGTTGGTCCATGATTGTTTATTCATCGCACTTCCAATGTACATGACACAGCATGCTAATAATTCTCTACATGCTATGGTAACTTCCAACTAAGTTTACAGCCCTTTGTTACTGATTTCCCAACATCGTCTAAGCAATCTTTTACTGTCACTCAAAGTATCTCATAAGGTTATGGTCTGCTTCAATAGTCACTTGTGGTAAGGTACATATTCTAACAACCGTCTGTGTGAAAACATTTCTTCTGACTTCTTTTTTATAACAGTGATTACACTTTTAAAAAATACTCCATTGGCTGTAAAGCACTTTTTGGATGTCCTGAAGTTGTGAAAGTCTTTCTTTCTTTTCTCCTAGTGATAATCCTCACTTTTAGCCCCCTTTTTATTTTACCAATTCATTAACCAATGGCAACAGTCTATCATTGTTTACTGTCCCAAACTCTTTTCAAATTCTGAAAATCTGTACTGGATCTCTTTTCTGTGAAAAAATTAACAGCCTGCCAACCTGAAAATATTCCTACTCTGTTTTCTGTCCTTTGACCAATCCTCAATCCATACTAATATGTTACTTTCAACACCATGTTTTTTGAAAATCCAAATATACTACATCCACAGGTTCCCCTTAATCTAACCTAGTTACATTCTCAAAAACTCTCTAGTAGGTTTTTCAAACATGATTTCAATTTTATAAAACCATGTTGGCTCTGCCTAATCTTATTAAGGCTTTCTAAGTGCACAGTTACTTCTTCCTAATAATAGATTCCAACATTTTTCCAATGACTGAGTCAAGCTAACTGGCCTGTAGTTCCCAGTTTTCTCTCTGCCTCCTCTCTTGAATAGCAGTGTTACATTTGCTAACTTTCAATCCACTGGGACCATTCCAGAATCTAGGGAATTTGGAAGAGAATAATCAATGCATCTACTATCTCTGCAGCCACCTCTTTTAGGACCCTAGGATGCTGGCTGACAGGTTTTAGGGATTTGGCAGCTTTTAATCCCATTACTTTTTCCAGTACTTTTTCTTTACTACTCTTAATTACTTCAAGTTCCTCATTCTCGTTAGACCCTTGGTTCCCACTAATTCTGTTTTTTTTGTGCCTTCTACTCTGTCTTGTTCCCCAGTAATAATTGCTCCTGTCTCAGCCTCTCAGGGATCCACATTTACTTTTGCTACTCTCTTGCTTTTGACATACTTAAAGAAACTCTTACAATTTTTTTTATATTTCTTGATAATTTACTCTCATTCTATTTTCTCCCTTTCATCAATTTCTTGACTAGCCTTTGCTAGTTCCTAAAATTCTCCCAATCCTCAGGCTTACTACTTTTCTTGGCAACATGATAAGCCTCTTCTTTTAATCTAATACTATCCATAATCTCTTTAATTGGGCACGGATGGACACCCTTCCCATGTAGTTTATATCCCTCAGGGGAATCATAGAAAGTTACAACACAGAAGGAGGTCATTCAGTCCATCGTGTCTGTGCTGCTCAAATGTAGATTTGTTGAGAATTTTGAAATATTATTGTAAACGTTCACCATAGTTTAAGCTTAAGTCTCTAGGATCATACTTAAGTACTCCTGAAATCAATGTGGCATTCTATCCTATTATGATCACTCTTCCTCAGAGGATTGCTTAAGATGAGATTTCCATGTATAGCCCTCATTGAAAACAAGATCTAAAATAGCCTGGTTGGTTGGATGATGTATTGTTCTAAGAAGCTGTCTCAAGTACATTCCATGTACTTGTTCTCCAAACTACTTTTGCCAATTTGATTTGTCCAACATATACGAAGGTTAAAGACACCCACAATTATTGCCTTGTCTTTTTTACTAGTCTCTTTTATTTCTTGATTAATATTTTATCCAACAATACAGCTACTGTTTGGGGGCATATAAACTACTCATACCATTTTCTGACCCTTGTTATTTCTTATTTCCACCCATACTGATTTTACTTCCTGCTCTTCCAAGTCAAGATCCTTTCTCACTACCATCTTTTATTATCAGGGTTATTCCCCTTTCTTTTCCATTTTGTCTCTCTTTTCAAAATGTCACATATCCATGAATATTTAATTCCAACCTTGGTCACCATGCAACCATGTCTCTGCAATGACTATTAGATCAAACTTATTTATCTCTTGTTGTGCCATTAATTCATCTGTACTGTTACAAATGCTTTGTGTATTCAGATGAATTAGAATTAGAATTAGAATTAGAACATTACAGCGCAGTACAGGCCCTTCGGTCCTCGATGCTGCGCCGACCATCTGACCTACACTATTCCATTTTCATCCATATGTCTATCCAATGACCACTTAAATGCCCTTAAAGTTGGCGAGTCTGCTACTGTTGCAGGCAGGGCGTTCCACGCCCCTACCACTCTCTGCGTAAAGAAACTACCTCTGACATCTGTCCTATATCTTTCACCCCTCAACTTAAAGCTATGTCCCCTCGTGTTTGCCATCATCATCCGAGGAAAAAGACTCTCACTATCCACCCTATCTAACCCTCTGATTATCTTGTATGTCTCTATTAAGTCACCTCTCCTCCTCCTTCTCTCTAACGAAAACAACCCCAAGTCCCTCAGCCTTTCCTCGTAAGACCTTCCTTCCATACCAGGCAACATCCTAGTAAATCTCCTCTGCACCCTTTCCAAAGCTTCCACATCCTTCCTATAATGCGGTGACCAGAACTGCACGCAATACTCAAGGTGCGGCCTCACCAGAGTTTTGTACAGCTGCATCATGATCTCGTGGCTCCGAAACTCGATCCCCCTACTAATAAAAGCTAACACACCATATGCCTTCTTAACAGCCCTATTAACCTGGGTAGCAACTTTCAGGGATTTATGTACCTGGACACCAAGATCTCTCTGCTCATCTACACTACCAAGACTCTTCCCATTAGCCCAGTACTTTGCATTGCTGTTACTCCTTCCAAAGTGAATCACCTCACACTTCTCCGCATTAAACTCCATTTGCCATCTCTCAGCCCAGCTCTGCAGCCTATCTATGTCCCTCTGTACCCTACAACACCCTTCGACACTATCCACAACTCCACCGACCTTCGTGTCATCCGCAAATTTACTAACCCACCCTTCTACACCCTCATCCAGGTCATTTATAAAAATGACAAACAGCAGTGGCCCCAAAACAGAACCTTGCGGTACACCACTAGTAACTAAACTCCAGGATGAACATTTGCCATCAACCACCACCCTCTATCTTCTTTCAGCTAGCCAATTTCTGATCCAAAGCTCTAAATCACCTTCAACCCCATACTTCCGTATTTTCTGCAATAGCCTACCGTGGGGAACCTTATCAAACGCCTTACTGAAATCCATATACACCACATCCACGGCTTTACCCTCATCCACCTGTTTGGTCACCTTCTCGAAAAACTCAATAAGGTTTGTGAGGCACGACCTACCTTTCACAAAAACGTGCTGACTATCGCAAATGAACTTATTCTTTTCAAGATGCTTATAAATCCTATCTCTTATAACCTTTTACAACATTTTACCCACAACCGAAGTAAGGCTCACAGGTCTATAATTACCAGGGCTGTCTCTACTCCCCTTCTTGAACAAGGGGACAACATTTGCTATCCTCCAGTCTTCCGGCACTACTCCTGTCGACAATGACGACATAAAGATCAACAACAACGGCTCTGTAATCTCCTCCCTGGCTTCCCAGAGAATCCTAGGATAAATCCCATCTGGCCCAGGGGACTTATCTATTTTCACACTTTCCAAAATTGATAACACCTCCTCCTTGTGAATCTCAATCCCATCTAGCCTAGTAGGCTGTATCTCAGTAATCTCCTCGGCAACATTTTCTTTCTCTACTGTAAATACTGACGAAAAATATTCATTTAACGCTTCCCCTATCTCCTCTGATTCCGCACACAACTTCCCACTACTATCCTTGACTGTTCTAACTCTTATCATTCTTTTATTCCTGATATACCTATAGAAAGCCTTAGGGTTTTCTTTGATCCTATCCGCCAATGACTTCTCGTGTCCTCTCCTTGCTCTTCTTAGCCCTCCCTTTAGATCCTTCCTGGCTAGCTTGTAACTCTCAAGCGCCCTAACTGAGCCTTCACGTCTCATCCTAACATCAGCCGCCCTCTTCCTCTTGACAAGCGCTTCAACTTCTTGAGTAAACCACGGCTTCCTCGCTCGACAACTTCCTCCCTGCCTGACAGGTACATACTTATCAAGGACATGCATTAGCTGCTCCTTGAACAAGCTCCACATTTCGTTTGTGCCCATCCCCCGCAGTTTGCTTCCCCATCCTACACATCCTAAATCTTGCCTAATCGCGTCATAATTTCCTTTCCCCCAGCTATAATTCTTGCCCTGCGGTATATACCTGTCCCTGCCCATCGCTAAGGTAAACCTAACCGAATTGTGATCACTATCGCCAAAGTGCTCACCTACATCTAAATCGAACACCTGGCCGGGTTCATTACCGAGTACCAAATCCAATGTGGCATCGCCCCTGGTTGGCCTGTCCACATACTGTGTCAGAAAACCCTCCTGCACACACTGGACAAAAACAGACCCATCTAAAGTACTCGAACCATAGTACTTCCAGTCAATATTTGGAAAGTTAAAGTCCCCCATAACCACTACCCTGTTACTCTCGCTCCTGTCGAGAATCATCTTCGCTATCCTTTCCTCTACATCTCTGGAACTATTCGGAGGTCTATAGAAAACTCCCAACAGGGTGACCTCTCCTCTCCTGTTTCTAACCTCGGCCCATACAACCTCAGTAGACGAGTCCTCAAACGTCCTTTCTGCAGCTGTAATACTTTCCTTGATTAACAATACCACACCCCCCCCTCTTTTACCCTCTTCTCTGTTCTTACTGAAACATCTAAATCCCGGAACCTGCAACATCCATTCCTGCCCCTGCTCTACCCATGTCTCTGAAATGGCCACAACATCAGGATCCCAGGTACCAACCCATGCTGCAAGCTCACCCACCTTATTCCGGATGCTCCTGGCGTTGAAGTAGACACACTTTAAACCAAGTTCTTGCTTGCCAGTGCCCTCTTGCGTCCCTGTAACCTTATCCCCTACTTCACTACTCTCAACAGCCTGTACACTGGAACTACAATTTAGGTTCCCATTCCCCTGCTGAATTAATTTAAACCCCCCCCGAAGAGCACCAGCAAATCTCGCCCCCCCAGGATATTGGTACCCCTCTGGTTCAGGTGAAGACCATCCTGTTTGTAGAGGTCCCACCTACCCCAGAAAGAGCCCCAATTATCCAGGAAACCAAAACCCTCCCTCCTACACCATCTCTGCAGCCACGTGTTCAACTCCTCTCTCTCCCTATTCCTCGCTTCGCTATCACGTGGCACGGGCAACAACCCAGAAATAACAACTCTGTTTGTTCTCGCTCGAAGCTTCCACCCTAGCTCCCTGAATTTCTGCCTTAAATCCCCATCTATCTTCCTACCTATGTCGTTGGTGCCTATGTGGACCACGACTTGGGGGTGCTCCCCCTCCCCCTTAAGGATCCCAAAAACACGATCAGAGACATCACGTACCCTGGCACCTGGGAGGCAACACACCAACCGTGAGTCTCTCTCGTTCCCACAGAACCTCCTATCTGTTCCCCTAACTATGGAGTCCCCAATGACTAATGCTCTGCTCCTCTTCCCCTTTCCCTTCTGAGCAACAGGGACAGACTCTGTGCCAGAGACCTGCACCCCATTGCTTACCCCTGGTAAGTCGTCCCCCCCAACAGTATCCAAAACGGTATACCTGTTGTTGAGGGAAACGGCCACAGGGGATCCCTGCACTGCCTGCTGGTTCCCTTTCCTTCCCCTGACGGTAACCCATCTACCTACTTCTTTTACCTGAGGTGTGACTGCCTCCCTATAACTCCTGTCAATAATCCCCTCCGCCTCCCGAATGATCCGAAGTTCATCCAGCTCCAGCTCCAGTTCCCTAACGTGGTCTGCGAGGAGCTGGAGTTGGGTGCACTTCCCGCAGATGCAGTCAGCAGGGACACTCTTGGCGACCCCTACCTCCCACATTCTGCAGGAGGAACATACAACTGCCTTTACCTCCATTCCCACTATTCTAGATTCCCAACAAATCTACTGAAAAACCAAACGAAAAAAAAAAAGTCAAAACTTGTTCGCTTCGCAATCCGACGGACTGAACTTTTTAAATAAAAAGCTTACCTTATCAACACACCTGAAGTGCCTTTAATTTTAACTTCTTACCATTTTTTCTTGATTTGACTTTATTCACTGAGGCATTATTACTGTTAACCTCTCTGACGCTTCATGTCACGCTCTGCTTATCTTTATCCAAACCTTTAATCTTTCTCTTTAGATTTCCCCTCACCTGAACCCTCCCTCCTCCACTGTTCAGTTTAAAGCTCCAGCTACAGTACTAGTAATTTGATTCACCAAGACACTAGTCCCAGTCCAGTTTAAGTAGAGCCTAGCCCAATGAAACAGTTCCTTCTTCCCCCAGTACCAGTGTTGCATGAATTGAAACCTTGTCTCTGCACCACTCTTTGAGCCACGTATTTGTCTCTCTCTGATCTGTTTGACCCTTTGCCAATTTGCGAATGGCTCAGGTAGTAATCTAGAGACTGTTAGCTTTATTAATTAATTTAGGCCCTCGCTCTGCTGTGTATCCAGATTCACTGATGGCCTTGATGAGGTTCACATTCTGGAGGAGAGACAATGGTACAAGTGTTGGGGGGGGGGGGGTGGGGGGGGTGGTGGCGGGGTGGGGGGGGTGCGGAATTGGAGAGATTAATACAATTCCCAAAAGATCAATGGGCATCTGAAAGAGAAAGTTTAGTTTTATTGTTTCTTGTTCAGACGTTGACTCAACATCTACATTTCCAGCCTCTTCTGTTTTTAGTTTTGAAGTTAACTTTAGTGAGCTCATGAGTGAAACTGCAAAAGCTACTGTTTGCATTAAACCTGAAAACAGAAATCAAAAGGAAACAAAACAGACACCTCATGAACTGTGATTTGCTCTGCATTATTCTTTATGAAGAAAGAATTGTTTCTACTTTGGCAGGATGCTGCTTATTTTTAAATGCCCAGATGTTAATATCTGTTTTAGCCAAATTGGACTCCTAAGCCCTCCATGTGTAAGAAATAAGCAAACTGGGTGAAGTTCACTGCATCTCAGCTGAGCTGGAAACAATCTCAAAGCCCCTGTTCACTGCCTCTTTAAGGATCCTAACTCTCATTTCATTCTGTCGGTCTCAGATGCCATAATGAAGCAGAGGTGGAAGAGGACAATGAGCCAAGACCTGGTTCTGGAGAAAGATCATCAACTTGAAATGTTAACTTTGTTTCGCTTTCCACAGATGCTGCTGACCTGCTGAATCTTTCAGCATTTTCTGTTTGTATTTCAGATTTCCAACATCCACACAGTTTTGCTTTTGTATGATCATCATTTTGTTCAGGCTTTACAGTCATCATCAGTCCTGAAGAGTTCATCATTGCTGAACCTTGTAATTATTCCAACCCCAAACAATGATCGTCATGGGTTTTCTGGCTCTGCTGGTATACAAGCGAGTGACTATGGCCCAGATTTTGTGGTGACAAGGATGGATAAGTTGTAAGCGTTCACCGTCATTACTCCTCTGAAACTGACAGCAACTTCTGGAGTCAGCCCATGTGTGGAATAGCGTGGAAATCCAGGAGTTACTGTCAGTGATTCATTCTATGCTTCTCCAGAGGGTGCACTGTTGAGGTTCCGCAGACTGCAATTGCTGGAAAATCAATGAACTGACAAGAACTTCCACACTTATGTTGATAGTCTCACTGTAAAAACCTTGGAAAAGTTACACCTTGTTGAATGAGAAGTAACTTGGTTTTTAACACTGCACTAACTTCATAATTACCGCTAAACACCATCACTAGCCCTGAGAAGCTAATTTTATTTTTCTGAAATGTCACATTTCTCCATTATGATAAAAAAATTCCACTTTATTAAAAAATATTTTTTCTTTTTTTAAAAGTTTTAAAACTTTCTGCTTTGCTGTCTGTGTGTATACTTCAATGTGATTGGCTGCTTACCACCTTGCTGACATCACTGCTGCTGCACGCCAGGAGATCCCCTTGACGTGCTGCTAGATTTAAACTGCCGTTGGGAAGAGGAAAATCCCGGCACAGAGATCACTAGACCTTTGAGGGCAGCTTTATTTGAGGTCAGAGGTGAGGGCTCTTGCTTCGCTGCTGACCAGAAAATCTGTGCCATGATGTCACCCTCCGACAACAAAAGGAACAGATCAGAAGGGAAGATTTCCTCAGGACAATTTTCCACTTGCAGTCCCACCTTTAAGATGTACATTTCTGTAAACACATTTAGAATTTTGTGATAGACAAATGTGAAATCTTTCCCCATTTCCTCTATGTATGTAATCTGCAAGTAAGTGTTCAATGCAGCCAAGACCTTTAAACTTCTGAGTTTGGTGTGGTGCTAGAGGTTGAGAGACAATGGAGAATGTTATAACACAGATAAATTAATCTTCCTGTGTTTGGCCTAAAGGCATACATGCTGAACATTTACTTACCGGCTCTCAAATGGCCAACAACATCAGCTAAGCTGCCTTTTTTTACTTTGGTGATGAAGGCCCCTAGTCTTCCAGTTTCTGTTATCTTTCCTCCAACCACCTGTATGACAAGAATGTCAAATTAACTCTCAGCTAGAAACTGATCACTGTTTAAATGTGAGTAAAGAGAAACTTCACTCATACACAGTAGCTACCTTGAATAATCACATTACTGTATAGTAATGTTACACTGGGTGCTAAAGTGGGTGTTACACTGTGTAAACTAGACCCAAGTCATATTTTGGTTGCTGCCCCATGATATTAACTGAAATGTGAAGAGATCTCTGTATGATTTAGTTTATTAGTGCATTGTCTGATATGGTACTGAGACATCCCGTCCGGTGGGGCCCCAGGTTTGATTCCCAATTTTTTAGATTAGATTAGAGATACAGCACTGAAACAGGCCCTTCGGCCCACCGAGTCTGTGCCGAACATCAACCACCCATTTATACTAATCCTACACTAATCCCATATTCCTACCAAACATCCCCACCTGTTCTTATATTTCCCTACCACCTACCTATACTAGTGACAATTTATAATGGCCAATTTACCTATCAACCTGCAAGTCTTTTGGCTTGTGGGAGGAAACCGGAGCACCCGGAGAAAACCCACGCAGACACAGGGAGAACTTGCAAACTCCACACAGGCAGTACCCGGAATCGAACCCGGGTCCCTGGAGCTGTGAGGCTGCGGTGCTAACCACTGCGCCACTGTGCCGCCCTGTGCTGAGTTAAATGATTGTAGTAAGTGTAATTGGGAAGGAAAAGAAAATCATGCTTTTCCACTTCTGTGGGCAAGCTTTCTGTTTTTGATTCTTTGTGCGCTAACATCCTAATTTTTGAGATTATTAGCGCTAACTTTCTTTGCAAAACACCACGTTTTCCACTGGGAGAAATCTTTCATCACATTGACATTACTGTGAATGCCATAATCTGACAAATCCCAATTCACCTCTGAGAATGCCAGGTTCATGGTTCTGAAATAATTTAACAGCGACAAAGCTACTAAAACTATCGAGCAATTCAACTGAAATAACAGGAATAAAAAAGGTCCTTCAAGCTTTCGCAATACAATCTGAATTGAATTATCCAATAATAAGTGTGAGTTACCAGGCATAAACTGTGTATGAAACTGTGCACAACCTACCAAACTGAACCACAGTTCAGACCTTATTCATTGCTCATCTATCTTGTGTATACCACAACTTTGGCAATTCTTAGTAAGTTGAAACAAAATGCTTGGCTCTCATAGCCTCAACTGATGACAGGGCTCATGTCATTTCAGTCACATTGCGGTGAGAAACATTCAGCCAGCAAGACATTTCTAAGTTTCACAAGGGACCTGTTCATGCAAGGATATGGAAATCAGCAAATGCTTTGCACAGACTCGAGTATACATTTACAGCAATGTAAGTCTTTCCTAAAAAGATGAGTATTCATCATTTAGAATCAACTTAATTTTACTGATGGATTGTACACATATACCATTTCAAAGGACTCACTTTCAACCCAAGCAGCGCTCCGGACTCTTTTGGCATACTTGTTCTCTTGTTTAAAATAATACGTCCAATTAGACGATCGCCTTCTTTGGATGGCTGCCATGTAACAGGATGCTGTTAATTAGAAGACATTGATTAAATCATATTCATCAGAAACCAGAAAACATACATTCACTTCAAATATTGTTGTTGTGCAGAAATTCACAAACCTTTGCTGTTAATTTGTTTATCATGAGAGATAAATGATAATGATTCTCAACACCTGCTGTTCCAGGAGAGGGCACAGGGACAAATCGTACACAGGATTACACAGGATATACAGCACAGAAACATGCCAACCTGCCCAAACAGTCCATGCCAGCGTTTATAGTCCACTCGAGCCTCCTCCTATATTTTCTCATCGAACTCAATCAGCATAAACCTCTTTCCCCTTTTCCCTCATATGCTTATCTGGCTTCTCCTTAAATGCGTCTATATCATTCACCGCAACCACTCCCTCTGGTAGTGAACTCTAAGTTCCCGCTAATCTTTGGGGAAAGAGGTTTCTTCTGAATTCTCTATTTGATTTCTTGAGGATGTTTCATAATTTTAAAGACTTCTATTTGGTCACTCCTCTGTCTTCTCTTTTCAAGAGAAAAGAGACCCAGCCTCTTCATTCTCTCCTGGCAGGTATCTTATCCTAATCTGCCTGGCGTGAACAGGACAGTTTGGAGTAGGAGTTGGATGACAGTTTTACAGCTCTGCTGACTAAATAAATAGAATCAAATTGGTCAAGGGTGCGTAACAGGCATACAACCCAAACATAACCAGTATGTGCCAGGTAGGATACATTGAACATTGGGGCTAGAGTTTCTCAGAGCAGCACAGATGGCAGTCTTCAGCAAATTCGAATCATTCCCCGTGATATTAAGAAAAGGCTGAATGCACTGGATACAGCAAAGGCTATGGGCCCTGACAATATCCCAGCTGAAGACTTTTGCTCCAGAACCAGCCCGTACCCCGAGCCAAGCTGTTCAGTACAGCTATAACACTGGCATCCATCCAACAATGTGGAAAATTGCCAGGTATGTCCTGTCCACAAAAAGCAGGTCAAATCCAACCCGGCCAATCACTGTCCCATTAGCTGATTCTCAATAGGAACATAGGAAATAGGAGCAGGAGTAGACCATTTGGCCCCTTGAGTCTGCTCCACCATTCAACTAGATCATGGCTGATCTTCTATCTCAATGCCATTTTCTGCACTATCCCCATATCCCTTGATATGTTTAATATCTAGAAATCTATCAATCTCTGTCTTGAACATATTCAGTAACTGATCCTCCACAGTCCTCTGGGGTAGAGAATTCCACAGATTCACCACCGTCTGAGTGAAGAAATTTCTCCTCATCTCAGTCCTAAAAGGCCTACCTCTTACTGAGACTGTGTCCCCTGGTTCCAGACCTCCCAGCGAGGGGAAGCAGCTTTCCTGCATCAAACTCACTGCCTCAAAGGGTGTAGAGGCAGAAAACTTCATCTCATTTCAAAGTTGCCTGGATGTGCACCTGAAGTGTCATAACCTGCAGGACTACAGATCAAATGCTGGAAAGTGGAATTAGGCTGGGTGGCTCTTTTTATTGGCTGCCACAGACACGATGGGCCAATTGGCCTCCTTATATGCCATATACTTGCAAAGTTTCTGTCAATCTATGCGTGGAGCCAGAGGAAATGGGCGAGGTACTAAATGAGTACTTTGCATCAGTATTCACCAAAGAGAAGGACTTGGTGGATGATGAGTCTAGGGAAGGGAGTGTAGATAGTCTGGGTCATGTCGTTATCAAAAAGGAGGAGGTGTTGGGTGTCTTGCAAAGCATTAAGGTAGATAAGTCCCCAGGGCCTGATGGGATTTACCCCAGAATACTGAGGGAGGCAAGGGGAGAAATTGCTGGGGCCTTGACAGAAATCTTTGCATCCTCATCGGCAACAGGTGAGGTCCCAGAGGACTGGAGAACAGCCAATGTTGTTCCTTTGTTTAAGAAGGGTAGCAAGGATAATCCAGGAAATTATAGGCCGGTGAGCCTTACATCAGTGGTAGGGAAATTATTAGAGAGGATTTTTCGGGACAGGATTTAGTCCCATTTCGAAACAAGTGAACTTATTAGCGAGAGGCAGCATGGTTTTGTGAAGGGGAGGTTGTGTCTCACTAACTTGATCGAGTTTTTTGAGGAAGTGACGAAGATGATTGATGAAGGAAGGGCAGTGGATGTTATCTATATGGACTTCAGTGAAGCCTTTGACAAGGTCCCTCATGGCAGACTGGTACAAAAGCTGAAGTCACACGGGATCAGAGGTGAGCTGGCAAGATGGATACAGAACTGGCTCGGTCATAGAAGACAGAGGGTAGCAGTGGAAGGGTGCTTTTCTGAACGGAGGGATGTGACTAGTGGTGTTCCACAGGGATCAGTGCTGGGACCTTTGCTGTTTGTAAGTATATACAAATGATTTGGAGGAAAATGTAGCTGGTCTGATTAGTAAGTTTGCGGACGACACAAAGGTTGGTGAAGTTGCGGATAGTGATGAGGATTGTCAGAGGATACAGCAGGATATAGATCGGTTGGAGACTTGGGCGGAAAAATGGCAGATGGAGTTTAATCCGGACAAATGTGAGGTAATGCATTTTGGAAGGTCTAATGCAGGTGGGAAGTGTACAGTAAATGGCAGAACCCTCAGGAGTATTGACAGGCAGAGAGATCTGGGCGTACAGGTCCACAGATCACTGAAAGTGGCAACGCAGGTGGATAAGGTAGTCAAGAAGGCATACAGCATGCTTGCCTTCATCGGTCGGGGCATAGAGTATAAAAATTAGCAAGTCATGCTGCAGCTGTACAGAACCTTAGTTAGGCCACACTTGGAATATTGCGTGCAATTCTGGTCACCACACTACCAGAAGGATGTGGAGGCTTTGGAGAGGGTACAGAGGAGGTTCACCAGGATGTTGCCTGGTCTGGAGGGTATTAGCTATGAGAGGTTGGATAAACTCGGATTGTTTTCACTGGAACGACGGAGGTGGAGGGGCGACATGATAGAGGTTTACAAAGTTATGAGTGGCATGGACAGAGTGGATAGTCAGAAGCTTTTTCCCAGGGTGGAAGAGTCAGTTACTAGAGGACATAGGTTTAAGGTGAGAGGGGCAAAGTTTAGAGGGGATGTGTGAGGCAAATCCTTTGCACAGAGGGTGGTGAGTGCCTGGAACTTGCTGCCGGGGGAGGTGGTGGAAGCAGGTACGATAGCGACGTTTAAGAATCATCTTGACAAATACATGAATAGGATGGGAATAGAGGGATACGGTCCCCAGAAGTGCAGAAGGTTTTAGTTTAAACAGGCATCAAGATTGGCGCAGGCTTGGAGGCCCGAATGGCCTGTTCCTGTGCTGCACTGTTCTTTGTTCTTTGATTCGAACTTAGTCGAGCCCTGTAAAAATGTTATACGCTTCAATGAGATCAGCTCTCATTCTTCTAAACTCGAGAGAATACAGGCCCAGTCTCCTCAATCTCTCTTCATAACACACTCCCACCATCCCAGGGATCAATCTGGTGAACCTCTGTTACACTGCCTCGATGGCAAGTATATCCTTCCTTAGGTAAGGAGACCAAAACTGTTCACAATACTTCCGGTGTGGTCTCACCAATGCTCTATGCAACTGCAGCAAGACTTCTTTACTCCTGTACTCAAATCCTCTTGCAATAAAAGCCAACATACCATTTGCCTCCCTAATTGCTTGTTGCACCTGCAAGTTAGCTTTCAGTAACTTATGAACAAGGACACCCAGGTCCCTTAACACTTCCCAATCTCTTACCATTTAAGAAATACTCTGCATTTCACTTTTTCTGACCAAAGTTGATCACTCACATTATATTTCATTTACCATGTTCTTGACCACTGATTTCACCTGTCTAAATTCTCTTGAAGTCTCTTTGCATCCTCCTCACAACTCACATTCCCACTTAGTTTTGTGTCATCCGCAAGCTTGGAAATATTACATTTTGTCCCCACATCCACATCGTTGATATAGATTGTGAATAGCTCGGGCCCAAACACTGATCCTACTAGTCACAGCCTGCCAACCTGAAAATAACCTGTTTATTCCTACTCTCGGTTTTCTGTCCATTAACCGATTCTCTATCTCTGCCAGTATATTACCCCCAATCCCATGTGCTCTAATTATGCTTACTAACCTCCTGTGCGGGACCTTATCGAAAGCCTTCTGAAAATCCAAATATACCACATCCACTGGTTCCCCCTTATCTATTCTACTAGTTACAGTCTCAAAAACTCCAACAATTTTATCAAATATGATTTTCCTTTCATAAATCCATGTTGATCCTGCTAAATACTACCATTATTTTCTAAGTGTCCTGTTATCACATCCTAGAAGCATAGAAAGTTTACGGCACAGAAAGAGGCCACTTGGCCCATCATGTTTGTGCTGGCCGAAAAACATTCCATCCATTCTAATCTCACCTTCCAGCATTTGGTCTGTAGCCCTGCAGATTACGGCACTTGAGGTGCACATCCAGACATATTTTGACTGATTTGAGGGTTTCTGCCTCAACTACCCTTTCAGGCAATGAGTTCCAGACTATCACCACCCTCTGGGTGACAAAACTTGTCCTCTTCTCCCCTCTAATCTTTCTACCAATCACTTTAAATCGATGGCCCTAGTCACTGACCTCTCTGCTAAGGTAAGTAGACCTCCACTCTATCCAGGCCCCTCAAAATGTTGTACATTTCAATCAGATCTCCCCTCAGCCTTCTCTGTTTCAAGGAGAACAACTCCATTATCCAAAATAAAAACATAAAATGCTAGAAATACTCAGCAGGTCCAGCAGCATCTGGGGAGAGAGAAGCAGAGTTAATGTTTCAGGTCAGTGACCTTTCACTGACGATTTATGCAGTTTCAGCATAACCTCCCTGCTCTTATATTCTATTCCTTGGCTAATAAAGCAAAGGATTCTATGTGCCTTCTTAACCACCTTATCGACCTGTCCTGCTACTTTCAGGGATCTGTGGACATTCACTCCAAGGTCCCTCACTTCGTCTATACCTCTCAGTATTTTCCCATTAATCGTGTATTCTTTTGCCTTGTTTAACCTCCTCAAATGCATCACCTCACACTTCTCCGGGTTGAATTCCATTTGCCACTTTTCTGCCCATCTGACCAGATCATCAATATCTTCCTGCAGCCTACAGCTGTCTTCCTCGCTATCTATCACACGGCTAATCTTTGTGTCTTTTGCAAACTTCTTGATCATGCCTCCCACATTTACGTCCAAATCGTTAATATATACCACAAAAAGCAGGGGACTCAATACTGAGCCCTGCGGAACACCACTGGAAATAGCCCTCCAGTCGCAACAACACCTGTCAACAATTACCCTTTGTTTCCTGCCACTGAGCCAATTTTGTATCCACCTTGTTGCGTTTACCTGGATTCCATGGGATTTTATTTTTTTAACCAGTCTGCCATGTGGGACCTTGTCAAAAATCTTGCTAAAATCCATGCAGACGACATCAACTGCACTAGCCTCATCTATCTTCTTTGTTACTTCTCAAAAAATTCGATCAAGTTGGTCAAACAAGATCTTCCCTGAACAAATCCATGCTGACTATCCTTGATTAACCTGTGCTTTTCTAAGTGACCGTTTATCTGTCTCTCAGAATAGATTCCAATAATTTGCCCACTACTGAGGTTAGACTGACTGGCCTGTAAGTATTCTGTCTATCCCTCGCTCCCTTTTTAAACAGAGGTACAATGTTAGCAGTTCTCCAATCCTCCGGCACCACACCTGTATCCAGTGAGGACTGGAAAATGATGATCAGACCTTCCGCTATTTCCTCTCTTGCTTCTTTTAACAGCCTGGGATACATTTCATCCAGCCCGGGTAATTTATCAACTTTCAAGGATGCTAATCCCATTAATACATCCTCTCTCCCTATGCTTGTCACATCCAATACTTCACAGCCCTCTTCCTTAACTACAATATCTGCATCGCCCCCCCCCTTTTGTGAAGACAGACGCAAAGTATTCATTAAGAACAATACCAACATCTTTCGCCCCTACACATAGGTTCCTTTTTTTCAATCTTTTATGGGCCCTATTCTTTCCTTAGTTATCCTCTTACTCTTAATGTATTGATAAAACTTCACAAACCACTGACCACCTCCAGGCGCGTATCCATTGTCTCTCGAGATAAGGAGGCCCAAAAGAAAGAAAGAAAAGAAAAAGAAAAGAAGAAAAAGAAAGAATTGATAAAACATCTTTGGGTTCATCTTGATTTTGCTTGCCAATGTTCTTTCATGCCCTCTTTTTGCTTTCCTAATTTCCTTTTTGATTTTACCCCTCCACTTTCTATACTCCTCTCGGCTTTCTGCAGTATTGAGTTCTCGGTGTCAGACATAAGCTTTCCTCTTCTGCTTTATCTTACCCTGTAAGCTCCTTGCCTTGCCCCAATTGAGAACTCTAACTCCTGTTCTATCTCTATGCTTTTCCATAATTATGTTAAAACTGACTGAATTATGATCACTACCACCAAAATGCTCTCCCACTGCCACTCCTTCCACCTGCCTATCTTCATTTCCTAAAACTAAGTCTAAAACTGCACCCTCTCTTGTGGACTTGCTACATACTGGGCAAAAAAGTTCTGAATGCAGCTCAAGAATTCTCTCAATTCCCTTCACAATAAAACTATCCCAGCTAATATTGGGGTAATTAAAATTCCCGATTATTACTGCCTTTTTGTTCTTGCACTTTTCAGAGATTTGTCTACATATCTGCTCTTCCATCTCCCTCTGACTTTTTGGAGGTCTATAGTACACTCCCAGCAGTGTGATTGCCCCCTTTTTTGATCCTTTATAATAGATTCCAGCACTTTCCCTACTACTGATGTCAGGCTAATAGATCTGGTCATTCACTGTTCTCTCTCTCCTTCCTTTCTTAAATAGTGGGGTTACATTTGCTACCTTCCAATCTTCAGGAATAATTCCAGAATCTACAGAATTTTGGAAGATCATCACCAACACATTCACTGGGCTGGATTTTACCAAACCCATGATGTCGGGCTCGGTGGCAGGGTTAGGGGTTGGGGTGGTTCCAGAAGATGGTTGTTGCAGAGGCCCGCCACAGAGGCCAATACCGGGAGGGCCCGGCCCAATCCTCCCAGCAGTGGCGAGGCTCCTTGGGTGATGGGAACCGGATTTAAGTATTTAAATTAATGAGATGAATAAATGTAAATCAACCGACCTTGAATCTTCTGGGCCTGCCGTGATCTTCGGCCTAACGGCCGGCACTCCCACACCTTCAATTCCCCATCTGGGGAAAGCAGACATGACACTGGTGGGGAGGGGGCAGGAGGTAAGATTTCTACTGCCGGTGGGGGCAGGGCGGGGGGTGGGGGGGAAATGGGGTCAAATAAGCATCATCAGTTTAGGGGATGATGAGAACGGGTGCACTTTCAACTTTGTGCAGTCTTGGGTTGGGGGCGGAGGTCAGAACTCAAAGGTCAGTGTTTTGGTGGAGGGAAAGGGTAAAAACCTACTGTAATTTTTATTGGGGGATTAGAAAGGGGCATTACAATTTTATTTTGTAAATTTGAGGGGGAAGGGGTTCACTTTAAAAATTCATATTTGCCAGCAGGGTTGACTGCCCTTTAAAAATGGTGCTAGTGGACAATCTGTCCCCTCCACATGATTACAGGGGCGGGGAGCTGGGCTGCCCTGGCTATTTAAATGAGCCACCACGTGGGAGATCGCGGCGGCTGTTCGGCGTGCGGCCAGCTCACCGCTGGGAACGATGGCAGGCTCTTAGAATCCAGCCCACTATCTCCATAGCCACCTCTTTCAATACTGGGCGATGCAGATCATCAGGTCCAGGGGATTGATCAACTTTCAGTTCCAGTACTACTTTTTTTCTAATACCTTCTTCTTTCAGTTCCTCATTCTCGCTAGTTCTTTGTTTCATTAATATTTCTGGGAGGTTTTTTTTGTATCTTCCTCCATGAAGACAGACACAAAGTACTTGTTTTGTTTCTCTGCTGTTTCCTTATTCACCATTATAAATTCTCCTGTCTCTGCCAGTAATGGGTTCACATTTGTTTTTGCTAATCTTTCCCTTTTGACATGCCTATGGAAGCTCTTACAGTCAATTTTTATGTTTCTTGCTAGCTTACTTTCATATTCCATTTTCTCGTTCTTTATCAGTTTCTTGGTCCTCCTTTGCTGAATTCTAAAATGCTCCCAGCCCTCAGGCTTACTACTTTTTTGGCAACTTTATAAGCCTCTTCCTTTAATCTCATACAATTTTTAACTTCTCTTGTTAGCTATGGTTGGATCACCTTTCCTGTTGGGTTTTTGTGCCTCAAAGGAATGTAAATTTGTTGTAAGCCATATATTAATTCTTTAAATGCTAGCCATTACCTGTCTACGACTATACCTTTTAATGTAGTTTCCCAATCTACCACAGCCAACTTGCCCCTCATCTTTGTAGTTTCCTTTGTTTAGATTTAAGACTCTTGTTTCGGATTGAACTGCATCACTTTCAAACTTAAGGTAAAATTCTACCATGTTATGGTCACTCTTCTCTAGAGGCTCCTTTACCACGAGATTATTAATTAGCCCTTTCTTATTGCACAATACCAGATCTAAAATAGCCCGTCCTCTAATTGGTTCCTCAAGATACTGTTCTAGAAAAGCATCTTGTATACTTTCCAGGAATTCATCCTCCACGGCAGTTATGTTTACCCAGTCTACATACAGATTGGAGTTCCCCATGATTGCTGTATTACCCTTGTTACATGCACCTCTAATTTCCTGATTAATACCATGCCCTACATTACTGCTACTATTTGGTGTCCTATAGACAACTCTTACCAATGTTTGCTGCCCCTTGTCGTTTCTTAGCTCCACCCAAACTGATTCTACATCTTGATCCTTCAATCTAAAATCCGCTCTCACTTAGGGGGAGGCGATGGTGTAGTGGTAATGTCACTAGGCTAGTAATCCAGAGGCCTAGGCTAATGCTCTGGGGACATGGGTTCAAATTCCACCACGGCAGATGGTGAAATTTGAATTCAATTCATAAAATCTGTAATTAAAAAGCTAGTCTAATGGTGACCATGAAACCATTGTCAATTGTTGTTTAAAACCCATTTGGTTCACTAATGCTCTTTAGGGAAGGAAATCTGCCATCTTACATGGTCTGGTCTATATGTGACTCCAGACCCACAGCAATGTAGTTGACTCTTAAATGCCCTCTGAAATGGCTAAGCAAGCGACTCAGTTGTATCAAACCACTACAAAATCTAAGAAAAGGAACTCCCTCCCTAACTGTACAGCAGGTGTACCTACACCACATGGACTGCCACGGTTCAAAAAGGCAGCTCACCATCACCTTCTCAAGGGCAATTAGGTATGGGCAATAAATGCTGGTCTTGCCAGTGATGCCCACATCCCATGAATGAATTTAAAAATGTACAGCGTTAACCTACCTCCTTTACCTTATTGTCTATCCTTCCTAAATGTCAAATACCCTTGAACATTCAGTTCCAAGATCTGCAGCCACATCTCCGTAATGGCAATTAGATCAGACCTGTTTACTTCTATTTGTGCTGTCAATTCATCGAGCTTGTTGCGATTGCTGCGTGCATTCAGATAGAGTGCCTTTAATTCTATCTTTTTATCATTTTCCCAACCTCTAGCCTTATCAGCTGATGCACTCTTAGGTTTGCATGCTCTGTCCCTTCCTGCAGGACTCTTCAGTTCCCTTATTGCTTTCTTGCTCTCTAACCTTCTCTCTCTTTACATTATCACATCTTCCCTCACTTGATCCCTCACCCCACCATTTCATTCAAAACCCTCTCCACTGCTCTTGTTTTATGACTCGCCTGAACACTGGCCCCAACAAGGTTCAGGTGAAGACGGATCCAATGGTATAACTCCCACTTTCCCCAATACTGGTGCCAGTGCCCCATGAATCCAAACCCATTTCTCTCACACCAATCATTGAGCCATGCATTTAACTCTCTAATCTTATTTACCCGAGTAGAAATTGGCTCGTTGCTTGGAGGCTCTGCTTGTTAATTTAGCTCCTAGCTGCTCATACACCCTATGCAAACATAGTCAGTGATATTACTGTCAACAAAGCAGTGTAATCTGACTATAGTCAGTGATATGACAGTAAATAGTGCAATGCAATCTGAATACAGTCAGTGACATTACTGTCAGCAGTTCAGTGTAATTTGCATATAGTCAGTGATATCACTGTGAATAGAGCCGTGTAATCTGAATACAGTCAGTGATATCACTGTGAATAGAGCCCTGTAATCTGAATACAGTCAGTGATATCACTGTGAATAGAGCCCTGTAATCTGAATATAGTCAGTGATATCACTGTGAATAGAGCCGTGTAATCTGAATACAGTCAGTGGTATCACTGTGAATAGAGCCCTGTAATCTGAATACAGTCAGTGATATCACTGTGAATAGAGCCGTGTAATCTGAATACAGTCAGTGATATCACTGTGAATAGAGCCGTGTAATCTGAATACAGTCAGTGATATCACTGTGAATAGAGCCGTGTAATCTGAATACAGTCAGTGGTATCACTGTGAATAGAGCCCTGTAATCTGAATACAGTCAGTGATATCACTGTGAATAGAGCCGTGTAATCTGAATACAGTCAGTGGTATCACTGTGAATAGAGCCCTATAATCTGAATATAGTCAGTGATATCACTGTGAATAGAGCCGTGTAATCTGAATACAGTCAGTGGTATCACTGTGAATAGAGCCCTGTAATCTGAATACAGTCAGTGATATTACTGTGAGTAGAGCCGTGTAATCTGAATACAGTCAGTGATATTACTGTGAATAGAGCCCTGTAATCTGAATACAGTCAATGATATTACTGTGAATAGAGCCGTGTAATCTGAATACAGTCAGTGATTGACTGTGAATAGAGCCGTGAAATCTGAATACAGTCAGTGTTATTACTGTGAACAGAGCCCTGTAATCTGAATACAGTCAGTGATATCACTGTGAATAGAGCCGTGTAATCTGAATACAGTCAGTGATATTACTGTGAATAGAGCCCTGTAATCTGAATACAGTCAGTGATATTACTGTGAGTAGAGCCGTGTAATCTGAATACAGTCAGTGGTATCACTGTGAATAGAGCCCTGTAATCTGAATACAGTCAATGATATTACTGTGAATAGAGCCGTGTAATCTGAATACAGTCAGTGATTGACTGTGAATAGAGCCGTGAAATCTGAATACAGTCAGTGTTATTACTGTGAATAGAGCCCTGTAATCTGAATGCAGTCAGGGATATCACTGTGAATATTGCCGTGTAATCTGAATACAGTCAGTGATATTACTGTGAATAGAGCCGTGTAATCTGAATACAGTTAGTGATATTACTGTGAATAGAGCCGTGTAATCTGAATACAGTCAGTGGTATCACTGTGAATAGTGCCGTGTAATCTGAATACAGTCAGTGGTATCACTGTGAATAGAGCCGTGTAATCTGAATACAGTCAGTGGTATCACTGTGAATAGAGCCCTGTAATCTGAATACAGTCAGTGGTATCACTGTGAAGAGAGCCGTGTAATCTGAATACAGTCAGTGATTGACTGTGAATAGAGCCGTGAAATCTGAATACAGTCAGTGTTATTACTGTGAATAGAGCCATGAATTCTGAATACAGTCAGTGATATTACTGTGAATAGAGCCGTGTAATCTGAATACAGTCAGTGATATTACTGTGAATAGAGCCCTGTAATCTGAATACAGTCAATGATATTACTGTGAATAGAGCCGTGTAATCTGAATACAGTCAGTGATTGACTGTGAATAGAGCCGTGAAATCTGAATACAGTCAGTGTTATTACTGTGAATAGAGCCCTGTAATCTGAATGCAGTCAGGGATATCACTGTGAATATTGCCGTGTAATCTGAATACAGTCAGTGATATTACTGTGAATAGAGCCGTGTAATCTGAATACAGTTAGTGATATTACTGTGAATAGAGCCGTGTAATCTGAATACAGTCAGTGGTATCACTGTGAATAGAGCCGTGTAATCTGAATACAGTCAGTGGTATCACTGTGAATAGAGCCGTGTAATCTGAATACAGTCAGTGGTATCACTGTGAATAGAGCCCTGTAATCTGAATACAGTCAGTGGTATCACTGTGAATAGAGCCGTGTAATCTGAATACTGTCAGTGATTGACTGTGAATAGAGCCGTGAAATCTGAATACAGTCAGTGTTATTACTGTGAATAGAGCCATGAATTCTGAATACAGTCAGTGATATTACTGTGAATAGAGCCGTGTAATCTGAATACAGTCAGTGATATTACTGTGAATAGAGCCGTGTAATCTGAATACAGTCAGTGATTTACTGTGAATAGAGCCGTGTAATCTGAATACAGTCAGTGATATTACTGTGAATGGAGCCATGTAATCTGAATACAGTCAGTGACATCACTGTAAATAGAGCCGTGTAATCTGAATACAGTCAGTGATATTACTGTGAATAGAGCCGTGTAATCTGAATACAGTCAGTGATTTACTGTGAATAGAGCCGTGTAATCTGAATACAGTCAGTGATTTACTGTGAATAGAGCCGTGTAATCTGAATACAGTCAGTGATTTACTGTGAATAGAGCCGTGTAATCTGAATACAGTCAGTGATATTACTGTGAATAGAGCCGTGTAATCTGAATACAGTCAGTGATATTACTGTGAATAGAGCCGTGTAATCTGAATACAGTCAGTGATTTACTGTGAATAGAGCCGTGTAATCTGAATACAGTCAGTGGTATCACTGTGAATAGAGCCGTGTAATCTGAATACAGTCAGTGATTGACTGTGAATAGAGCCGTGAAATCTGAATACAGTCAGTGTTATTACTGTGAATAGAGCCATGAATTCTGAATACAGTCAGTGATATTACTGTGAATAGAGCCGTGTAATCTGAATACAGTCAGTGATATTACTGTGAATAGAGCCGTGTAATCTGAATACAGTCAGTGATTTACTGTGAATAGAGCCGTGTAATCTGAATACAGTCAGTGGTATCACTGTGAATAGAGCCGTGTAATCTGAATACAGTCAGTGATTGACTGTGAATAGAGCCGTGAAATCTGAATACAGTCAGTGTTATTACTGTGAATAGAGCCCTGTAATCTGAATACAGTCAGTGATATTACTGTGAATAGAGCCGTGTAATCTAAATACAGTCAGTGATATTACTGTGAATAGAGCCGTGTAATCTGAATACAGTTAGTGATATTACTGTGAATAGAGCCGTGTAATCTGAATACAGTCAGTGGTATCACTGTGAATAGAGCCGTGTAATCTGAATACAGTCAGTGGTATCACTGTGAATAGAGCCGTGTAATCTGAATACAGTCAGTGGTATCACTGTGAATAGAGCCCTGTAATCTGAATACAGTCAGTGGTATCACTGTGAATAGAGCCGTGTAATCTGAATACAGTCAGTGATTGACTGTGAATAGAGCCGTGAAATCTGAATACAGTCAGTGTTATTACTGTGAATAGAGCCATGAATTCTGAATACAGTCAGTGATATTACTGTGAATAGAGCCGTGTAATCTGAATACAGTCAGTGATATTACTGTGAATAGAGCCGTGTAATCTGAATACAGTTAGTGATATTACTGTGAATAGAGCCGTGTAATCTGAATACAGTCAGTGGTATCACTGTGAATAGAGCCGTGTAATCTGAATACAGTCAGTGGTATCACTGTGAATAGAGCCCTGTAATCTGAATACAGTCAGTGGTATCACTGTGAATAGAGCCGTGTAATCTGAATACAGTCAGTGATTGACTGTGAATAGAGCCGTGAAATCTGAATACAGTCAGTGTTATTACAGTGAATAGAGCCATGAATTCTGAATACAGTCAGTGATATTACTGTGAATAGAGCCGTGTAATCTGAATACAGTCAGTGATTGACTGTGAATAGAGCCGTGAAATCTGAATACAGTCAGTGTTATTACTGTGAATAGAGCCATGAATTCTGAATACAGTCAGTGATATTACTGTGAATAGAGCCGTGTAATCTGAATACAGTCAGTGATATTACTGTGAATAGAGCCGTGTAATCTGAATACAGTCAGTGATTTACTGTGAATAGAGCCGTGAAATCTGAATACAGTCAGTGTTATTACTGTGAATAGAGCCATGAATTCTGAATACAGTCAGTGATATTACTGTGAATAGAGCCGTGTAATCTGAATACAGTCAGTGATATTACTGTGAATAGAGCCGTGTAATCTGAATACAGTCAGTGATTTACTGTGAATAGAGCCGTGTAATCTGAATACAGTCAGTGATTGACTGTGAATAGAGCCGTGAAATCTGAATACAGTCAGTGTTATTACTGTGAATAGAGCCATGAATTCTGAATACAGTCAGTGTTATTACAGTGAATAGAGCCATGAATTCTGAATACAGTCAGTGATATTACTGTGAATAGAGCCGTGTAATCTGAATACAGTCAGTGATTGACTGTGAATAGAGCCGTGAAATCTGAATACAGTCAGTGTTATTACTGTGAATAGAGCCATGAATTCTGAATACAGTCAGTGATATTACTGTGAATAGAGCCGTGTAATCTGAATACAGTCAGTGATATTACTGTGAATAGAGCCGTGTAATCTGAATACAGTCAGTGATTTACTGTGAATAGAGCCGTGTAATCTGAATACAGTCAGTGATATTACTGTGAATGGAGCCATGTAATCTGAATACAGTCAGTGACATCACTGTAAATAGAGCCGTGTAATCTGAATACAGTCAGTGATATTACTGTGAATAGAGCCGTGTAATCTGAATACAGTCAGTGATTTACTGTGAATAGAGCCGTGTAATCTGAATACAGTCAGTGATTTACTGTGAATAGAGCCGTGTAATCTGAATACAGTCAGTGATTTACTGTGAATAGAGCCGTGTAATCTGAATACAGTCAGTGATATTACTGTGAATAGAGCCGTGTAATCTGAATACAGTCAGTGATATTACTGTGAATAGAGCCGTGTAATCTGAATACAGTCAGTGATTTACTGTGAATAGAGCCGTGTAATCTGAATACAGTCAGTGGTATCACTGTGAATAGAGCCGTGTAATCTGAATACAGTCAGTGATTGACTGTGAATAGAGCCGTGAAATCTGAATACAGTCAGTGTTATTACTGTGAATAGAGCCATGAATTCTGAATACAGTCAGTGATATTACTGTGAATAGAGCCGTGTAATCTGAATACAGTCAGTGATATTACTGTGAATAGAGCCGTGTAATCTGAATACAGTCAGTGACATCACAGTGAATAGAGCCGTGTAATCTGAATACAGTCAGTTTTATTACAGTCAATCTATGTGTAATCTGCATATTGTTATGAAAGTGATTCTGTTTTCTGTTAAATATATTTTTTGAGGAATTCATAGTCAAACTGAAGAAATGTTGGACCAGTTTTTGTTTCAAGAGGGTCATCAAGAGGACACTGAAAGAACTGGTTTGGCAACAACGTTTGCTGATTGTCACATGACTCAAGTTAAAAATATAACAGGAAACTGGTAACTGGGGAATATGTGGGCAGAGAAGTGACAGTCACGCGCCCCTTGATAGGACACGCCCGGGAGCAGCAGCGCACACCTGAGAGAGCAGCAAACTCGCAAGCTTTTATTTGTAGTGTCAGTGTGTTTTTACCTTCTGGAATGAAGTAACGTTAGCGCCTGTTGCTTAAGAAGTGTCATGGAGGAAGAGACAGCTTTTTGCTGAATGTTTAAAGAGTCAAGCCTGCAGAAGGAAAAGAGAATTCCCAAGGAAGGAGAGAAGACTGCAACCTAGCTCAGTTCTCCAGCACCTCTCCAAAACACCCTGAGAAGTCCACTGTGTCAACTCATCTTATCTCCTGTCTCTGAAGAAAAGCCTGCTAAATTGATTCTCAACACCACCTGAAAGGAACTGTTCTAAAGATCCCAGTGTCCTGTCTACGTGTATTCAGAGGCCAGACTGTATACCCATTTTGGAACACAACATACCTCATCTGCTGTTTTCTTCAAGAATGAATAAGTATTCAGCCAACTGCTTTTTTGTCTGGAAACCGAACTCTGAACAAAAATCCCTTTTATTTTTCTGGTTAACCGGTGTATGTCCATGCATGTGTGTGTGTGAGTATAAGGGGCTAAGGTAAAAAGAGAACTTGAAAATTTCAATCTGTGTGTTTATGTTTTACTTCATTACTGGTTAAGACTTGTAATAAACTGATAATTTTGTAGTTCATTAAAGAAACCTGGTTCGTGTGTTTTATTCTGGGAAAAATAGAGTTTATGATTGACCGTATTGGTAAATGGGAAGATTTAAAATATATGTTGTGACCTCTGGAGAAGTGAGACGAGAATAAACAGTGCACTCCTCCCATCTCAGTTGTAACAATATAGTCAGTGACATTACAGTCAATAGTGCATTGTAATCTGAATATAGTTAGTGATATTACTGTCAATATTGTGTTGAAATTGAGTAGTGTGTGCGTGTCTGAGTTTGTCTGTGTGTGTTTGTGTTTGTGTGTGTCTGGGTTTGTATTGGTACTAAGATTCATCTCTGTGTTTGTGTGTGGCCACTGAGATTGAGCATGTTTATGGGATGTGACTGTTGCCTGCAAGCCAGCACTTATTCCCCATCTCTAACTGTGCCAGGGAAAATGGTGGTGAACTGCCTTCTTGAACTGCTACTTTCCACGTGGTGTCAGTACTCCACAGTTCTGTTAGGAATGGAATTCCATGATTTTGACCCAGCGACAGTAAAGGAATGGTGATATAGTTTCAAGTCAGGATGGTGTGTGATTTGAAGGGGAACTTGCAGGTGGTGTTGATCCCATGTGTCTGCTGCTCTTGCCCTTCTAGGTGGTAGAGGCCGCGGGTTTGGAAGGGGCTGTCTAAGGAGTGTTGGTGAGTTGCTGCAGTGCATCTTGTAGATGACACACACTACTGCCACAGTGAGTTGGTGGTGAAGGGAGTGAATGTTGAAGGTAGTGGATGGGGTGCCAATCAAGCGGGCTGCTTTGTCCTGGATGGTGTCGAGCTTCTTGAGTGTTGTTGGAGCTGCACTTATCTTGGTGAGTGGAGAGTTTGCCATCACATTCCTGATTTGTGCCTTGTAGATAGTGGACAGGCTTTGGGGAGTACGGAAGTGAGTTACTCATTGCAGAATTCCCAGCTTCTGACCTGCTCATGTAGCTACATTATTTATATGGCTATTCCAGTTCAGTTTGTGGTTAATGACAACCCCCAGTATGTTGACGGTCAAGGATTCAGCCATGGTAATCCATTGGACATCCGGTATTTACGAATGAGAAGGGGTGTATTACTGAAGAGGACGGTGTGAAACAGACTGGTAAGCTCGAGGAAGTGCTCGTTAGGAGGGAAGATGTGTTGGGGTTTTTGAATAACTTGAAGATAGACAAGTCTCCCGGGCCTGACGGGGTATATCCAAGGATGTTATGGGAAGCAAGGGATGAAATTGCAGAGCCGCTGGCAATGATCTTTTCATCTTCTCTGTTGACGGGGGTGGTACCAGGTGATTGGAGGGTGGCAAATGTTGTGCCCCTGTTCAAGAAAGGAAATAGGAACAACCCTGGGAATTACAGGCCAGTTAGTCTTACTTCGGTGGTAGGCAAGTTGATGGAAAAGGTGCTGAGGGATAGGATTTCTGAGCATCTGGAAAGACACTGCTTGATTCGGGACAGTCAGCACGGTTTTGTGAGGGGTAGGTCTTGCCTCACAAGCCTGATTGAATTCTTTGAGCAGGTGACCAAGCAAGTGGATGAGGGTAAACCAGTGGATGTGGTGTACATGGATTTTAGTAAGGCATTTGATAAGGTCCCCCATGGTAGACTTATGGAGAAAGTCAGGAGGCATGGGACAGTGGGGAATGTGGCCAGTTGGATTAAGAATTGGCTAACTGATAGAAGGCAGAGAGTGGTCTTAGATGGTAAATACTCAGCCTGGAGCCCAGTTACCAGTGGCGTGCCACAGGGATCAGTTCTGGGTCCTCTCCTGTTTGTGATTTTTATTAACGACTTGGATGAGGAAGTCGAAGGGTGGGTCAGTAAATTTGCAGATGATACAAAGGTTGGTGGAGTTGTGGATACCGAGGAGGGCTATTGTCGTCTGCAAAGGGACTTGGATAGGTTGCAGTGCTGGGCTGAAAAGTGGCAGATGGAGTTTAACCCTGAAAAGTGTGAGGTCGTCCATTTTGGAAGGACAAACACGAATGCAAAATACTGGGTTAACGGTAGGGTTCTTGGGCATGTGGAGGAGCAGAGAGACCTTGGGGTCTATGTGCATAGATCGTTGAAAGTTGCAACTCAAGTGGATAGGGCTGTGAAGAAGGCATATGGGGTGTTAGCGTTCATTAGCAGAGGGATTGAATTTAAGAGCCGTGAGGTGATGATGCAGCTGTACAGGACCTTGGTAAGGCCTCATTTGGAGTACTGTGTGCAGTTCTGGTCGCCTCATTTTAGGAAGGATGTGGAAGCCTTGGAGAGGGTGCAGAGGAGATTTACCAGGATGTTGCCTGGAATGGAGAATAAGTCTTACGAGGAAAGGCTGAACATTCTAGGCCTCTTCTCATTAGAACGGAGAAGGATGAGGGGTGACATGATAGAGGTTTATAAGATGATCAGGGGAATAGATAGGGTAGACAGTCAGAAACTTTTTCCCCGGGTGGAGCAAAGCGTTACAAGGGGTCATAAATTTAAGGTGAAGGGTGGGAGATATAAGGGGGATGTCAGGGGAAGGTTCTTTACCCAGAGAGTGGTCGGGGCATGGAATGCCTTGCCTGGGGAAGTTGTTGAGTCAGAAACTTTAGGGACTTTCAAACGGCTTTTAGATAGGTATATGGATAAAGGAGAATGATGGGGTATAGATTAAATTGTCCTTGACAGAGGACAAAGGATCGGCACAACATCGTGGGCCGAAGGGCCTGTTCTGTGCTGTATTTTTCTATGTTCTATGTTCTAAATGCTGTCTTGGTGTCAAGGGCAGTCCATCTCAACTCACCTCCGGAATGCAGCACACTGACTATATTCAGATTAAACTGCACAATTGACTTAAATATCTTGGTTGGACCTTGGACACTACCCTAAGGAACTCCTGCAGTGATGTCCTGGAGCTGAGATGATTGACCTCCAACAACCACAACCATCTTCCTTTGCGCTAGGTATAACTCTAACCAGCACAGAGTTTTCCCCCTGATTCCCATTGATTTATGAATGGGAAATTATGTTTGATGAGCCTGTTGGAGTTTTTTGAGGATGTTACTAACAAAATTGATAAAGGGAGTCAGTGGACATTGTATCTTTGAATTTTCATCAGGCTTTTGATAAAGTCCTCCACAGGAGGTTGGTTAGCAAAATTAAATCACATGGGATAGGAGGTAATATATTGGCTTGCATTAAGGATTGGTGAACAGGCAGAAAACAGAGAGTAGAAATGAACAGGTCATTCTCACATTAGCAGGCTGTGACTAGTGGGTTACTGCAAGGATTAGTACTAGGGCCCCAGCTGTTCACAATATATATCAATGATCTGGATGTGGGGACCAAGTGTAATATTTCCAAGTTCGCGTATGATACAAAACTAGGTGGGAATGTGTGTTGTGAGGAAGATGCAAAGTGGCTTCAAAGGGATTTGGACAGACTTAGTGCAAGAACATGGCAGATGGAATATAATGTGTAAAAATGTGAGGTTATCCACTTTGGTAGGAGGAATAGATGTGCAGAGTATTTCTTCAATGGTAAGAGATTAGAAAGTGTAGATGTACAAAGGGACCTGGGTGTCCTTGTCAATAAGGCACTGAAAGCTAACATGTAGGTGCAGCAAGGAATTAGGAAGGCAAATGGTATGTTAGCCTTTAACGCAAGAGGATTTGAGTACAGGAGTAGTGAAGTCTTGCTTTAATTGTCTAGAATCGTGGTTAGACAGCACCTGGAGTACTGTGTGCAGTTCTGGTCCCCTTACACTAGGAAGGATATTATTGCCAGAGAGGGAGTGCAACGAAGATTCACCAGACTTGTTCCCGGATGGTGGTTCTGTCCTATGAAGAGAGATTGGGTAAACTGGGCCCGTATTCTCTCGAGTTTTGAAGAAAGAGAGGTGATCTTATTGAAACCCACAAAATACTGAAAGGGATAGACAGGATAGATGCAGGTAAGATGTTTTCCCTGGTTGGGGAGTCTAGAACCAGGGGACAACATTTCAAAATAAGGTGGAAGCCACTTAGAACAGAGATGAGGAGAAATTTCTTTACTCAGAGGGTTGTAAATCTTTGGAATTCTCGACCCCAGAGGGCTGTGGAAGCTCAGTCATTGAGTATGTTTATAGCAGAGATTGACAGATTTCTAAATACCAATTACATAAAGGGATATGAGGCAAGGGTAGGAAAAAGGCATTGAAGTGGATGATCAATCATGATCATATTGAATGGCGGAGCAGGTTTAATGGGCTGAATGGCCTACTCCTGCTCCTATGTTCCTTGATGACACTGCAGTATTGACAGTGTCACCGTGTATATTTAGATTGCACTGCACTATGGACAGCCATATCACTGACGATACTCAGTTTAAATTGCACTATTGACAGTAATATGAGTGATAATATTTACAGTACAAGGCAATATTAACAGAAAATTCACTGACTATATTCAGATTGCACTGCACTATTGTCAGTATTATTACTGACTATAATCTTAATGCCATCATACATTCCACTGATGTTTCCTGTGTCGGAGGCCAGCTGAATACGACTGCATAGGTGCTGCCAATAGTCATTTGCACAGTCTTCAGAAGAAGGAATTTTCCTCCACACAAGATCAGGGGACAGGTTGTTCAACCTTGCCCGTCTAAGAGCGAAGACCAAAGTACGGAAAGTCCTCATCAGGGACCTCCTCTTTGCTGACGATGCTGCATTAACATCCCACACCTGAGGGGCAGGATCCATGGGAAACCCCTCGAACTGTATCGGGAAAATTTTCATTTGCTGTAAAATGTAGAAATGTAATTGGCATGACAAATGTGAAATGGAAGGGTTGTGAGGCAACTCATGATTGTAATGAAGCAAACGGACCTCCTTTGCACTGTTTGTATTTTTTGACTTGGTGCTGTTTGAAACTGGTAATGTAATTTTTACAGATTTTTATGAATAAAGTATATTTTGGAAATTTAAAAAAAAATAATGTCACTGACAATATGCAGATTACACTGCACTATGGACAGTAATGTCACGAATGATGTGCAGATTACACGGCACTGTTGACAGTTACGTCACTGACGATATGCAAATTGCACTGCATCGTTGACAGTAACGTCACTGACAGTGACAAGAGGAGGCTACCTTCTGAGACAGACTACAACAGCTCCGGTTGTTTGCAAGAACTGCAAGGAGGAAGGGCATCAGACCAAGGACTGTAAGCAGACTAAGTGTTGCAACTTGTGCAGCCATCTCTACAAAACCTGCCCCAAACGCTGCCTCAGTTATGCTCAGCCGGCAAGGTCCAAGGAAAGGCCAGGAGAAGGTTTGACGAAGGTGTCCGGTGTTCGAAAGGAGACAAGCAACCTTCTCTGCAGTGAGGAATTTCAACCCGAGAAGTCGAAGAAAGGGGAGGCAGCTGAAACCAGCGACCCAGCACCTACCCTGCACCCGGAAATCCCTCCTCCACAGACAGAATCAATGGAGGAGGAGGCAGCAGATGGACAAACAGGTCAGTGGCAAGTGGTACAAAGGAAAACCACAAAGAAAAAACATCCAAAAGCGGAACAGGCCACCACCCAAACCAGTGTCAAGAGGAGGCTACCATCTGAGACAGACTACAACAGCTCCTCTTCACTGGACGAGGAAATGCTGGAACGACAGCCCCTTCAAAAGAGGCGGCAGAACACCAAGGAGATGGAAGATAAAGCCCACCAGCCTCCGGGCACGGGAAGCTGTGATGGGCCCGGCGTGCCCCAACCCCAAAGCGCCACACGTAACGACGTGGCCAGCGCATCCCAGCTCCGGGACACCGAGAGCAAAGACACGTCTGGCGCACCTCAGCTCCGGGATGCCAGGAGCAATGATGTTTTCGAGGAGGAACAGAGGAGACCAGCAGAGGAAAACCCAACCCTTGCTGCCTACAAGACCCCCCCCGATGTCACCCCAGTGGAACAAACCCTGCATGAAAAACCAGGAGGGGTTTCTGAGTCCAACTAACGTGAAACAGCTTGTGCACACGATGGGTATGCAGGAACATCCCGAAGGACTGGGACTAGCAAGGATAAATGGTATGGAAAGTAACAAATAACTTTTAAAAAATAGGTGCAAGAATTGCTTCCATTAATATGCATAGCATTAAATCCACTACGCGATGTGTTTCAACCTTGGATTACCTTGCCAAGGTCAAAGCTGACCTACTGTTTCTGCAGGAGTGTGGAATACCACACCTCAGCACCTACAGGCAGTGGTCGCGATGGTGGTCCCACGGGCTATCGATCTGGTCAGGGGGTAATGATTCCCATTCCTCCGGCCTGGGTATTCTGCTGCGGGGAGATAACTTCACCATCTCCGAAGTTAAGGAGGTGGTGGGCGGTCGCCTTCTCGTAGCAGATGTAATGTACAACAACGCTCCGCTCCGGTTGATCAACGTCTACGCCCTGGTACAACACAGTGAGCGGCTGACCTTCTTCTAACAGCTCCCACTGCTGCTGGCAACATCCAGGCCGGTCATCCTAGGCGGTGACTTCAACTGGATCAACGATGCGGCTGGACGATCTGGCAGTGATGACAGCAAACTGGACGCTACGTCCAGATTTCTAATAGAAACAGTTAAAGATGCCAAACTGCACGACGTCTTCAGCAAACCTGCAGACGGAGCGCAGCGCAGATACACATGGTCAAGATCGGACGGGTCTGCCCGTTCCTGCATTGACTTCCTGCTTGTGTCCCATGCAGTCACGGTCGGATCCATCAACGTCAAGCCGGTGTTCTTCTTTGACCATTGTCTCTTACTGGCCGACTGTCACATACAGGACGACCAGCGGGTTGGCAGAGGGACGTGCAAGCTCAATGCTACACTGCTAACCCCAGAGAGTGTTGAGGAACTCAAAAGGGATTACAAAGATTGGAGGACCATAAAACCCCTCTTTGAGTCTCCAGTTCACTGGTGGGAAGCGACCAAGGAGAACATCAAGAGGTTCTTCATCCACAAAGGTGTTCAGAGGGCGAGAGAGAGACAGAGGGAAATGTCCCGACTCCAGAAAAGTATGCAAAATCTGCTCCGGCTGCAGTCGATGGGAGTCGAGGTCAAGGAGGATCTCCATGAGGTGAAGAGCCAGCAGGCCTCGCTCTTTGCCACGGAGACCTCCAAGATCATCTTCCGGTCCAGAGTCCGCTCCATCGAGCAGGATGAGACGTGTTCGCATTACTTCTTCCAAAAGGTACACAGAGAGAGCTCTGTTATCAGCAGCCTGAAGGAAGAGGATGGCTCAGTGACGTCTTCGCAGTCCGACATACTAAGGATCAGCAAATCCTTTCATGCTGGGCTGTATGACACGAAGCCCACAGACAGCAGAGCCTCCCAGTCCTTCCTGTCATCTATCACAGAGGTCTTAGGTGACAGCACAAGGGAGAGTCTGGACAAGCCACAAACTCTGGACGAGGGCCGTCGAGTCCTTCGAGACGAGTAAAACTCCCGGAAGCGACAGCTTACCGGTCGAGTTGTATTCGGCCGTGTGGGACTGGGTCGGCCCGGACCTGCTGGAATTATATGAGAGCATGCTCCTGGCCGGCAGCATATTTTATTTATTTATTTAGAGATACAGCACTGAAACAGGCCCTTCGGCCCACCGTGTCTGTGCCGACCATCAACCACCAATTTATACTAATCCTACGCTAATCCCATATTCCTACCACATCCCCACCTTCCCTATATTCCCCGACCACCTACCTATATTAGGGGCAATTTAAAATGGCCAATTTACCTATCAACCTGCAAGTCTTTGGCTGTGGGAGGAAACCGGTGCACGCGGCGAAAACCCACGCAGACACAGGGAGAACTTGCAAACTCCGCACAGGCATTACCCAGAATTGAACCCGGGTCGCTGGAGCTGTGAGGCTGCGGTGCTAACCACTGCGCCACTGTGCCGCCCGTCATGTCAGAATCCATGAGGAAAGGCATCATCACCCTCATCTACAAGCGGAAGTGGGAGAGGGCAGAAATCAGAAATTCGAGCCCCATCTCACTGCTTAATGTTGACTACAAGATTCATCCAAAGTCATAGCCAGTCGAGTCAAGTCTGCTCTGGAGTTGGTGATCCACCCTGATCAGACCTGTACTGTACCCGGCAGTAAGATCTCTGATAGTTTCGCGCTACTCAGGGATACGATCGCCTATGTACGGGACAGGAGGGTGGACACCTGCCTCATCAGCCTGGACCAGGAGAAGGCTTTTGACAGGATATTGCACACCTTCATGATGGACGTGCTTTCCAAAATGGGGTTTGGGGAGGGAATCTGCAATAGGATCAAACTGCTCCACACAAACATCAGTAGCACGGTCTCAAACAATGGGTGGGAATTGGAAAGTTTCCTGATCCAATCTGGAGTCAGACAGGGCTGTCCTCTCTCCCCTGTCTTGTTTGCTTGCTGCATTGAACCCTTTGCTGAGTCTATTAGGAAGGATGCGAGCATAAGAGGAGTGACAATCCCAGGCAGTGGAGGCACTCAGGTTAAAACCTCCCTGTACATGGATGACGTCGACGTCTTCTGTTCGGATCCGCTGTCGGTGCGCGGACTGATGAGCATCTGCGACCAGTTCGAACTGGCCTCGGGAGCCAAAGTTAACCACGGCAAGAGCGAGGCCATGTTCTTTGGGAATTGGGCTGTCCGATCCCTTGTCCCCTTCACCGTCAGGTCAGATTACCTGAAGGTGCTGGGGATATGGTTCGGAAGGGCCGGGGCGTGCACCAAAACCTGGGAGGAGCGAGTAGCCAAGGTACGACACAAGTTGAGCATGTGAGGGCAGCGATCTCTCTCCATTGGGTTTAAGAACATGGTGATCAGGTGCGAGGCGCTCATGTTATTGCTGTAAGTGGCGCAGGTCTGGCCCATACCCAACTCCTGCGCTGTGGCGGTCACCCGAGCCATTTTCCGCTTCATCTGGGGATCTAAAATGGACCGGGTCCGGAGGGACATGATGTTCAAACCTCTGAATAAGGGCGGGAAAAATGTACCCAACGTGGCCGTCATCCTGATGACTACCTTCGTGTGCGGCTGCATCAAGCTGTGTGTAGAGCTCCAGTACGCAAACTCCAAGTGTCACTACGAGCTGAGGTTCTATCTGTCCCCGGTGTTGCGAAGGATGGGCCTGGTCACATTTCCGCGGAACGCTCCATGCAGCTGGACCGTGCCGTACCACCTATCCTTCGTGGAGCAGTTTCTGCGGGAAAACACCTTTGACCACCGATCCATCAGGCAGTAGTCTGCACGGAATGTCCTCAAGGCCCTACGGGAAAAGGAGACGGTGGATCCTGTTGGATGGTTCCCCGAGCAGACCGCCAAAGTCATATGGCGGAATGCCTCATCACCAGAACTTTCAAACAAGCACCAAGATGTAGCTTGGCTGGTGGTGAGAAGAGCCCTCCCCGTCAGATCCTTCCTGCACGCCCGAAGTCTCGCCCCCTCCGCACAATGCCCCTGCGGTGGCTGTGGTGGGGTTGCCCACCTCCTCCTGGAATGTGTCTTTGCAAAGCAGGTGTGGGAAGAGATGCAGTGGTTTTTGTTGAGGTTCATCCCAAGCAGCTCTGTAACACAGGAGTCTGTGCTCTACGGGCTGTTCACAGGGACGCACACCGAGACAAACATCAACTGCTGCTGGAGGACAATCAATTCGGTGAAAGACACCCTTTGGTTTGCCCGAAACTTGCTGGTCTTCGAGCGCAAAGAGTTGTCCACGACCAAATGTTGCCGACTGGCACATTCCAAGGTCCAGGACTACGTGCTGAGGGACGTACTAAAGCTTGGGGCAGTCGCAGCAAAGGCTCAATGGGGAAAGACCACAGTGTAAGGTCCCCCCAACAAGGCGAACTGAGGGGCTGGATCCATGGGAAACCCCTCGAACTGTATTGGGAAATTTTTCATTTGCTGTAAAATGTAAAAATGTATATGGCATGACAAATGAAATGGAAGGGTTGTGAGGCAACTCATGATTGTATTGAAGAAAACTGATCACCTTTGCACTGTTTGTATTTTTTGGTGCTGTTTGAAACTGTTTGGTAATGTATTTTTACAGATTTTTATGAATAAAGTATATTTTGGAAAAAAAAAGTAGTCACGACTCATCGCTTTTCGGCCTTTCGGCTAAGATCAAGTGTAGTATCTGTTCTTATCAGTGCTTACTTGGTTGAGAAGAGACCATGATCATTGCCTTTTGATCCTGGGTAGGCTTTGAATAAAATGGCTATAACCAATCTTCGACCTTCAAGCCAGGGAGTGCGCAACACCGTTCGGGTGGTCGTGAAGGATAAGGAAGGAGATGCACCGGTCGATCGCACCTTCTTCATCAAGAAAATCCTCATCGATTGCTGTGGATTTCATGCTCCGGACGTCTTCTGCCTGCAGGATTTCCCCAGCAGTGGATACTTGGACATGACGTTCCGGAACGTGGCGGGATGCATCAGGTTCCTGAAGGCGTTCAAGGAGAAAGGGGACCGGGTGCCACTGTCGCTCCTCACAGCGGAGCCGCTCTTCACGCTTCCTTCACAACAGGACCGGGTGGTGACGATTCACCTCTACAACCCCCATGTTCCGGTGGTGGATGTACTCACCTTTCTCGCCAGGTACGTCGAGGTGGCCGGCAGCAGCACTGATGTCAAGGACCCCTTTGGGATTTGGACCAGCAAGTGGCAGGTCAAGGTGACCTTGAAGGTCGATCCCAGTGGAGCCATCATCCACCCTCCCTCCAGCTTCGATATCAGGGGAAGTCGAGGCTTCTTGGTCTACGCTGGGCAGCCCAGAGTTTGCCGCACATGTGGAAATCTGGTCACGTGGCAGCAAACTGCAGCACGGTTGTTTGCAAGAACTGCAAGGAGGAAGGCCATCAGACCAAGGACTGTAAGCAGACTAAGTGTTGCAACTTGTGCGGTGCGGCAGGCCATCTCTACAAAACCTGCCCCAAACGCTGCCTCAGTTATGCTCAGCCGGCAAGGTCCAAGGAAAGGCCGGGAGAAGGTTTGACGAAGGCATCCGGTGTTCGAAAGGAGACAAGCAACCTTCTCTGCAGTGAGGAACTTCAACCTGAGAAGGAGAAGAAAGGGGAGGCAGCTGAAACCAGCGACCCAGCACCTACCCAGCACCCGGAAACCCCTCCTCCACAGACAGAATCAATGGAGGAGGAGGCAGCAGATGGACAAACAGGTCAGTGGCAAGTGGTACAAAGGAAAACCACATAGAAAAGACATCCGAAAGTGGAACAGGCCACCACCCAAACCAGTGTCAAGAGGAGGCTACCTTCTGAGACAGACTACAACAGCTCCTCTTCACTGGATGGGGAAATGCTGGAACGACAGCCCCTTCAAAAGAGGTGGCAGAACTCCAAGGAGATGGAAGATAAAGCATCCCAGCCCCCGGGCACGGGAAGCTGTGATGGGCCCGGCGTGCCCCAACCCCAAATCGCCACATGTAACGACGTGGCCAGCGCATCCCAGCTCCGGGACATCGAGAGCAAAGACACGTCTGGCACACCTCAGCTCCGGGATGCCAGGAGCAATGATGTTTTCGAGGAGGAACAGAGGGGAACAGCAGAGGAAAACCCAATCCTTGCTGCCTACAAGACCCCCCCCCGATGTCACCCCAGCGGAACAAACCCTGCATGAAAAACCAGGAGGGGTTTCTGAGCCCAACCAACGTGAAATAGCTAGTGCACACTATGGGTATGCAGGAACATCCCGAAGGACTGGGACTAGCAAGGAAAAATGGTATGGGAAGCGACAACTAACTTTAAAAAAATGGGTGTAAGGATTGCTTCCATTAATGTGCGTAGCATTAAATCCACTACGCGATGTGTTTCAACCTTGAATTACCTCGCCAAGGTCAAAGCCGACCTACTGTTTCTGCAGGAGTGTGGAATACCACACCTCAGCACCTACAGGCAGTGGTTGCGTTGGTGGTCCCACGGGCCATCGATCTGGTCGGGGGGTAATGATTCCCGTTCCTCCGGCCTGGGTATTCTGCTGCGGGGAGGTAACTTCACCATCTCCGAAGTTAAGGAGGTGGTAGGCGTCGATTCCTCGTAGCAGATGTAATGTACAACACCGCTCCGGTTGATCAACGTGTACGCCCCGGTACAACGCAGCGAGCGGCTGACCGTCTTCCAGCAGCTCCCACTGCTGCTGGTGACGTCCAGGCCGGTCATCCTAGGCGGTGACTTCAACTGGATCAACGATGCGGCTGGACGATCTGGCAGTGATGACAGCAAACTGGACGCTACGTCCAGATTCCTAATAGAAACAGTCAAAGATGCCAAACTGCACGAGGTCTTCAGCAAACCTGCAGACGGAGCGCAGCGTAGATACACATGGTCAAGATCGGACGGGTCTGCCCGTTCCAGGATTGACTTCCTGTTTATGTCCCGTGCTGTCACATACGGATCCACCGACGTCAAGCCGGTGTTCTTCTCCGACCACTGCCTCTTACTGGCCGACTGTCACTTCCAGGACGTCCAGCGGGTTGGCAGAGGGACGTGGAAGCTCAATGCTACACTGCTGACCCCAGAGAACGTTGAGGAACTCAAAAGGGATTACAAAGGTTGGAGGACCATGAAACCCCTCTTTGAGTCTCCAGTTCACTGGTGGGAAGCGATCAAGGAGAACATCAAGAGGTTCTTCATCCACAAAGGTGTTTAGAGGGCGAGAGAGAGACAGAGGGAAATGTCCCGACTCCAGAAAAGTATGCAAAATCTGCTCCGGCTGCAGTCGATGGGGGAAAGGAGGACCTCCAAGAGGTGAAGAGCCAGCAGGCCTCGCTCTTTGCCAAGGAGGCCTCCAAGATCATCTTCCGGTCCAGAGTCCGCTCCATCGAGCAGGATGAGACGTGCTCGCGTTACTTCTTCCAAAAGGTACACAGAGAGAGAGCTCTGTTATCAGCAGCCTGAAGGAAGAAGATGGCTCGGTGACGTCTTCGCAGTCCGACATACTAAGGATCAGCAAATCCTTTTATGCTGGGCTGTATGAGGCGAAGCCCACAGACAGCAGAGCCTCCCAGTCCTTCCTGTCATCTATCACAGAGGTCTTAGATGACAGCAGGAGGGAGAGACTAGACAAGCCGCTAACTCTGGATGAGCTGACAAAGGCCGTCGAGTCCTTCGAGACGAGTAAAACTCCCGGAAGCGACGGCTTACCAATCGAGTTGTACTCGGCCCTGTGGGACTGGGTCAGCCCGGACCTGCTGGAAGTATACGAGAGTATGCTCCTGGCCGGCAGCATGTCAGAATCCATGAGGAAAGGCATCATCACCCTCATTTACAAGCAGAAGGGGGAGAGGGCAGAAATCAGAAATTGGCGGCCCATCTCACTGCTTAATGTTGACTACAAGATTCTGCCCAAAGTCATAGCCAGTCGAGTCAAGTCTGCTCTGGAGTTGGTGATCCACCCCGATCAGACCTGTACTGTACCTGGCAGGAAGATCTCTGATAGTCTTGCGCTACTCAGGGATACGATCGCCGATGTGCGGGACAGGAGGGTGGACACCTGCCTCATCAGCCTGGACCAGGAGAAGGCTTTTGACAGGATATCGCACACCTTCATGATGGACGTGCTTTCCAAAATGGGGTTTAGGGAGGGAATCTGCAATTGGATCAAACTGCTCTACACAAACATCAGTAGCACGGTCTCAAACAATGGGTGGGAATCGGAAAGTTTCCTGATCCAATCTGGAGTCAGACAGGGCTGTCCTCTCTCCCCGGTCTTGTTTGTTTGCTGTATTGAACCCTTTGCTGAATCTATTAGGAAGGATGCGAGCATAAGAGGGGTGACAATCCCAGGCAGCGGAGGCACTCAGGTGAAAACCTCCCTGTACATGGATGACGTTGACGTCTTCTGCTCGGATCCGCTGTCTGTGCGCAGACTGATGAGCATCTGTGACCCGTTCGAACTGGCCTCGGGAGCCAAAGTTAACCACGGCAAGAGCGAGGCCATGTTCTTTGGGAACTGGGCTGACCGATCCTTTGTCCTCTTCACCGTCAGGTCAGACTACCTGAAGGTGCTGGGGATATGGTTCGGAAGGGCCGGGGCATGCACCAAAAGCTGGAAGGAGCAAGTAGCCAAGGTACAACACAAGCTGAGAATGTGGGGGCAGCGATCTCTCTCCATTGTGGGTAAGAACCTGGTCATCGGGTGCGAGGCGCTCACGTTGTTGCTCTACGTGGCGCAGGTCTGGCCCATACCCAACTCTTGTGCTGTGGCGGTCACCCGAGCCATTTTCCGCTTCATCTGGGGATCCAAAATGGACCGGGTCCGGAGGGACACGATGTTCAAACCTCTGGATAAGGGCGGGAAAAATGTACCCAACGTGGCCCTCATCCTGATGACCACCTTCGTGTGCGGCTGCATCAAGCTGTGTGTAGAGCTCCAGTACGCAAACTCCAAGTGTCACTACGTGCTGAGGTTCAATCTGTCTCCGGTGTTGCGAAGGATGGGCCTGGTCACATTGCCGCGGAACGCTCCATCCAGTTGGATCGTGCCGTACCACCTATCGTTCATGGAGCAGTTTCTGCGGGAAAACACCTTTGACCACCGATCCATCAGGCAGTGGTCTGCACGGAATGTCCTCAAGGCCCTACGGGAAAAGGAGACGGTGGATCCTGTCGGATGGTTCCCCGAGCAGACTGCCAAAGTCATTTGGCAGAATGCCTCATCACCAGAACTTTCAAACAAGCACCATGATGTAGCTTGGCTGGTGGTGAGAAGAGCCCTCCCCGTCAGATTCTTCCTGCACGCCCGAAGTCTCATCCCCTCCGCGCAATGCCCCCGCGGTGTCTGTGGTGGGGAAGAGATGGTTGCCCACCTCCTCCTGGAATGTGTCTATGCAAAGCAGGTGTGGGAAGAGATGCAGCGGTTTTTGTCCAGGTTCATCCCAAGCAGCTCTGTAACACAGGTGTCTGTGCTCTACGGGTTGTTCCCAGGGACGCACACCGAGACAAACATCAACTACTGCTGGAGGACGATCAATTCGGTGAAAGACGCCCTTTGGTCTGCCCGAAACGTGCTGGTCTTCCAGCGCAAAGAGTTGTCCACCACCAAATGTTGCAAACTGGCACATTCCAAGGTCCAGGACTACGTGCTGAGGGACGCACTAAAGCTTGGGGCAGCCACAGCAAAGGCTCAATGGGAAAAGACCACAGTGTAAGGTCCCCCCACCAAGCTGAACTGAGGGGCTGGATCCATGGGAAACCCCTCGAACTGTATCGGGAAAATTTTGTCTGCTGTAAAATGTAAAAATGTATCTGGCACAACAAATGTGAAATGGAAGGGTTGTGAGGCAACTCATGATTGTACTGAAGCAGGACCTCCTTTGCACTGTTTGTAATTTTTGACTTGGTGCTGTTTGAAACTGTTTGCTAATGTAATTTTTACAGATTTTTATGAATAAAGTATATTTTGGAAAAAAAAATATCACTGACTAAATGCAGATTACCAAAGTGAACTGAGGGGCTGGACCCATGGGAAACCCCTTGGGCTGGATACACCAGACATGGTGTAAAATGTACATGGCATGTAAAGTGGAATGGAAGGGTTGTGAGGCAACTCACTCCTGTGTCAAAGAAAACTGATTTCCTTTGCACTTTTTGGAATGTCAACTTGGTACTGTTTTGTAATGCATTTTTTACAGAGATTTATGAATAAAGTAATATCACAGACGAAATTCAGATAACACTGCACTATTGACTGTAATATCACTGACTATATGCAGATTACCAAAGTGAACTGAGGGGCTGGACCCATGGGAACCCCCTTGGGCAGAATACACTGCTCTATTGACTGTAATATCACAGACTATATTCAGATGACACTGCACTATTGACTGTGCCAGTGACTATATTCAGCTGAAAAGGCACTGTTGACAGTAATGTCCCTCAATATCTTCAGATTGCACATTGCCAGTGATATTACTGACTATATTCCCATTACACTGCACTATTGACTGTAATTTAACTGACATTTTTCACAGCGTGAACAATATTAAATTACAGTTTTGTTAAATCAGACTGCATTGCTGATATGAACATTTCTGACTTTACATAACTGCTTTTAATATTCTCCTGATGGCACTGTTTGTTGAAAATTGGTGTCTGCCTAAACTGGTGTATTATTTCAAGCCTATCTGGCTGTTTGCTCACTGTTAGTAAAACGATTCTCACTGTACATCTACAGCAACTGAAAAAGAAATAGATTTTGCAATTATTAGAAAATTGGTGTTGTCTTACCGAGCTGATGGGTGAAGTCTCACTGCTGTGCCATGTGACTGGATCCAGCCAATAGTAATCTAAATCACCTGGGGAGTGGATAGAACACAGCTGTCAAGTATAGCAGAGCATCATAATGTCTGGTAAACAAGAAAAGCTCTTTGGCCCAACATGTTTGTGATTCTTTGATAGATCAACTTTAATTACTTATCTATGCACCACAGTTTTCAATCCATTTTCTCCGAAAAAGCTGCTCATTGCTTCTTAAACTCAATTCTGCTTTCTTTCCCATTCCGACCAATTTATTTTTCAATTCTGTTACTCTTTGAGGAAACATCTCGCCTCTGGCTAATTTTTTTACTCCCAATTTTGTAAGTTTAACTTCTGTCCCTGGTGTGTGTACTTTTCACCCTGATGGGCAATTTATTTAAATTGATTTTGCTCTTCCTTATCTTGAAATTGCAGGTCGTTCACCTCAGCTGGCATATTCTGCACCAGCAGCATTGCTGCTGGAAGCTTGGTTGGGTGGGATCTCCTACTGCCCCATTGATGCTGCAAATCTCTTGGAGTCAGCCTCAAGTAAATATTTCCAACGTGACAACAGCAGTAGTATGTCTGCCATCTCACCCCTTGGAACTGACCAGTGCTGGAGTAAGCGGTTTGGAATTTACACATGGTTGCAGGAATCAGATGCATTCAAGGACGAGGGATTCTTGTCGACTAGGACCATATGGGGCAGTATCGGAAATGTAGGGTCTCGTCTATATTTACACTGAGTCCTAAAATCCTCTATCCCACATTGGAGCCAAGCCTGCTGAAAAGAGTTTCAGTGTGGACATAGTAAAGACTCCAAAGGACATTAACTTACAAAGGACACAAGGGGGAAAGGAAGGGCATCCAAAGCTAGAGCTCCCTGGATGAATACAGGTTTAGAGATTAAAATAAAACAGAAAAAAGTGGCTCATGATAAATATCAGACTTATAATTCAATTGAGAACAAAGCTGAATACAAAGCGCACAGAGGAGAACATGACCTGACTCCAGGATGGTGTGTTGCCTCCCTGGTGCCAAGGTCAAGGATGTCACAGAGTGGCTACAGGACATTCTTCTGGGGGAGGGCGAACAGCCAGAGGTAGTGATCCACATTGGTACCAATGACATAGGTAAGAAGAGGGATCAGGTCCTGAAAGCATAGTTTAGAGAGTCAGGAAAGAAATTAAAATGCAGGACCTCAAAAGCAGTAATCTTGGGATTACTCCCAGTCCCACGTGCTAGTGAGCATAGGAATAGGAGGATTAAGTGATTTAACAGGTGGCTGGAGAATTGGTGCAGGAGGGAGGGCATCAGATTTCTAAGGCTTTGGGACCTGTTTTGGGGTTGGTGGGACCTGTGCAAGATGGACGGGTTGCACCTTAGCAGGATCGGGACTAACATCCTCACAGGAAGATTTGCTAACGCTGTTGGGACGGTTTAAACTAAATTGTCAGAGGGTTGGGAACCTAAGAGGGAGCTCAGATTGGAGGGAAGCAAAACTGGTAACAGGAAGTAGAAAAGTAGTAAGCGAAATTGGAAGGCAGACAAGACGAAGGCAAACATCAAATAGGATCGAAATGAGGAATATTGTTAAGACAAAGTTAAGGGCACTCTAACTGAATGCACACAGCATTCGCAAAAAGGTAGATGATTTGAAGGCACAAATAGAGGGAAATAGGTATGTCTTAATTACCATTATGGAAATGTAGTTGCAGGGTGACCAGGACTGGGAACTGAATATTTAGGGATATTCATCATTTAGGTGGGAAAAGGAGGTGGGATAGCGCTGTTAATAAAAGACGAGATTAGTACATTAGTGAGAGGATCTTAGATCGAAGGAACAAGATGTAGAATCAGTTTGGGTGGAGCTAAGAAGCAGCAAGGGGCAACAAACATTGGTGGGAGTTATTTATAGGCCACCGAACTGCAGTGGTAATGTTGGGCATGGTATAAATCAGGAAATTAAAGCTGTCTGTAGCATGGGCAATACAGTAATAATGGGCGACTCCAACTTACCATGTAACCATTCTATGATTCAATTTACATATAGATTGGGTAAACCTAATTAGCAATAATACTGTGGAGGATGAATTCCTGGAGTGTGTACGGGATGGGTTTCTGGAACAGGTTGTTAAAGAACCAACTAGGGATCGGGCTATTTTCGATTTAGTATGATGTAATGAGAAAGGGCTAATTAACAACCTTGCTGTAAAGGAGCCATTAGGAAATAGTGACCACAATATGACAGAACTCTACATTACGTTTGAAAGAGATATAGTTCATTCTGAAACTAGTGTCTTAAATCTGAACAAAGGAAACTATGAAGGTATGAGGGGCAAGTTGGCTATGGTGGATTGGAAAAATACATGAAAAGATTTGACGGTAGACAGACAATCGCAAGTATTTAAAGAAGCATTACACGGTTTACAACAAATAATTCAGCTAAGACACAACAACCCAACAGGAAAGGTGAAATAAGCATGGCTAACAAAAGAAGTTAAAGATTATATTAAATCAAAGGAAGTGGCTTGTAATGTCACCAAAAAAAGTGGTAAGCCCAAGGACTGGGAACAATTTAGAATCCAACAAAGGAGGACCATGAAACTGATAAAGGGAAAAGGGCGGCACAGTGGCGCAGTGGTTAGCACCGCAGCCTCACAGCTCCAGCGACCCGGGTTCAATTCTGGGTACTGCCTGTGTGGAGTTTGCAAGTTCTCCCTGTGTCTGCGTGGGTTTCCTCCGGGTGCTCCGGTTTCCTCCCACATGCCAAAAGACAAACAGGTTGATAGGTAAATTGGCCATTAGCAATTGCCCCTAGTATAGGTAGGTGGTAGGGAAATATAGGGACAGGTGGGGATGTGGTAGGAATTAGTGTAGGATTAGTATAAATGGGTGGTTGATGGTCAGCACAGACTCGGTGGGCCGAAGGGCCTGTTTCAGTGCTGTATCTCTAAAAACTGAAAAAAAAAAGATTATGAATGCAAGGTAGCTAGAAACATAAAGGCAGAATGTAAAAGATTCTTTTGGTATGTGAAAAGGAAACGATTAGCAAGAGCGAATGTGGGCCCATTGCAGGCAGAGACAGGACAGTTTGTGGTGGAGAATGACAAAATGGCAGAGAGACTAAATTATTACTTTGTGCCTGTCTTCATGGAAGAAGAAACAGAAAATCTTCCAGAAAAGAGGAACTGAAAGTAATTAGTATCAATAAAGAGGTAGTCCTCGAAAAATTAATTGGATCGAAAGTTGATAAATCGCTGGACCAGATGAGCTACATCCCAGAGTATTACAAACATACGACCATATGAATTAAGAGCAGGAGTAGGCCACTCGGCCCCTCAAGCCTGCTCCACCATTCAATAAGATCATGGCTGATCTGATTGGAACCTCAACTCCACATTCCCGCCTCCCCCTGATAACCTTTCACCCCTTGCTGATCAAGAATCTATCTACCTCGGCCTTAAAAATATTTAAAGACTCTGCTTCCACCGTCTTTTGAGGAAGAGAGTTCCAAAGACTCACAACCCTCTGAGAGAAAAAATAATTCTCCTCATCCCTGTCTTAAATGGGTGATCCCTTATTTTTAAATAGTGACCCCTAGTTCTAGATTCTCCCACAAGGGGAAACATTCTTTCCCCATCCACCCTGTCCAAGACGCCTCAGGATCTTATATGTTTCAATCAAGTCACCTCTTACTCTTCTAAACTCCAGCGGATACAAGCCTAGCCTGTCCAATCTTTCTTCATGAGACAACCCGCCCATTCCAGGTATGAGTCTAATAAACTTTCTCTGAACTACTTCCAATGCAAGGAGATGGCTACAGAGATAGTGGATGCATTGGTGGTTATCTTTCAAAATTCTCTATAGATTCTGGAAGGGTTCCTGCAGACTGGAAAGTAGTAAATGTAACCCTACTGTTTAAGAAGGGAGTGAGAGAGAAAACAGAAAACTGCAGACCTGTTAGTCTGACGTCAGTAGTAGGGAAAACGTTAGAATCTATTTTAAAGGATGAGATACCTGGACACTTGGAAAGTAATAATATGATTGGGAAATCATGTTTGACAAACCTGTTGGACTTTGTGAGGATATTACTTGTAGCATAAATAAAGGAGAACCAGTGGATGTGGTGTATTTAGATTTTCAGAAGGCTTTTGATAAGGTCCTACACAGGAGGTTAGTAAACAAAATTAGAGCACATGGGATTGGGGTAATATACTGCAATGGATTGAGAATTGGTTAATGGACAGAAAACAGAGTAGGAATAAATGGGTCATTCTCAGGATGGCAGGTTGTTACTAGTGGGATACTACAAGGATCAGTGCTTGGGCCACAGCTGTTTACAATCTATATAAATGATTTGAATATGGGGACCAATTTTGCTGATGACACAAAACTAGGTGGGAATGTAAGTTGTGAGGAGGATGCAAGGAGGCTTCAAGTGGATTTGGACAGGCTATGAGAATGGACAAGAACATGGCAGATGGAACATAATGCGAATAAGTGTGAAGTGATCCACTTTGGTAGGAAAAACAGAAAGGCAGAATATTTCTTAAATGGAGAGAGGTTGGGAAGTGTTGATGTCCAAAGAGACCTGGGTATCCTTGTTCATGAGTCACTAAAAGCTAGTATGCAGGTGCAACAAGCAATTAAGAATGCAAATGGCATGTCAGCCTTCATTGAAAGGGGATTTGAGTACAGGAGTAAAGATGTATTGCTTCAATTTTACAAAGCCTTGGTGAGACCGCACCTGGAGTATTGTGTACAGTTTTGGTCCCCAATCTAAGGAAGGATATACTTGCCATAGAGGGAGTGCAACAGAGGTTCACCAGACTAATTTCTGGAATGGCAGGATTGCCTTATGAGGAGAGATTGCAGAAACCGGGCCTGTATTCTCTGGAGTTTCGAAGAATGAGAGGTGATCTCATTGAAACTTACAACATTTTTACAGGGCGTGACAGGGTAGCGTGCATAGAATGCTTCCTCTGGCTAGTGAGCTAGAACCAGGGGACACGGACTCAGAATAAGGGGCAGGTCATTTAACACTGAGATGAGGAGGAATTTCTTTACTCAGAGGGTGGTGAATCTGTGGAATTCTCTACCTCAGAGGGCTGTGGAAGCTCAATCAATGATTTCTGAATACTAATGACATCACGGGATATGGGGATAGTGGGGAAAAATGACTTAGAGGTAGATGATCAGCCATGATCTGTTTGAATGGCACAACAGGCTCAATGGGCCAAATGGCCTACTCCTTCTCCTATTTCCTATAATCCGATGAAAAAGGAAACAAGGGGGCAAAGAGAGAATATGAGAATATATTAATGGTTAACTTAAAAGGGAACGTAAAAGTCTTTTATAAGCGTATAAATAGTGAAATGGTAGTCAGAGGCTGGGTGAGTCCATTATACATTCTTGTGGAGGCACAGGACAGGTTTGAGGTTTTTGCATCAGTCTTCACTACAGAAGAGGGTGCTGCCATGTCACAGCAAAGCAGTAGAGATATTGGATGAGATTTTTAAAAAAGTAAATAGGAGGTATTTAAACCGTTGGCAGCACTCAAAGTAAAAAAAAGTCACCCAATCTGGGTGGGATGCAATCTAGATTACCGAGGGAAGCAAGGGAGACCACAATTTTCACTCAATATGGGTGTGGTGCCAGAGTCTGGAGGATTGTAAACATTACTCACAGAACCACAGAATTGTTACCACACAGAAGGAGGCCATTTGTCCCATCGTGCCTGCACTGGCTCTCTGAAAGAGCAATTCACTTAGTGCCATTTACCCTGCCTTCTCCCCATAACCCTGCACATTCTTCCTTTTCATATAACTGTCTAATTCCCTTTTGAATGCTTCAATTGAACTTGCCTCCACCATGCTCTCAGGCAGCGCATTCCAGACCCTAACCACTTGCTACATGAAAAAGATTTTCCTCATGTAACTTTTGTTTCTTTTTCTAATTATGTGTCCTCTCATTCTCAATGCTTTTGAGTGGGAACAATTTCTCCGTATCTGCTCTGTCCAGACCCTTATGATTTTGAATACCTCTATCAAATATCAAATCACGTCGCAGCCATCTCTGCTCCAAGGAAACAGTCCCAACTTCTCCAATCTATCTTCATAACTGAAGTTCCTCATCCCTGGAACCATCTTCATGAATCTTTTCTGTACACTCTCCAGCACCTTCACATCCTTCCTAAAGAACTGGACACAATACTCCAGCTGAGGCCGAACTAGTGTCTTATACAAGTTCAACATAACCTCCTTGTTCTTGTACTCTATTTCCCTATTAATAAATCCCAGGATACTGTATGCTTTATTAACTTCTCTCTCAACCTGCCCTGCCATCTTTAATGGCTTATGCACATATATACCCAGGTCCCTCTGCTCCTGCACCCCCTTTAGAATTGTACACTTTATTTTATATTGTCTCTCCATGTTCTTCCTACCAAAATGAATCACTTCACATTTCTCCACATTGAACTTCATCTGCCATTTGTCTGCCCATTTCCACCAACATGTCTATGGCCTTTTGAAGTTGTACACTATCCTCCACACAGTTCACAAAGCTTCCAAGCTTTGTATCGTCCGCAAACTTTGAAATTATGCCCTGTACACGAAGGTCTAAGTCATTAATTCTTTCTTTCTTTCTTTCTTTTGGGCCTCCTTATCTCGAGAGACAATGGATACGCGCCTGGAGGTGGTCAGTGGTTTGTGAAGCAGCGCCTGGAGTGGCTATAAAGGCCAATTCTGGAGTGACAGGCTCTTCCACAGGTGCTGCAGAGAAATTTGTTTGTTGGGGCTGTTGCACAGTTGGCTCTCCCCTTGCGCCTCTGTCTTTTTTCCTGCCAACTACTAAGTCTCTTCGACTCGCCACAATTTAGCCCTGTCTTTATGGCTGCCCGCCAGCTCTGGCGAATGCTGGCAACTGATCATTAATATAATTAATCATTAAGTCATTAATATATATCAGGAAAAGCAAGGGTCCCAACACTGACCCTGGGGATCTCCACTACAAAGCTTCCTCCAGCCCAAAAAGCATCAATTAACCATTACTCTCTGTTTCCTGTCACTCAGCCAATTTCATATCCATGTTGCGACTGCCCCTTTTATTCCATGAGCTATAACTTTGCTCACAAGTCTGTTGTGTGGCACTGTATCAAACTGCTTTTGGAAGTCCATGTACATCACATCAACAGCATTGCCCTCATCAACCCTCTCTGTTACCTCTTCAAAAAACTCCAGCAAGTTCGTTAAACATGATTTTTCCCTTAAGAAATCCATGCTGGCTTTTCTTAATTAACCTGCATTTGTCCATATGACTAATAATTGTGTCCAAAATTGTTCTTTCTAAAATAATTAAATTCTGTTCAAAACAGGGGAGAGGGATAAACCTGGAAACTACAGACCAGTCAACCTAAGGTCAATGCTGGGAAACGTTTAGAGACAATAATAGAGGACAAAATTAATTGACACTTGGAAATGTATGAGCTAACGAATGAAAATCATGTTTGACTAACTTGATTGAGTTCTTCGATGAAGTAACGGAGAGGATTGATAAAGGTAGTGAGGTAGATCTTGTATATTTGGATTTTCAAAGGACATTTGATAAAGTCCCACATAATAGACTTGTGAGCAAAGTTGAAGCTCACAGGATTAAGAGACAGTGCAGCGTGGAAAAAAAAATTAGCTGAGGGACAGAAAGCAGAAAGTATTGGTGAACCATTGTTTCACAGGAAGATATACAGTGGTGTTCCCAGGGTGCACTGCTCTGTTTCATATATATTAATGACTTGGACTAATGTTTACAAGACATCATTTCAAAGCTTGCAGATGACACAAACTCAAAAAAGGAGTAAACAATGATGAGGGTAGTAACAGACCTCAGGTGGATAGACAGAATGGTGAAATAGCAAGACACATGGCAGCTGCAATTTAACACAGTGAAATATGAAGTGATTCATTTCAGAAGGAAAAATGAGGAAAGGCAATGTAAATTAAATGGTACAATTTTAAAGGGGATGCAGGAACAGTAAGAACTGGGATGTACGTTCACGAGTCTTCATCTGTGGCAGGTCAAGTTGAGAAGGCTGTAAAAAGGCATATAGGATCCTTGCTGGACGTATTGAAGGCAATTCTGGGCATTGCACTTTAGCAAGGATGTCAAGGCCTTGCCTTAGAGAGGGTGAAGAAGAGATTTACCTGAATGGTATTGGGGAAGGGATAGCAGTAATGTGGACAGACTGGAAAAGCAGAGAACTTAAGAGGTGTTCAAAGTCTTGAAGGGTTTTGACACAGCAAATAAGAAGAAACTGTTTCCAGTGACAGAAAGGTCAGTAACTAGAGGACACAATTTTAAGGTAATCGGCAAAAGAACCAGAGGGGCCATGAGGAAAAGAAAAGTTATGCAGCGAGTTGTTATGCACTGACTGACAGGCTGGTTGAAACAGATTCAACAGTAGCCTTCAAAAGGGAAGTGGATAAATATTTGAAAGGAAAAGAAAATTGCAGGACTGTGGGGAATGAACAGAAGAGTAGTTGTAATATAGGGTAGCTGTTTCAATAAGCTGGCAGAGGCATGTTGGGCCAAATGGCCTCCTTCTGTGCTGTATCATTCTATGACTTGATGACTGTACCCCCGCCCAGTAGACTAAGATTATAAAATGTTGAATCCAACTTGTAAGAGCCTTAGATTTCCACCTTAGAAGAACCAAGGTCCTGCTTTAATTTTCCATGGGGCACTCAGTGCAGGCATCTCTGCCGCCTCTCTACAGGCATTACCCACCCTGAATACTGGGATTTGGAACAGCATCAATGAGCTTAGTAGTTAGCAGCCGACCTCCCACTCCACTGCACTTCTGGTGTTGGAGTGGGAACCTGGGAATATCAGGCCTTGGATACCCAACTTCAATCGTTAACTCTTGTATAGCACCACCTTGCTTCAGGTTCTCAGCTTCAGTTACATCATCAACCCAGGAAAAATTGCAGGATGCCGTCCAATAGAAATATAAAATGATTTATTCAACCACTGTAAACCAGTGGCCCTGGTGTTACCCTGATACAGAAACACTCTATTATCATCAAATTGTGTAACCTCAGACTCACTGGGCTGAATTTAATGTGGCTGTTAAAAGTGGGAAAGGTGGTGTGAGGGGACGAGGAATGGCATCAGAACCGTCCACCCAGAAAACCGGCATCATGATGTCAAATGTGAGAGTGACTGCCTTTAACATCAGGCAGCATTTGACCAAGTATGGCATCAAGGAGCCCTAGCAAAACTGGAGTCAATGGGAATCAGCTGGAAATCTCTCTGCTGGTTGGAGTCATACCTAGAGCAAAGGAAGATGGTTGTGGTTGTTGGAGGTCAATCACTGGACATAACTGCAGGAGTTCCTCAGGGTAGTGTCCTAGGACCAACCATCTTCAGCTGCTTCATCAATGACCTTCCTTCAATCATAAGATCAGAAGTAGGGATGTTCGCTGATGATTGCACAATGTTCAGCACCATTCACGACTCATCAAATACTGAAGCAGTCCGTGTAGAAATGCAGCAAGACCTGGACAATATCCAGGCTTGGGCTGATAAGTGGCAAGTAACATTTGCGCCACACAAGTGCCAGGCAATGACCATCTCTAACAAGAGAGAATCTAACCATCTACCCTTGACATTCAACAGCATTACCATCGCTGAATCCCCCACTATCAACATCCTAGGGGCTACCATTGACCAGAAACTGAACTGGAGTAGTTATATAAATACCGTGGCTACAAGAGCAGGTCAGAGGCTAGGAATCCTGAGGCGAGTAACTCACCTCCTGACTCCCCAAAGCCTGTCCACCATCTACAAGGCACAAGTTAGGAGTGTGATGGAATACTCTCCACTTGCTAACAGTACTGTGGGTATACCTACCCCACAAAGACTGCAGTGGTTTAAGAAGGCAGCTCACCACCACCTTCTCAAGGGCAATTAGGGATGGGCAACAAATGCTGTCCTAGCCAGCGACCCCCACATCCCAGGAACAAACAAAAAAAAGTTCTGGATTTTATCAGCGGCGGGAAAGCATCATGGTGGCATTGACACCCCAATGCAATGAGGTGCTATTATAAATTTCTGAACGGCTCTTTTAAATTCATTTAAGTATAATTAATTACAATTTAATGAGAAGCTCTCGATTTTGTGAATCCCGGGTGGCACTCAGATGCCTTTGTGTTCACAATCATTAAAACCTGGTGGCAACAAGGTGAGAAGCTTCAGTACTGTGACAGGGAGGCAGCCCTGAGCATTGCTGCATAGAAGAAGAGGCGGGTTTGGAGGCCATTGTCAGACTGTGGTGCTCTGGACTCTGCAAGGACCCACCTCCTGTCTCCCCAAAGCCTGTCCACCATCTACAAGGCACAAGTCAGGAGTGCGATGGAATACTCTCCACTTGCCTGGTTGGGTGCAGCTCCAACAACACTCAAGAAGCTCGACACCATCCAGGACAAAGCAGCCTACTTGACTGGTGCCCCATCCACAAACATTCACTCCCTCCACCACCGATGCACAGTGGCAGCAGTGTGTACCATCTACAAGATGCACTGCAGTAATGCACCAAGGCTCCTTAGACAGCACCTTCCAAACCCATGACCTCTACCAACTAGAAGGAGAAGGACAGCAGATGCTGGGAACACCACCACCTGCAAGTTCCCCTCCAAATCACACACCATCCTGACTTGGAACAATATCGCCGTTCCTTCACTGTCGCTGGGTCAAATTCCTGGAACTCCCTTCCTAACAGCACTGTGGGTGTACCTACCTCACATGGACTGCAGCGGTTCAAGAAGGCAGCTCCTCACCACCTTCTCAAGGGCAATAAGGGATGGGCAATAAATGCTGGCCTAGCCAGAGATGCCCAAATCCCGTGAATGAATAAAAAAAGGTGTGCCTGCTTTCCGGGAAGCAATCATGATGCCTACATACTTCGACAGTCCCAGGTGTCACAGCTTTTCATGCCCCTGCTCGCCTTCAGGGATGGATTCTCAGGGACAAAGGATATCCATTAAAGACATGGGTACTGCCGCCTCTGAGGAAACTTGGCAATGTGGCAGAGGAGAGGAACAACAATGGCCACGGCTTCACTCAAGCGACCATTGAGCAGACTATTGGGCTGGTGAAAATGAGATTCCGCTGCCTCGGTCGATCTGATGGAGCTTCGCAATATGCCCCAGTGAGGGTCTCACATGCCATGGTGGTCTGTTGTGCTCTACACAATCAAGCACTGCAGAGGGGAGAGGCCTTACATGACGATGAGATGCCTGAGCGACACTCATTCACCAAAGAGGAGGACAAAGAGGAGAGACGGGGCAAACAGCAATGGATGGTGAAGACCCTGCGCAGGAGGTCAGACAGTTTGAGCAACGTGCAAAGGAGGTGAGGGTTACCCACAGTTATCCGTTTCCAGCCACCCGGATGTCTGTGCACATAGAATCTAATAAAGACTCACGTTCAGGCAAAAACTCTGTCGCTTCATTTCCCTTGTGTTCCCTGATTTGCGAGCAGTTGTAATGCATGCTGCTGCTCATGGGAAAACATATGTTAATGAAGGCTGTGGCCACATAGGTATTGCACTCAGGGGAAGGAGCAAGTCAGCACTTCACAATTAAAGCATAATGGAACATGGCTTCCAGACAATGACAGCTAATGATTCGCATATTAATTGATAACAACATTACATATTATCTACATCCATGGCCGGAATTTTATGCCCCCCCAAAGAACGGGTAAGTGGCTGGGGTGGGGGCGTAAAATGGAGTGGGAGGCTCGGGGGGCCCTTCCCGACCCGCTCCCGCCTCCACTGCCACTTTAGGCAGGGCAATAGCGGCTAAGAACGGTCCAGCCGCCCCAAGCCAATCAAGGTCCTTAAGTGGCCACTTAACAGCTATTTTAGGGCCTCCACCCACCGTCACGGGGATTTTACCCGCGGCTGGTCGGGCGGTCAGGCCCAAGAAAAGCTGCCTGTTAAAAGCAGGCAGCTCTTTGACGGCCTGGGGGGGTCGGGTGGGGAGGGGGTGCCCTCATGATCAGGCACCCTGTACCCAATGGAGGGCCGCCCCCGCTGCCCCAACAACCCCAAAACCCAACAGGCCCCCCCACCCCCCGTCCCCCCAATTGACCACCCTTGCCTCACCGGGGCCTGACCGATCATCCCTGGCGAGGCAACAAAAACTTACTTGTGTTCTGGGGTTCCCCGACATCTTCCTCACGAAGCTAGGCTACAGTCCTAGCAGTCGCCACCGTTCTCGGACTTCTTGCCTCAAGCGGGTGAAGTCCCACCTCAGAACAATTGAAGACCAGGGAAACGCAAAATGGGGGTTGAATCCCCCGGCCAGGTGGAAGCGGGTTCACCACCGACTTTTCAGTCAGTGGACGGCTCCCGTCCACCAAGGGTAAAATCCCGGCCCGTGTGTCCCAAAGTGTGACTAGATGGTTTACTTAATACACTTGTGGTGTGATCCTTGTCACAGCAGCTGGGCTGGAGCGATCCTGCTGATCAGGCTGCCTCTTTGGCCTGTGTTGACTTTGGGGGCATCCTCTGGCTGCCTGAGGCCTGAAGGGCCCCGACTGCCTGAGGGACCCTCAGATGTGGTCAGCCTCTCCTCCTCCCTTTGAAGGTTCTCTTGAACTTTCCTGCTCACCAGAGAAGGACGGGAACAGGGAGGTCTCCAGGCTCCTGTTCCTTCTCTCTCTTCACCACTGTTGCATTGAGCATTGAGCCAAGGTAATGGTGTGTAGGTCTGCACGTATCTGGCTCTCTATGAGGGCCGCCAACTTCTCAATTGAGGAAGCCATGTGCTCACATGAGTGAGACATGGCAGCACTCATGGCCTGGGTCGACCCCTCCATCGTCCGCTCATAGCTGTGCACGGCCTCTGGCATCTCCGCCAGATCTCTGCCTTACCTCCCTCTGCAGCTCCAGCATGCCCTGTGCTGTCAACACTAGAGGCTCATCATCAGCCTGGAGCTCAGCATGGGCCTGGGCACCCATAGTCCTCTGACTGTCAGAGGCCTCAGCTGTCTCAGCCTCAGCCAGCGGCTCGGGTGCGTGTATGGTGCTCTGATTCTACAGCCGATGTAAACTCACCGAGGTGAGAGTATCTGCACTGGTGGAAGGTGCATGAGAGTCATGAGACCCTCCATCCTCTGAGTGCTCCTCCTCCTCAGAGGTTGATGACTGTCCCCCTGCATCTGCAGTCTCCTGTGCATGTCAACCTGTATGAGAGAACACAAACATGTGTGGGTTAGGCTGTGTAGATCTCATCATGTCAACCATGTGGTTCACCATAATTAATGAATATGTTGATAGAAGCCAATCGTCACCCTCTTGCACAGGGACTCTAGTCTCCCCATTCGAAACTGTGGGACCCCACCAATTCCAAGGCCTCTTCCTCGACGGTGGTGACAGGACATAGATTAGGAACACCTCTTCCAGTCTGGGCCATCTCCCTCCTGTTGTGGGCCCTCTTGTCCTCCAATAGGAAGGATGGGGATAGTATAGATTGGCAGGGAGATCAACATGACATTTCTGATGGTATCAGACCCTCATTCCCTACTGGGGGATCTGATTTCTCTCTCATCCCGACACACACTGTCAGTGGGGAGTGGGGGGTGGTGGTTAATGGTGGTGAGCTCTGAAGGACAGTTTCTTGTGTCCGAGATGCAGCCATGTATCTGTCAGGATGAGATCCTTACCTCGCCCCTCTGCCATCACCATAATAGTGCCACCCGCCCCATGTCGGCACCCTCCTGCGTAGTCACATGCATTCTCCAAAAAGGCCAGTGGTATGGCGTACTCACCTTGGCAAAACGCAGGAGGTCATTGACCCTCTTCCTGCACTGGGCCCAGTTTCGTTGGGTGACCCCACGGCTGCTGCATTCTTTTGCGATCTCCACCCAGGCTTGCTTGGTCAGGAAGGAAGATCTCTTCTTACCATTGCTGGGGAAGAGGACCTCCTATCTTTCCCTTGCAGCCTGGAGGAATATATGTAGGGAGGTATCACTAAACCATGGGGCCACCCTTTGTTTTGACTCGGCCATCCTGTGCTGCCCATCTTGGGGGGGGGTCCAGGAACCAGTCACGATAAGTTTAAAGCTCCGCCAAGTTGCCGATGATTCTAAGGCAGGAGTAAATGCAGGGCTGGCAGGCTTTTAAATATGGCATCAGCACCTGCACCGGAGTCACCTGATCCCATAATCGGCGACTCTCATCTCACCCAGACTATGGCTATGGTTCCCGCATCTCCTATATGCAAAATGGCTGCCCACCGCGTGATCACGGGGGGGCGGCCGCCTATGTGATGGACTGCAGTGGAGCCCATTTCCAGGTTTGTCGTGAGGACCAGCGGCAAGATCATTAAATTCAGCCCACTGTGTGCAAGATCATAACATGATTTGCTTGTCCATTATAAATGAAAGACCTGCATTGCTTTAGCATCCCACGACATAAAGCAAACAGCAGTCAGATGTTGATTTATCTCTGACAATAAAGCACTCCCTCAGCTTGTATCAGTATAGATAATAGTGGAGATGATGAATGATTTCAAAAGGAAATTGGATAGGCACTTGGGGGAAATAAACTTGCATGGCTATGGGATAGAGTGGGGGATTGGGACTGAACGGATTGCTCTACAGAGGGCCAGCATGAACCCGATGGAGTGAATGGCCTCCTTCTGTGCTGCAATTTCAATAGAGCCAAGTGTGAGAATGGTATTTGAACCTACAGGCTTCTGGTACAGGGTTATATTGCAGCTTTTGTGTCAATATGAGACTGCATTTTGTTAAGCAGTGAAGTTCACAGCCTCACACTGGTTGTAGTTTAAGTGTGAATGGTGCAAAGAAATCAGTTAACGTTACAAAAGACTTAACTGTCCCATTGGCTTGTTGACAACATTGAAAATTGAACTGGTATTTTGACACCGGTGAATGGATCTCTGTACATGTATGGGAGCACTCTTTGTCTGATCAGAAAGCAATGTGAAGTCCACAGTACAGTTGTTTCCACATACCTTTAAAGGAGCACTAGTCTCAACCTGAACCTGTATTTACATCAGCATGCAAATTCTGCACCGCTGCTCGACTAAATAATGTTCACATTGTGACAGTGCCAATAACACTGCTTGGCTATCGATGCTACTCCAATTACCTCCAGACTCAATCAATCCATAGCTGATTGTTATTTTGCTGCATGTTGGTCACCCAGCTCCAACCTGAGTAGCAACTTGCAAAACTTATGCAAGAAACAAGCTGTAATTTGCTGCATTTGAAATGCTTTTTTAATCTGGAAATCCGACCTTCAGCTATTTCTTGCCATGATTAATGTGTTAGGATTAATTTTTTTAATCTATTCAAGGTGCACATTGTAGGATCTCTAAAAGTAAATTGTCTTCAATCTTAATTTTCACCCTGTGCGATTGATTTAGATTAACCGATGGGAGAATGTTGACTTAGACAGTGCCAAGTGGATTAACAACACATCAGATGAATGGAATGTGTACATCATAAAGCCAGATGTCTCAGAAAGTTCACTCTGTCGTTTTCAGGTGAAATCAGCATTAAATATTGAACAAGCACACCATGATTGTTAGATTGTAGCTCATTCTGCTCCAAAGTGTGGCGAGCCAGTGGAGGAAAATGGGTCGATCACTAAGACTCGACATTAATCGGACGGACCCACAGGGCGACACGGGACCGGCTTTCCTCGCCAGGCGGCGGATTGTGAGCCAGGATCCCGAAACCGGCTGGAGTGCGTTTCCTAGGCCCTAAACCTCTGGATGGCGATCACGAGCACAGGGTCAGCCTGGAGGACGCCGACACCGAGGAGGCCGGCCTCGCACCCCCTTCCCCCCTCACACCCCCTTCCCCCCACCCCCTTCACCCCCTCACCGCTTCCCCCTCCCCCATCCCCCTGCACCCCTTCCCCCTGCACCCAGTTTCCCCCTCGCACCCCCTTCCCCCTCCCCCCCCTCTGCTCCCCTTCCCCCCACACCCACTTCCCCCCCGCATCCCCTCACCCCTCGCACCCCCTACCCCCTCCCCTCGCACCTCCCGCTCCCCCTTCCCCCCCGCACCCCCTCACCCCTCGCACCCCCTTCCCTCTCCTCCTCACACCCCTCCGCACCCCCTTCCCCCCACCCCCTTCCCCCCACACCCCCTTCCCCCCTCGCACCCCCTTCCCCCTCCCCCTCGCACCTCCCACTCCGCCTTCCCCCCGCACCCCTTCCCCCACCCCCATCCTCCTCACACCCCCTCCCGCCTTCCCTCTCCCTCCATGAAATTGCACAGTTTACTTGTTAGGGCACAGGGATAGGAGCTAACAACCCCACTGCCTTGTGGGCGTCTCGGGAGAGATCAAGGCTAAGGGGGTAAACCCTAACAGAAAATCCGGAGCGGAACCCCTAAGGCGGTCATGTGTCACCTTTGGCATGTTTCCGGCAGTTCCTGCAGCCATACCGGTGCCAAAGGTCGTGCTCTGCACTCCTTTGGACCCCACCAGGAAGGCCGAGAGGGGGGTTTTAACGCTTGGGCAACTCACAACCTCCATACATCCGCCCAGGCCTGCGCCATGGAGAGGTCACTCCATAGTCACCTCACAGCGACCAAAACAACACGGAAGGCAGCAGTTACAGGTTATAATTCCAGCTCAATTGGCGTAGAGATTGGGCACCACGGGTTGCCTTTGTCAGTGGGAGAGGTCATCGCATCTCACTGGACAGCTACCGTCCGCCTCAAACCGGGCAGCTCCCGGTCAGTAAGGTTCTGTCCTGCCACAGTCCATCTGCTTCAATGGGTGCTTGGAGCTCAGGGTCATTGCCCAACAAGTGCACTATAACACCGCACCAAACAGCACGACAAAAAAAGGAAAGAAGTACCAGCCCTTCGCTTTGCAAGCTAGAACATCAGAACTATGTGTCCTGGCCTGTCGGAAGACCTTACACAAATCAACAATTCTCGGAAGACCGCCATCATTAACAACGAGCTCAGTAGACTCACTGTGGATATTGCAGCACTTCAGGAGACTCGCCTCCCTGCGAGCGGATCTCTAAGAGAGCAAGTCTACACCTTCTACTGGCAGGTCAGGGATCCTGAAGAACCAAGACAGCATGGAGTGGGCTTCGCCATCAGAAACTCTTTGCTCAGCATGATAGAGCCACCTTCAAATGGCTCGGAACGCATACTGTCCATCCAACTGCTCACCGCCTCTGGTCCAGTACGCCTACTCAGCATCTATGCTCCAACACTCTGCTCCCCACCTGAAGTTAAAGACCAGTTCTACGAGGAACTCCATAGTATCATTAGTTGCATTCCTAATACCAAACATTTGTTCCTGCTGGGGAACTTTAACGCCAGGGTTGAGGCCACCCATGACTCATAGCCCTCCTGCCTTGGGAGCTATGGCATTGGAAGCATGAATGAGAATGGACAGAGACTGCTGGAGTTGTGTACCTATTACAACATCTGCCTCACCAACTTGTTCTTTCATACTAAACCCTGTCACCAGGTTTCTTGGAGGCACCCAAGAACACGTCATTGGCACCAGCTGGACCTCATCGTCACAAGGCGAGCCTCTATAAATAGTGTCCAAAGCACACACAGCTTCCACAGTGCAGACTGCGACACCGACCACTCCCTGGTGTGCAGCAAGGTTAGACTCAAACCAAAGAAGCTACATCACTCCAAGCAGAAGGGCCGCCCGCGCATCAACACTAACAGAATTTCTTATCCACAGCTGTTACATAAGTTTCTAAATTCACTTGAAAAAGCCCTTCAAAACACTCCGACAGGGGATACAGAGACCAAGTGGGCCCACATCAGAGATGCCATCTATGACTCAGCAATGACCACCTTTGCAAACGTGTGAAACAGAATGCAGACTGGTTTCAATATCACTTTGAAGAGCTGGAACCTGTCATAGCCACTAAGCGCATTGCACTGTTGAACTACAAGAAAGCCCCCAGCGAGTTAACATCCGTAGCACTGTTGAACTACAAGAAAGCCCCCAGCGAGTTAACATCCGTAGCACTTAAAGCAGCCAGAAGCGCTGCACAAAGAACAGCCAGGCACTGCGCAAATGACTACTGGCAACACCTAAGCAGTCATATTCAGCTGGCCTCAGACACCGGAATCATCAGAGGAATGTATGATGGCATTAAGAGAGCTTTTGGGCCAACCATCAAGAAGATCGCCCCCCTCAAGTCTAAATCAGGGGAAACAATCACTGACCAACACAAGCAAATGGACCGCTGGGTGGAGCACTACCTAGAACTGCACTCCAGGGAAAATGTTGTCACTGAGACCGCTCTCAATGCAGCCCAGTCTCTGCCAGTCATGGATGAGCTAGACGAACAGCTAACAAAATCGGAACTCAGTGATGCCATTGATTCTCTAGCCAGTGGAAAAGCTCCTGGAAAGGATGGCATTATCTCTGAAATAATCAAGAGTGCTAAGCCTGCTATACTCTCAGCACTCCATGAACTGCTTTGCCTGTGCTGAGACGAGGGAGCAGTACCACAGGACATGCGCGATGCCAATATCATCACCCTCTATAAAAACAAAGGTGACCACGGTGACTGCAACAACTACCGTGGAATCTCCCTGCTCAGCATAGTGGGGAAAGTCTTCGCTCGAGTCGCTTTAAACAGGCTCCAGAAGCTGGCCGAGCGTGTCTACCCTGAGGCACAGTGTGGCTTTCGAGCAGAGAGATCCACCATTGACATGCTGTTCTCCCTTCGCCAGCTACAGGAGAAATGCTGCGAACAACAGATGCCCCTCTACGTTGCTTTCATAGATCTCACCAAATCCTTTGACCTCGTAAGCAGACGTGGTCTCTTCAGTCTACTAGCAAAGATCGGATGTCCACCAAAGCTACTAAGTATCATCACCTCATTCCATGACAATATGAAAGGCACAGTTCAGCATAGCGGTGCCTCATCAGACCCCTTTCCTATCCTGAGTGGCGTGAAACAGGGCTGTGTTCTCGCACCTACACTGTTTGGGATCTTCTTCTCACTGCTGCTCTCACATGTGTTCAAGCCTTTCGAAGAAGGAGGTTTCCTCCACACAAGATCAGATGGCAGGTTGTTCAATCTTGCCTGTCCTAGAGCTAAGAACAAAGTACGGAAAGTCCTCAATAGGGAACTCCTCTTTGCTGACGATGCTGCATTAACAACCCATACGGAAGAGTGTCTGCAGAGACTCATCGACAGGTTTGCGGCTGCCTGCAACGAATTTGGCCTAACCATCAGCCTCAAGAAAACAAACATCATGGGACAGGACATCAGAAATGCTCCATCCATCAATATCGGCGACCACGCTCTTGAAGTGGTTCAAGAGTTCACCTACCTAGGCTCAACTATCACAAGCAACCTGTCTCTCAATGCAGAAATCAACAAGCGCATGGGAAAGGCTTCCACTGCTATGTCCAGACTGGCCAAGAAAGTGTGGGCAAATGACGCACTGACACAGAACACAAAGGTCCGAGTGTTTCAAGCCTGTGTCCTCAGTACCTTGCTCTGCGACAGCGAGGCCTGGACAACGTATGTCAGCCAAGAGCGACATCTCAATTCATTCCATCTTCATTGCCTCCGGAGAATCCTTGACACCAGGTAGCAGGACCGTATTTCCAACGCAGAAGTCCTCGAGGTGGTCAACATCCCCAGCATATACACCCTACTGAGACAGCAGCGCTTGAGATGGCTTGGTCATGTGAGCAATATGGAAGATGGCAGGATCCCCAAGGATGCATTGTACAGCGAGCTTGTCACTGGTATCAGACCCATCGTCCATCCATTTCTCCACTTTAAAGACATCTGCAAACGCGACATGAAGTCCTGTGACATTGACCACAAGTCGTGGGAGTCAGTTGCCAGTGATCGCCAGAGTTGGCGGACAGCCATAAAGGCGGGGCTAAAGAGTGGCGAGTCGAAGAGACTGAGCAGTTGGCAGGAAAAAAGACAGAAGTGCAAGGGGAGAGCCAACTGTGTAACAGCCCCGACAACCAATTTTATCTGCAGTGCCTGTGGAAGAGTCTGTCACTCTAGAATTGACCTTTATAGCCACTCCAGGCGCTGCTTCACAAACCACTGACCACCTCCAGGTGCTTACCCATTGCCTCTTGAGATAAGGAGGCAAAAGAAGAAAGAAGCTTCATCATTAACAATTCTCAATTGCTTCCAACATACATGTGGTTTTAAAACACATCAGTTTCTCACAGAGTCATAGAGTCGTGCAGCATAGAAACAGGCCCTTCGGCCCACTGCGTCCATGCCGACCATAATGCCTAGCTATACTAATCCCACCTGCCTGCATTAATTCCATATCCCTCAATGCCTTGCTCATTCAAGTACCTGTCCAGTTGCCTCTTAAATGTTGCTCCTGTTTTTGCCTTCACCACCTGCTCAGGCAGCTCATTCCAGCTACCCCACTATTCTTTGTGTGAACAATTTACCCCTTTGATCCCCTTTAAACCTCCTCCCTCTCACCTTAAGTCTATGCCCTCTAGTTTTAGTCACCCCTACCTTGGGAAACAGACTTTGGCTATCTACCCTATCTATGCCTCTCATAATTTTATATACCTCTATCACGTCCCCTCTCAGCCTCCTTCGCTCCAGGGAAAACAGACACAGCCTATCTGATCTCTCTTTATAACTCAAGCCCTCCAAACCAGGTAACATCCTTGTGAATCTTTTCTGCACCCTCTCTAGCTTAATCACATCTTTCCTGTCGTCCGGTGACCAGAACTGCACACAGTACTCCAAATGCGGCCCAACCAACGGTATGTACAACTGTAACATGACGTCCCAACTCTTGTACTCAATGCCTCGGCCAATGAAGGCAAGCATGCCATATGCCTTCTTTACCACCCTGTCTACCTGTGTTCCACTTTCGGGGAACTATGTACTTGCACCCCAAGGTTTCTGCAGAAATAAATCAGGTCATTACGATTTACACACTGACACATCCCCCTCAAGCAGTTAGAGCTCAGCCTCAATTAGCGATTATTTTCAAATGCTGAACAGCACAAGAGAATCCAACAAATTACATCAACCTACCATGCAAGCCAGAGTGTGCCATAGCTGCAAACAATAACAGGGACATTTCAGGGACTTGTTTTCGTTCAGTTGAATGCCGTCAACGTTTATAGAAGCAATTGCTTGTGAAATAGAGGAATGACTTGCACAGCAGTGTGGATTACAATCCCGAAGTTACAGTAGTTCCAGCTCAGATATGTTTTCAATATTTTGCTGGTTAGGAAAAATATTAAAAATTCTGATCATCTCTAAATTTCACAAAAAGCAGAACATTCAAAGCTGCCAAAGGAAATCAAACTTAAAGACTTGATAACCCATAGAAAGAAATGAATTGAGCTACACGTCACCTCAAATGAAAGTTAAAATTCTAATTTATGAATAAATTATGCTGCTTATCACACCATGTTTTTTAAATTTCAAAATGTATGCTTTTTAAGCTTTTCTTGGCAGTTTTTAGCTGCCTCTTAGCTGATGACACAACTATCAAGTACCCTCCCGATTATATCAGAAAAATATGGAGTAAACCTTATTTTAAGCATTTTGGCTTAAAATGGAGGTCTATCATTCCAGGTAGATTAAAATAATCTCCGAAAAGAGCATGGGTATTCCTTAAATAAAGTGAGTTCTGGTATTCACCCATGTCATTGTGTTGGCCCCGAACAGACAGCTGATTCCCCACAGAGGGTCAGGGAAATCAGAACAATCACAAAGAGCTGTATTTATTCCCTCCTACAATCCGGCAATACTAAAGATCCAACGGCAGGTCCATGGCCTACAGACTGGCTATTAGACAGTGCATGACATTGGCAGACCCAAAGGACAACAATTAATAAAAATAGTACGTATATTATTTTACTTTGATCATGCCACATGATGAAACACACGTCCCAACAGTCACATGACTTAGTTTAATTTAAAATCACAAATCAAAATCCACCGCCCTGACTTCAAGGCCCGCCTTGTCCCAGCTGCTGACTATAATAGGATTTAAACAATGGGTCACTGAAATTTCAGTTTGGTATATTTGATCATAATGAAATGAGGTACTTATGGCAACATTTACTCTCTGACAATGGAACTCAAAGCTGAGAGATAGTCCTGTCAGAAAGTGAATGAAATCAGATCCTTATAGAAATGATACTAAAGTCAGGTTACTCAAAGCAATCTTATCTGAACACTGTATAAAAGGCGTATCGTAGGTTTCCTGAGTTACTAACCACAGCATGACACGGGGGAAGCAGGGCACGTCAACTGTCTTCTCCCAAACAGAGCTTCTGTAAGTAACCCAGAGACATCAACAATTGTCAATTCTTACTAAAAAAAAACACTTCACACTTTAGATTAATAATGAAGGAAGACTTTTGACAATCCCATTATCTCAAACAAAACATGCTTTTAAAAATTCATGAGCAATTCAGTCACCGTAAACATTTAGATCTGCAACTAGAGCTTTAATTAACATGCAACTGAGAAAAATAGATTTTTTTTAAAATGTAACAGTGCAAACGGTATACTATTTGGAAATGCATTCCATATTACAGCCAGGACATTAGCACTCTATTCTTTTTTACCTGTCCCTGAGTGTAAAGTGTTAAGGAGAATCTGTAGAAATCCAGCAAACATATCACCGCACACTATCACCGCACTGTATTCAGCGTGGTACTTCGCCCCATCAGCAGTGCTCACTGTGCAGCCTGATCTCCCAGGGACAGTACAGTTCTCTTACTGGAGTAATTACGGCAACAGAAATATCTCCAGCAATTTTCTTTATCAAAATTACAATTTGTGCTCACTAGCTACACTCCTGAATTGCAATAGTAGCAACATCATCTGACAAGGTCGAAAGTGCTGTAGTCATCATATTAACTTTCTGCAGAACATTACAATCATTGATTATCACAGTAATCCATATAGGCTCTGCGTGCACTGAATACATCTTCAATCAGGCAAGCTGGTAATGATTTGATGAGTGCTACTATTAACTGCATGAGGAAGGGGAAGATATAAATTTTGCCTGTTCTGCAGCCCATGCAAGACAGGTGATTAATATCCCTGAAGCTGGTGCAATAAAATATAAAATATAGTCTGCACAGCCTCAATCCAATCAAGAGCATTGCTGTGGCTATTATTACTATTACATAGGCAAATCCCAGTCCAGCTCTTATACATTATACATATTTTGTCTTAAAACAAGAAGTTAAAATAAAAGCCACTATATCACAATATCCACACACACACACACACACACAACACACAGCAGAGAAAAAAGTAAATTCACATTCACCAGTAGCATGTGTTGGAGGGAAAGGGTCTGATCAGTCATTTAGCTCATCAAACTTCCAGTGAAAGTAAGTGTATCAGAGAAAAATAATGGGCCATAATTTGCTAACAAAATGAGTTTAATGCACTTTCTATTATTAATGTATAAATCTTCCAGCAACTTCTGGCGAGGGAGAGATACGACGTGAATTGTGAAGTGCTAAAAATTGTTGGACAATTAGCATAGCACTCACCCGTTAGCATCCTGAAAATATCAGCTTGACATTAATCTCTATGTGACCTCCAAGAAATTGCTGCATTTGCACATTAATTAGCAATTAAACTCATCACAAAGTTAACATTGGTATATAAGAGTGTAAGTACCTTTTTAATGAGGTGATTTGTGTTGTTGCAATGCCACTCAACCTCTAAAGGGAACATCTGAAACAGTGGACAGTCTCATTCCTACAGTTAGTCAATTGTGGTTAAAGATTTTAAAAATGTTACAATGTTTTAATTTTTTTCTTACTTTTCCTTTGTCTCTTTTTTCTTTCCCTCTCAATCCAGACTTTCTTTCCTCTCTATTTGTCCTTCTGGACCTCATTTAACCCTAATTTACCCACTTTCTCCATTGTTTCTCTGTTTTCCACTCAATCCTTAAACGTTATTGGTTAAGAAGATAGACCGGTCGTCCTGTCCTTCACCATTCCCAGCTGCCCCACTATCAGCTCGCACTTTGCAGCAAGTGCAGCACAAAAATGTTCAAGCTGAAGAGTGAGTGAAAATGTGTAACTAATATGGTTAATCACGAGATGTCCTGCTCCGCCATAATCTGGGCAAATGTTTTCCACATTTGCGGAACTTTCAGGAGAATTCTGAATAAGCATAGCACAAATTAACAGGTCTTGATCACTTAATTCACCCTGTTTACGAACTGATTTAAAATCATGGATTACAGATTAAATAATCACTTAATTGGCTCATCATTCAGCAAGTGAGTATGGACATGGGTGAGACACTGGACACAGTTCTTTTTTTTATTCATTCATTTGTGGGATGTGGGCATTGCTGGCGGGGCCAGCATTTATTGCCCATCCCTAATTGCCCTTGAGAAGGTGGTGGTGAGCTGCCTTCTTGAACCACTGCAGTCCATGTGGGGTGGGAACACCCACAGTGCTGTTAGGGAGGGAGTTCCAGGATTTTGACCCAGCGACAGTGAAGGGACGGCGATATAGTTCCAAGTCAGGAGGGTGTGACCTGGAGGGGAACTTGCAGGTGGTGGTTTTCCCATGCATTTGCTGCCCTTGTCCTTCTAGGTGATAAAGGTTGTGGGTTGGAAGATGCTGTCGAAGGAGCCATGGTGCATTGCTGCAGTGCATCTTGTAGACGGTACACACTGCTGCCACTGTGTGTTGGTGGTGGAGGGAGTGAATGTTTGTGAATGGGGTGACAATCAAGCGGACTGCTTTGTCCTGGATGGTGTCGAGCTTCTCGAGTGTTGTTGGAGCTGCACCCATCCAGGCGAGTGGACAGTATTCCAATCACACTCCTGACTTCTGCCTTGTAGATGGCGGACAGGCTTTGGGGAGTCATGTGGTGAGTTACTTGCTGCAGAATACCAAGCCTCTGACCTGCTCTTGTAGCCACGGTATTTATATTCTGGACCTCGCCATTCCGATGCTGTTGTACATAAGGCAGTTGCCATTGTTTCAACACACACACTGTTTTTGCTGTGCTTCAGCTAACAGCATTAGTAAACTTACAGGTAGTTCCTTCAGTTTAACAAGTTTTTAAAGTGACACTGGTGGAAAAATTGATTCAAAGTATTAATTTAATACTTTAGCCATGTCCTCTGCTTCAACATGAAGGTTTCCCTTTGGGTTCTTAATTGGCTCAACTTTTTCCTGGCTACCTGCTTACAGAAGTGGGCGCCATCGCCGCTTGTCACATGTGTGGCTGGCAGCCAATTATAACAATGGAGGTGCTGGGCCCAGCCAATTACGCGATGGGGTGGGATTCTAGGCACCGAACGCAGTGTCGGTTGACTCCGGAGCAGGTGTTGGCACCATATTTAAAGCCCTGCCAGCCCTGCTTTCATTGCTGCCTTTGAGTCATTTACACAATCCTGCCGAAAGACCCCATCTCCACCCCCCGACAAGGATTCCACAGGATGGCAGAGGCCTCCCTGGAGATTCTCCTCCAGGCTGCAAGGGAAAGCCGGGAGGTCTTCTTCTGCAGAAATGTCAGGGAGAGGTGCTTCCATCTGACCAAGTGAGCCAAGATGGAGATTGCAGAACATGGCTGCAGTGCGGAAAGACAGTCAACGACCACTTGGTTCTGAATGCTACATACCACTCTCCTTTTTGGGGATTTCATATGGCTGCATGGGAGGCTGCACGACATGGGGAGGGAGGCACCACAAAGGTGCTGGCAACAGGGCTTAGGCATCAACACATCCTGCCAGAGGTATGACTGCATCTTGGCCACAGGCCATCTCCTTCCACAGTTCACCCCCATTACCTCCCCCCCTCTCCTGAGAGCTGATGTGGGGATAGGCCACATAGGAAACCCCAGCAGGGGACAAGGGGCTGCCACGAACACACCTGCCCTAGAGCTCTTCCTGTGAAGTATGACTATCTTCCTCTTACCACTTATAGGACAAGTGGGCCGATAACAACAGGGAGACCTCACTGACTGGTGGAGGTATTGCTAATATAGTTCCCCTCCAAGTCACACACCATCTTGACTTGGAACTATATCCTTCACTGTCGCTGGGTCAAAATCCTGGAACTCCCTTCCTACCAGCACTGTGGGTGTACGTACCCCAAATGGACTGCAGCGGTTCAAGAAGGCAGCTCACCACCACCTTCTCAAGGGCAATTAGGGATGGGCAATAAATGCTGGCCTGGCCAGTGACGCCCACATCCCATGAATGAATAAAAAAAACATACAGCCTCTATCAGCAGCTGAGGGTGAAGCACAAGAGATAGTGGGACCTCAGGGATGGTGAGACTAGAGTCTCCATGCAAGATAGTGAGATTTGTCTTCAAATGACATCCAGCACACTCTGGAGATTCATTATCACGCATGGATATCATGACAAGATCTACACAGCCTAACCCACACATGTTTGTGTTCTCTCATGCAGCTCGACATCTACAGGAGACCTCATCAGAAGGGGGAAATCAGTCAGCATTCCTCTGAGGAGGAGCAGTCATCCCATGACTCTCCTACACTTTCCACCAGTGCAGATACTCTCACCTCCATGAGTTTACGCTCGGCTTTAGAATCAGGGTCACAAGCTGGTAAGAGCACCACACATGCGCCTGAGCAGCTGGTTGAGGTTGTGACAGCCGAGGCCTCTCTGTCAGAGGACTGTGGGTGTCCAGGCCCATGCTGAGCCCCAGGCTGATGATGAGCCTCTGGTATAAAGAGCACAGGGCATGCTGCAGTTGCAGAGAGGGGTAAGGCAAAATCTGGCGGAGATGCCAGACGCCTTGGGTAGCCTTGAGCAGACGATGGAGGAGTCCATCCATGCCTTGAGTGCTGCCATATCTCAGGTATGTGAGCAAATGGCTTCCTCCATTGAGAGGCTAGCGACCCTCATGTAGACCCAGATCGCACAGATGCGCACAGACCTGCACACCATCAACTTAACAATAAGTTTAACGCAGCAGTGACAAGGTGAGAGAAGGACGAGGATACATGGTGTCTTCTCCAGGTCCTCATCCTTCTCTGGTCAGCAGGAAGGTTCAAGTAAGCCTTGAAAGGGAGGAAGAGAGGCTGACCTCCATATCTGGGAGCCCCTTCAGGATGCTCTGAGTGTGGACAGCAGCTCCTCAGCCCCTCCGCCAGTAGGCCCAGCCCCAGTAGCCGCGACGCCTGAAGAGAGACCTGCACCTGTGCAGGAAACCGTCTGGCAGCCGGTGTCCTCCAGGTCTCAGACAGCCAGAGGACGCCCGCCGAAGTTATCCCAGAGAAAGGGGCATCGTGATCAGCAGCCTGCCTCCAGCCCAGCTGCTAGCACAGGGGTCACACCTCGTAGAAGCACTCAAAAATGTATAAAGAAAAGCATCTGGAGACACTTGGGGGCTTCACAGCTGTTTGAAATTTGCCATTTGTTGTCTGTTATAAAGTTTTTCTGTTATTTCATTGTGAAAAACACTTATCCTTTCATGCCTTAATAGTGAGATGCTGACTTCACCCTTCTCCCTCATTGAGCTGCCAGTGTAAGCTCAGTCCTCCTTTGGTAAGTGTCCCACATGGGCCAGAGCACATGGTTCAGTTGGGCATGAGGCATGGAACCCAAACAGAAAGGAGGTGACAGAATGCATGCGTTGAGGTGAGTCTTTATTGAGTTCACACTGACAGCCCATCATGGTGGCAGGAATATGGTAAGTATCAGGTTGTCTCTTTTTTGGCACATCGCTCAATGTGCCCGGCCTCCAGCACAAGGGCTTCAACATACAGTGCTGCCTGCTCATTAGTCTCCTCTGCATCCTCCTCGTCCGTTGAGGCGTAGCGTTCAATCATCAAACCTTCAGTCAAGGCCACCCCCTCTGCAGTGCTAGATAGTGCAGAGTACAGTAGACCGTCTTGATACACAAGACCCTCACTGGGGAATACTGCAGGGCTCCATCAGATCAATCCAGGCACCGGAATCTCATCTTCAGCAGCCCAATGACCTGCTCAATGGTCACTCAGGTGCAGCCGTGGCAACTGTTGGACTTCTCCTCTGCTGCAGTGCGAGGGTTCCTCACAAGCATCAATAGCCATGTCTTCAGTGGGTATGTCTTGTCCCCGAGAATCCATTCTTGAAGGCAAGCAGGGGGCTGAAAAGCTGTGGTACCTGGGACTGTCGAAGTATGTAGGCATCGTGGCTGCTTCCCAGGAACCAGGGACACACCTGCAGGAAACGCTTTCGGTGGTCGCGGACCAGTTGAACACTGATGGGATGAAAGCCCCTCCCATTGATGAAGGCAGCTGGCTGGTCCATGGGAGCCTTGATGGCCACATACTACGTGGAGAGCCGACATTGACTCAACGGGCCGAATAGTCTCCTGAGCCGTTACGACTCTATGACACTATGCATGCACTCTATTACATTTTGCATCTGGGGGAATCCAGCAATGGCCTCAAATCTGATGGCCCTCTCGGCCTGACTGTCAGAGTCAGTCTGGTAGCACACATAGTCACCGCACCTCTTGAACAGGGTATTGGTCACCTTCTTGATGCAGAGGTTGGCTTCTGCCTGGGACACCTCACACATGTACCCGGTGGATCCTTGGAAAGATCCAGATGCGTAAAAGTTTAGGGCAACGGTGATCTTCAGGGCCAATGGCATAGAGTGACCCCCAAATCCCATAGGTCACAACTGGTCCTGCAGCAGGGCGCATAGGTCGGTGACGGCCACCCTGGAGAGCCATAGTCTTTGCTGAAAATGGCACTCGGCCATTTGGAGGCAGCTGATTCAAGTCCGGTACATTCTCTGGCGCAGGTGGGCCTTTCTTGGCATGGCCGGCTGCTGTTGCTCTCATCTTGGAGCTTCATGGGCAGGCACAGCTGCCTCCTGTTCCTCACTTTGTCAGAGGGATTCACAAAGACGGAGGACTGAATTAATAGACCCCCGATGTCAGGGGGCATGGCGGGGGGGGCCAAAAAATACCTCCGGCAGAGGCCCATCATGAGCCTTGACGCCGGGAAGGCCTGGCCCGATATGCTGGTGGTGACGAGGGCTCATGGCAGCACCCCCACCCGCCGCTTGGCGTTGGAAGCCAAATTAACATATGTTAAATATTGCAAATGAAGGAATCAATGACCTACCTGCTCCCGCTGTCCATTCCGGAGCAATATTGGTGTCAGTGGCCAGCACTCCTGTGCGTTCGGATCCACAGACAGGGATCTGAGATGTAACACTGGTGGGAAGGGGGGAGCAGGGAAGTTTTTCAGTGCGCAGTGGCGGGGGGCGAGTAGCGTCAGAGTGATTTATTTGGTGTAGGGGATAGTGGGAAGCGGTAAAGATGAAAGTTTATGAACTTTTGGTGGGGGGAGGGGACAGTCAGGTGCACAAATTAAACATTTTGTGGGGAGAAGAGGGCAAGGAATTAAATCGATGGATGTTGGGTGGGGGCAAGAGAGCATCAGGATCAATGTCATTAATTTTTTACAATAATCTCTCCTTCAAATATTTAAATTGAAAGTTAGGGCGGCACAGTGGCGCAGTGGTTAGCACCGCAGCCTCACAGCTCCAATGACCCGGGTTCAATTCTGGGTACTGCCTGTGTGGAGTTTGCAAGTTCTCCCTGTGTCTGTGTGGGTTTCCTCCGGGTGCTTCGGTTTCCTCCCACAGCCAAAAGACTTGCAGGTTGATGGGTTAATTGGCCATTATAAATTGCCCCTAGTATAGGTAGGTGGTAGGGGAATATAGGGACAGGTGAGGATGTGGAAGGAATATGGGATTAGTGTAGGATTAGTATAAATGGGTGGTTAATGGTCGGCACAGACTTGGTGGGCCGAAGGGCCTGTTTCAGTGCTGTATCTCTAAATCTAAATCTAAATCTAAAACCCTTTGAAAATGGCGTCAGCGCCTGCACAATGGTTGCTGAGGCTATTGCCAGGGATGGACCAGCCGCCTCCTCTACACCATGGGGGGAGGTACGGTCCACATCAGCCATTTAAATGAGCCGCTGCGCTGAATATCATGTGGCTCTGCGATGTGCGGTCCGGCCGTGTCCACCGCCGATTTCGGCAGCGGCAATGTAAAATGCATTCCAAAGTGTATGAGACCCATTCGTGGTGAACAGTTGGCCTCAAGGATGTTGAACTTGCAGTGCCGAAGTTGCCTTGGGATCTTTGCCATTCCTACTCCTGTCAGTTTTCAGGTTGATGGCCCTCAGCACCCGCCCTCATTGACAGCCAATCCTCTCACCCGATAATATGGCCACGAGACACTCGCACCCGATAATATGGCCACGAGACACTCGCACCTTATAATATGGCCACGCGACTCTCTCACCCGATAATATGGCCACGAGACACTCACACCCGATAATATGGCCACAAGACAATCACACCCGATAATATGGCCACGCGACACTCACACCCGATAATATGGCCACGCGTCCCTCTCACCCGATAATATGGCCATGAGACACTCACACCCGATAATATGGCCACGCGTCCCTCTCACCCGATAATATGGCCATGAGACACTCACACCCGATAATATGGCCACGCGTCCCTCTCACCCGATAATATGGCCATGAGACACTCACACCCGATAATATGGCCACGCGTCCCTCTCACCCGATATTAATGCCACGCGTCCCTCTCACCCGATAATATGGCCACGAGACTCTCTCACCTGATAACGTGGCCACGAGACTCTCGCACCTGATAAAGTGGCCACGAGACTCTCGCACCTGATATTATGGCCACGCGACCCTCTCACCCGATAATATGGCCACGAGACTCTCTCACCTGATAATATGGTCACGAGACTCTCGCAACTGATAATATGGTCACAAGACTCTCTCACCTGATAATATGGCCACACGAATCTCTCACCCGATAATATGGCCACGGGACTCTCGCACCTGATAACGTGGCCACGAGACTCTCGCACCTGATAAAGTGGCCACGAGACTCTCACACCTGATATTATGGCCACGCGACCCTCTCACCCGATAATATGGCCACGAGACTCTCTCACCTGATAATATGGTCACGAGACTCTCGCAACTGATAATATGGTCACAAGACTCTCTCACCTGATAATATGGCCACACGAATCTCTCACCCGATAATATGGCCACGGGACTCTCGCACCTGATAACGTGGCCACGAGACTCTCGCACCTGATAACGTGGCCACGAGACTCTCGCACCTGATAAAGTGGCCACGAGACTCTCACACCTGATATTATGGCCACGCGACCCTCTCACCCGATAATATGGCCACGAGACTCTCTCACCCGATAATATGGTCACGAGACTCTCGCAACTGATAATATGGTCACAAGACTCTCTCACCTGATAATATGGCCACGGGACTCTCGCACCTGATAACGTGGCCACGAGACTCTCGCACCTGATATTATGGCCACGCGACCCTCCCACCCGATAATATGGCCACGAGACACTCTCACCCGATAATTTGGTCACGCGACTCTCTCACCTGATAATATGGCCACGAGACTCTCTCACCTGATAATATGGCCACGCGACTCTCTCACCCGATAATATGGCCACGAGAATCTCTCACCTGATAATATGGTCACGAGACTCTCGCACCTGATAATATGGTCACGAGACTCTCTCACCCGATAATATGGCCACGAGACTCTCTCACCTGATAATTTGGTCACGCGACTCTCTCACCTGATAATATGGCCACGAGACTCTCTCACCTGATAATATGGCCACGAGCCCCCCTCACCCGATAATATGGCCACGAGACACTCTCACCCGATAATTTGGTCACGCGACTCTCTCACCCAATAATATGGCCACGCGACACTCTCACCCAATAATATGGCCACGCGACACTCTAACCCGATAATATGGTCACGCGACCTTCTCACCTGATAATATGGCCACGAGACTCTCTCACCTGATAATATGGCCACGAGCCCCCCTTGCCCGATAATATGGACACGCGACTCTCTCACCCAATAATATGGCCACGAGACCCACTGAACTGATAATATGGCCACGAGATACCCTCACCTGATAATATGGCCACGAGACACTCTCACCTGATAATATGGTCACGAGACACTCTCAAACATTAATTTGGTCACACGACTCTCTCACCTGATAATATGGCCACGAGACACTCTCACCCGATAATATGGCCACGAGACCCACTAAACTGATAATATGGCCACGAGATACCCTCACCCGATAATATGGCCACGAGACACTCTCACCCGATAATATGGCCACGCGACTCTCTCACCCAATAATATGGCCACGAGACCCACTAAACTGATAATATGGCCACGAGATACCCTCACCCGATAATATGGCCACGAGACACTCTCACCCGATAATATAGCCACGAGACTCTCGCACCTGATAATGTGGCCACGAGATACCCTCACCCGATCATATGGCCACGAGACACTCTCACCTGATAATATGGCCACGAGACACTCTCACCTGATAATATGGCCACGAGACTCTCTCACCCGATAATATGGCCACGAGACTCTCGCCCCTGATAATATGGCCACGAGATACCCTCACCCGATAATATGGCCACGAGACTCTCTCACCTGATACTATGGCCACGAGACACTCTCACCCGATAATATAGCCACGAGACTCTCGCACCTGATAATATGGCCACGAGACTCTAGCACCTGATAATGTGGCCACGCGACTTTCTCACCTGGTAATAAGGCCACGAGACTCTCTCACCTGATAATATGGCCACGAGACTCTCTCACCCGATAATATAGCCACGCGTCCCTCTCTCCTGATAATATGGCCACGAGACTCTCGCACCTGATAATGTGGCCACGCGACTCTCTCACCTGATAATATAGCCACGCGTCCCTCTCTCCTGATAATATGGCCACGAGACTCTCGCACCTGATAATATGGCCACGAGACTCTCGCACCTGATATGGCCACGAGACACTCTCACCCGATAATATGGCCACGAGACTCTCTCACCTGATAATATGGCCACGAGACACTCTCACCTGATAATGTGGCCACGAGACACTCGCACCTGATAATGTGGCCACGAGACACTCTCACCTGATAATGTGGCCACGAGACACTCGCACCTGATAATATGGCCACGCGACCCTCTCACCCGATATTATGGCCACGCGTCCCTCTCACCCGATAATATGGCCACGCATCCCTCTCACCCGATAATATGTCTACGCGACCCTCTCACCCGATATTATGGCCACGTGAACCGCTCACCCGATATTATGGCCACGCTTCCCTCTCACCCAACAATATGGCCACGCGACCCTCCCACCCGATAATATGGCCATGCGACACTGTCACCCGATAATATGGCCACGAGACCCCCTCACCCGATAATATGGCCACGAGACACTCTCACCTGATAATATGGCCACGAGACCCCCTCACCCGATAATATGTCCACGCGTCTCTCTCACCCGATAATATGACCATGCAACTCTCTCACCTTATAATATGGCCAGCCGACATCCTCACCCGATAATATAGCCACGCGACCCTCTCACCTTATAATATGGCCAGCCGACATCCTCACCCGATAATATAGCCACGCGACCCTCTCACCTTATAATATGGCCCGCCGACCCTCTCACCTGATAATATGGCCACGTGCCCCTCTCACCCGATAATATGGCCACGCGACCCTCTCACCTGATAATACGGCCACGTGCCCCTCTCACCCGATAATATGGCCACGCGACTCTCTCACCCGATAATATGGCCACGCGACTCTCTCACCCGATAATATGGCCACGCGACACTCCCACCCGATATTATGGCCACGCGAGCCGCTCACCCGATATTATGGCCATGCGTCCCTCTCACCCAACAATATGGCCACGCGACCCTCCCACCCAATAATATGGCCACGCGACACTCTCACCCGATAATATGGTCACGCGACCTTCTCACCCGATAATATGGCCACGAGACCCACTAAACTGATAATATGGCCACGAGATACCCTCACCCGATAATATGGTCACGAGACACTCTCAAACAATAATTTGGTCACACGACTCTCTCACCTGATAATATGGCCACGAGACACTCTCACCCGATAATATGGCCACGCGACTCTCTCACCCAATAATATGGCCACGAGACCCACTAAACTGATAATATGGCCACGAGATACCCTCACCCGATAATATAGCCATGAGACTCTCTTACGTGATAATATGGCCACGAGACTCTCGCACCTGATAATGTGGCCACGAGATACCCTCACCCGATAATATGGCCACGAGACACTCTCACCTGATAATATGGCCACGAGACTCTCGCACCTGATAATGTGGCCACGAGATACCCTCACCCGATAATATGGCCACGAGACACTCTCACCTGATAATATGGCCACGAGACACTCTCACCTGATAATATGGCCACGAGACTCTCTCACCCGATAATATGGCCACGAGACTCTCGCCCCTGATAATATGGCCACGAGATACCCTCACCCGATAATATGGCCACGAGACTCTCTCACCTGATACTATGGCCACGAGACACTCTCACCCGATAATATAGCCACGAGACTCTCGCACCTGATAATATGGCCACGAGACTCTAGCACCTGATAATGTGGCCACGCGACTCTCTCACCTGGTAATAAGGCCACGAGACTCTCTCACCTGATAATATGGCCACGAGACTCTCTCACCCGATAATATAGCCACGCGTCCCTCTCTCCTGATAATATGGCCACGAGACTCTCGCACCTGATAATGTGGCCACGCGACTCTCTCACCTGATAATATAGCCACGCGTCCCTCTCTCCTGATAATATGGCCACGAGACTCTCGCACCTGATAATATGGCCACGAGACTCTCGCACCTGATATGGCCACGAGACACTCTCACCCGATAATATGGCCACGAGACTCTCTCACCTGATAATATGGCCACGAGACACTCTCACCTGATAATGTGGCCACGAGACACTCGCACCTGATAATGTGGCCACGAGACACTCTCACCTGATAATGTGGCCACGAGACACTCGCACCTGATAATATGGCCACGCGACCCTCTCACCCGATATTATGGCCACGCGTCCCTCTCACCCGATAATATGGCCACGCATCCCTCTCACCCGATAATATGTCTACGCGACCCTCTCACCCGATATTATGGCCACGTGAACCGCTCACCCGATATTATGGCCACGCTTCCCTCTCACCCAACAATATGGCCACGCGACCCTCCCACCCGATAATATGGCCATGCGACACTGTCACCCGATAATATGGCCACGAGACCCCCTCACCCGATAATATGGCCACGAGACACTCTCACCTGATAATATGGCCACGAGACCCCCTCACCCGATAATATGTCCACGCGTCTCTCTCACCCGATAATATGACCATGCAACTCTCTCACCTTATAATATGGCCAGCCGACATCCTCACCCGATAATATAGCCACGCGACCCTCTCACCTTATAATATGGCCAGCCGACATCCTCACCCGATAATATAGCCACGCGACCCTCTCACCTTATAATATGGCCCGCCGACCCTCTCACCTGATAATATGGCCACGTGCCCCTCTCACCCGATAATATGGCCACGCGACCCTCTCACCTGATAATACGGCCACGTGCCCCTCTCACCCGATAATATGGCCACGCGACTCTCTCACCCGATAATATGGCCACGCGACTCTCTCACCCGATAATATGGCCACGCGACACTCCCACCCGATATTATGGCCACGCGAGCCGCTCACCCGATATTATGGCCATGCGTCCCTCTCACCCAACAATATGGCCACGCGACCCTCCCACCCAATAATATGGCCACGCGACACTCTCACCCGATAATATGGTCACGCGACCTTCTCACCCGATAATATGGCCACGAGACCCACTAAACTGATAATATGGCCACGAGATACCCTCACCCGATAATATGGTCACGAGACACTCTCAAACAATAATTTGGTCACACGACTCTCTCACCTGATAATATGGCCACGAGACACTCTCACCCGATAATATGGCCACGCGACTCTCTCACCCAATAATATGGCCTCGAGACCCACTAAACTGATAATATGGCCACGAGATACCCTCACCCGATAATATAGCCACGAGACTCTCTCACGTGATAATATGGCCACGAGACTCTCGCACCTGATAATGTGGCCACGAGATACCCTCACCCGATAATATGGCCACGAGACACTCTCACCTGATAATATGGCCACGAGACTCTCGCACCTGATAATGTGGCCACGAGATACCCTCACCTGATAATATGGCCACGAGACACTCTCACCTGATAATATGGCCACGAGACACTCTCACCTGATAATATGGCCACGAGACTCTCTCACCCGATAATATGGCCACGAGACTCTCGCCCCTGATAATATGGCCACGAGATACCCTCACCCGATAATATGGCCACGAGACTCTCTCACCTGATACTATGGCCACGAGACACTCTCACCCGATAATATAGCCACGAGACTCTCGCACCTGATAATATGGCCACGAGACTCTCGCACCTGATAATGTGGCCACGCGACTCTCTCACCTGGTAATATGGCCACGAGACTCTCTCACCTGATAATATGGCCACGAGACTCTCTCACCCGATAATATAGCCACGCGTCCCTCTCTCCTGATAATATGGCCACGAGACTCTCGCACCTGATAATGTGGCCACGCGACTCTCTCACCTGATAATATAGCCACGCGTCCCTCTCTCCTGATAATATGGCCACGAGACTCTCGCACCTGATAATATGGCCACGAGACTCTCGCACCTGATATGGCCACGAGACACTCTCACCCGATAATATGGCCACGAGACTCTCTCACCTGATAATATGGCCACGAGACACTCTCACCTGATAATGTGGCCACGAGACACTCGCACCTGATAATGTGGCCACGAGACACTCGCACCTGATAATATGGCCACGCAACCCTCTCACCCGATATTATGGCCACGCGTCCCTCTCACCCGATAATATGGCCACGCATCCCTCTCACCCGATAATATGTCTACGCGACCCTCTCACCCGATATTATGGCCACGTGAACCGCTCACCCGATATTATGGCCACGCTTCCCTCTCACCCAACAATATGGCCACGCGACCCTCCCACCCGATAATATGGCCATGCGACACTGTCACCCGATAATATGGCCACGAGACCCCCTCACCCGATAATATGGCCACGAGACACTCTCACCTGATAATATGGCCACGAGACCCCCTCACCCGATAATATGTCCACGCAACTCTCTCACCCGATAATATGACCATGCAACTCTCTCACCTTATAATATGGCCAGCCGACATCCTCACCCGATAATATAGCCACGCGACCCTCTCACCTTATAATATGGCCAGCCGACATCCTCACCCGATAATATAGCCACGCGACCCTCTCACCTTATAATATGGCCCGCCGACCCTCTCACCTGATAATATGGCCACGTGCCCCTCTCACCCGATAATATGGCCACGCGACTCTCTCACCCGACAATACGGCCACGCGACCCTCTCACCTGATAATACGGCCACGTGCCCCTCTCACCCGATAATATGGCCACGCGACTCTCTCACCCGATAATATGGCCACGTGACACTCCCACCCGATATTATGGCCACGCGAGCCGCTCACCCGATATTATGGCCATGCGTCCCTCTCACCCAACAATATGGCCACGCGACCCTCCCACCCAATAATATGGCCACGCGACACTCTCACCCGATAATATGGTCACGCGACCTTCTCACCTGATAATATGGCCACGAGACTCTCTCACATGATAATATGGCCATGAGCCCCCCTCGCCCGATAATATGGCCACGCGACTCTCTCACCCGATAATATGGCCACGAGACCCACTAAACTGATAATATGGCCACGAGATACCCTCACCTGATAATATGGTCACGAGACACTCTCAAACAATAATTTGGTCACACGACTCTCTCACCTGATAAGATGGCCACGAGACACTCTCACCCGATAATATGGCCACGCGACTCTCTCACCCAATAATATGGCCACGAGACCCACTAAACTGATAATATGGCCACGAGATACCCTCACCCGATAATATGGCCACGAGACACTCTCACCCGATAATACAGCCACGAGACTCTCTCACCTGATAATATGGCCACGAGACTCTCGCACCTGAAAATGTGGCCACGAGATACCCTCACCCGATAATATGGCCACGAGACACTCTCACCTGATAATATGGCCACGAGACTCTCGCACCTGATAATGTGGCCACGAGATACCCTCACCCGATAAAATGGCCACGAGACACTCTCACCTGATAATATGGCCACGAGACACTCTCACCTGATAATATGGCCACGAGACTCTCTCACCCGATAATATGGCCACGAGACTCTCGCACCTGATAATATGGCCACGAGATACCCTCACCCGATAATATGGCCACGAGACTCTCTCACCTGATACTATGGCCACGAGACACTCTCACCCGATAATATAGCCACGAGACTCTCGCACCTGATAATATGGCCACGAGACTCTCGCACCTGATAATGTGGCCACGCGACTCTCTCACCTGGTAATATGGCCACGAGACTCTCTCACCTGATAATATGGCCACGAGACTCTCTCACCCGATAATATAGCCACGCGTCCCTCTCTCCTGATAATATGGCCACGAGACTCTCGCACCTGATAATGTGGCCACGCGACTCTCTCACCTGATAATATAGCCACGAGACACTCTCACCCGATAATATGGCCACGAGACTCTCGCACCTGATATGGCCACGAGACACTCTCACCCGATAATATGGCCACGAGACTCTCTCACCTGATAATATGGCCACGAGACACTCTCACCCGATAATATAGCCACGAGACTCTCGCACCTGATAATATGGCCACGAGACTCTCGCACCTGATAATGTGGCCACGCGACTCTCTCACCTGATAATATAGCCACGCGTCCCTCTCTCCTGATAATATGGCCACGAGACACTCTCACCCGATAATATGGCCACGAGACTCTCTCACCTGATAATATGGCCACGAGACACTCTCACCCGATAATATAGCCACGCGTCCCTCTCTCATGATAATATGGCCACGAGACTCTCGCACCTGATAATGTGGCCACGAGACACTCTCACCTGATAATGTGGCCACGAGACACTCGCACCTGATAATATAGCCACGTGCCCCTCTCACCCGATATTATGGCCACGCATCCCTCTCACCCGATAATATGTCTACGCGACCCTCTCACCCGATATTATGGCCACGTGAACCGCTCACCCGATATTATGGCCACGCTTCCCTCTCACCCAACAATATGGCCACGCGACCCTCCCACCCGATAATATGGCCATGCGACACTGTCACCCGATAATATGGCCACGAGACCCCCTCACCCGATAATATGGCCACGAGACACTCTCACCTGATAATATGGCCACGAGACCCCCTCACCCGATAATATGTCCACGCGACTCTCTCACCCGATATTATGGCCACGCGACCCTCCCACCCGATAATATGGCCATGCGACACTGTCACCCGATAATATGGCCACGAGACCCCCTCACCCGATAATATGGCCACGAGACACTCTCACCTGATAATATGGCCACGAGACCCCCTCACCCGATAATATGACCATGCAACTCTCTCACCTTATAATATGGCCACGCGACCCTCTCACCTTATAATATGGCCAGCCGACATCCTCACCCGATAATATAGCCACGCGACCCTCTCACCTTATAATATGGCCCGCCGACCCTCTCACCTGATAATATAGCCTAGTGCCCCTCTCACCTTATAATATGGCCCGCCGACCCTCTCACCTGATAATATGGCCACGCGACCCTCTCACCTGATAATACGGCCACGTGCCCCTCTCACCATACAATATGGCCACGTGACCTGCTTACCCGACAATACGGCCACGCGACCCTCTCACCTGATAATATGGCCACGCGACCCTCTCACCTGATAATACGGCCACGCGACCCTCTCACCCGATAATATGGCCACGCGACTCTCTCACCCGATAATATGGCCACGCGACACTCCCACCCGATATTATGGCCACGCGAGCCGCTCACCCGATATTATGGCCACGCGTCCCTCTCACCCAACAATATGGCCACGCGACCCTCCCACCCAATAATATGGCCACGCGACACTCTCACCCGATAGTATGGTCACGCGACCTTCTCACCTGATAATATGGCCACGAGACTCTCTCACATGATAATATGGCCACGAGCCCCCCTCGCCCGATAATATGGCCACGCGACTCTCTCACCCGATAATATGGCCACGAGACCCACTAAACTGATAATATGGCCACGAGATACCCTCACCCGATAATATGGCCACAAGACACTCTCACCTGATAATATGGTCACGAGACACTCTCAAACAATAATTTGGTCACACGACTCTCTCACCTGATAATATGGCCACGAGACACTCTCACCCGATAATATGGCCACGCGACTCTCTCACCCAATAATATGGCCACGAGACCCACTAAACTGATAATATGGCCACGAGACACTCTCACCCGATAATATAGCCACAAGACTCTCTCACCTGATAATATGGCCACGAGACTCTCGCACCTGATAATGTGGCCACGAGATTCCCTCACCCGATAATATGGCCACGAGACACTCTCACCTGATAATATGGCCACGAGACTCTCGCACCTGATAATGTGGTCACGAGATACCCTCACCCGATAATATGGCCACGAGACACTCTCACCTGATAATATGGCCACGAGACACTCTCACCTGATAATATGGCCACGAGACTCTCTCACCCGATAATATGGCCACGAGACTCTCGCACCTGATAATATGGCCACGAGATACCCTCACCCGATAATATGGCCACGAGACTCTCTCACCTGATACTATGGCCACGAGACACTCTCACCCGATAATATAGCCACGCGACTCTCTCACCTGATAATATAGCCACGCGTCCCTCTCTCCTGATAATATGGCCACGAGACTCTCGCACCTGATAATATGGCTACGAGACACTCTCACCCGATAATATGGCCACGAGACTCTCGCACCTGATATGGCCATGAGACACTCTCACCCGATAATATGGCCACGCGTCCCTCTCTCCTGATAATATGGCCACGAGACTCTCGCACCTGATAATGTGGCCACGCGACTCTCTCACCTGATAATATGGCCACGAGACACTCTCACCCGATAATATGGCCACGAGACTCTCTCACCTGATAATATGGCCACGAGACACTCTCACCCGATAATATAGCCACGAGACTCTCGCACCTGATAATATGGCCACGAGACTCTCGCACCTGATAATGTGGCCACGCGACTCTCTCACCTGATAATATAGCCACGCGTCCCTCTCTCCTGATAATATGGCCACGAGACACTCTCACCCGATAATATGGCCACGAGACTCTCTCACCTGATAATATGGCCACGAGACACTCTCACCCGATAATATAGCCACGCGTCCCTCTCTCATGATAATATGGCCACGAGACTCTCGCACCTGATAATGTGGCCACGAGACACTCTCACCTGATAATGTGGCCACGAGACACTCGCACCTGATAATATAGCCACGTGCCCCTCTCACCCGATATTATGGCCACGCATCCCTCTCACCCGATAATATGTCTACGCGACCCTCTCACCCGATATTATGGCCACGTGAACCGCTCACCCGATATTATGGCCACGCTTCCCTCTCACCCAACAATATGGCCACGCGACCCTCCCACCCGATAATATGGCCATGCGACACTGTCACCCGATAATATGGCCACGAGACCCCCTCACCCGATAATATGGCCACGAGACACTCTCACCTGATAATATGGCCACGAGACCCCCTCACCCGATAATATGTCCACGCGACTCTCTCACCCGATATTATGGCCACGCGACCCTCCCACCCGATAATATGGCCATGCGACACTGTCACCCGATAATATGGCCACGAGACCCCCTCACCCGATAATATGGCCACGAGACACTCTCACCTGATAATATGGCCACGAGACCCCCTCACCCGATAATATGACCATGCAACTCTCTCACCTTATAATATGGCCACGCGACCCTCTCACCTTATAATATGGCCAGCCGACATCCTCACCCGATAATATAGCCACGCGACCCTCTCACCTTATAATATGGCCCGCCGACCCTCTCACCTGATAATATAGCCTAGTGCCCCTCTCACCTTATAATATGGCCCGCCGACCCTCTCACCTGATAATATGGCCACGCGACCCTCTCACCTGATAATACGGCCACGTGCCCCTCTCACCATACAATATGGCCACGTGACCTGCTTACCCGACAATACGGCCACGCGACCCTCTCACCTGATAATATGGCCACGCGACCCTCTCACCTGATAATACGGCCACGCGACCCTCTCACCCGATAATATGGCCACGCGACTCTCTCACCCGATAATATGGCCACGCGACACTCCCACCCGATATTATGGCCACGCGAGCCGCTCACCCGATATTATGGCCACGCGTCCCTCTCACCCAACAATATGGCCACGCGACCCTCCCACCCAATAATATGGCCACGCGACACTCTCACCCGATAGTATGGTCACGCGACCTTCTCACCTGATAATATGGCCACGAGACTCTCTCACATGATAATATGGCCACGAGTCCCCCTCGCCCGATAATATGGCCACGCGACTCTCTCACCCGATAATATGGCCACGAGACCCACTAAACTGATAATATGGCCACGAGATACCCTCACCCGATAAGATGGCCACAAGACACTCTCACCTGATAATATGGTCACGAGACACTCTCAAACAATAATTTGGTCACACGACTCTCTCACCTGATAATATGGCCACGAGACACTCTCACCCGATAATATGGCCACGCGACTCTCTCACCCAATAATATGGCCACGAGACCCACTAAACTGATAATATGGCCACGAGATACCCTCACCCGATAATATGGCCACGAGACACTCTCACCCGATAATATAGCCACATGACTCTCTCACCTGATAATATGGCCACGAGACTCTCGCACCTGATAATGTGGCCACGAGATTCCCTCACCCGATAATATGGCCACGAGACACTCTCACCTGATAATATGGCCACGAGACTCTCGCACCTGATAATGTGGTCACGAGATACCCTCACCCGATAATATGGCCACGAGACACTCTCACCTGATAATATGGCCACGAGACACTCTCACCTGATAATATATCCACGAGACTCTCTCACCCGATAATATGGCCACGAGACTCTCGCACCTGATAATATGGCCACGAGATACCCTCACCCGATAATATGGCCACGAGACTCTCTCACCTGATACTATGGCCACGAGACACTCTCACCCGATAATATAGCCACGCGACTCTCTCACCTGATAATATAGCCACGCGTCCCTCTCTCCTGATAATATGGCCACGAGACTCTCGCACCTGATAATATGGCTACGAGACACTCTCACCCGATAATATGGCCACGAGACTCTCGCACCTGATATGGCCATGAGACACTCTCACCCGATAATATGGCCACGAGACTCTCTCACCTGATAATATGGCCACGAGACACTCTCACCCGATAATATAGCCACGCGTCCCTCTCTCATGATAATATGGCCACGAGACTCTCGCACCTGATAATGTGGCCACGAGACACTCGCACCTGATAATATGGCCACGCGACCCTCTCACCCGATATTATGGCCACGCGTCCCTCTCACCCGATAATATGGCCATGCGTCCCTCTCACCCGATAATATGTCTACGCGACCCTCTCACCCGATATTATGGCCACGTGAACCGCTCACCCGATATTATGGCCACGCTTCCCTCTCACCCAACAATATGGCCACGCGACCCTCCCACCCGATAATATGGCCATGCGACACTGTCACCCGATAATATGGCCACGAGACCCCCTCACCCGATAATATGGCCACGAGACACTCTCACCCGATAATATGGCCACGAGACCCCCTCACCCGATAATATGTCCACGAGACTCTCTCACCCAATAATATGGCCACGAGACACTCTCACCTGATAATATGGCCACGCGACACTCTCACCCAATAATATGGCCACGAGACCCCCTCACCCGATAATATGGCCACGAGACACTCTCACCCAATAATATGGCCACGAGACACTCTCACCTGATAATATGGCCACGTGACTCTCTCACCTGATAATATGGCCACGCGACTCACCCGATAATATGGCCACGAGACACTCTCACCCGATAATTTGGTCACAAGACTCTCTCACCCGATAATATGACCATGCAAATCTCTCACCTTATAATATGGCCAGCCGACCCCCTCACCCGATATTCTAGCCACGCGACCCTCTCACCTTCTAATATGGCCACGTGACCCTCTCACCTTATAATATGGCCCGCCGACCCTCTCACCTGATAATATAGCCACGTGCCCCTCTCACCTTATAATGTGGCCCGCCGACCCTCTCACCTGATAATATGGCCACGCGACCCTCTCACCTGATAATATAGCCACGTGCCCCTCTCACCTTATAATATGGCCACGTGACCTGCTTACCCGATAATACGGCCACGCGACCCTCTCACCTGATAATATGGCCACGCGACCCTCTCACCTTATAATGTGGCCCGCCGACCCTCTCACCCGACAATACGGCCACGCGACCCTCTCACCTGATAATATGGCCACGCGACCCTCTCACCTGATAATACGGCCACGCGACCCTCTCACCCGATAATATGGCCACGCGACTCTCTCACCCGATAATATGGCCACGCGACACTCCCACCCGATATTATGGCCACGCGAACCGCTCACCCGATATTATGGCCACGCGTCCCTCTCACCCAACAATATGGCCACGCGACCCTCCCACCCAATAATATGGCCACGCGACACTCTCACCCGATAATATGGTCACGCGACCTTCTCACCTGATAATATGGCCACGAGACTCTCTCACATGATAATGTGGCCACGAGCCCCCCTCGCCCGATAATATGGCCACGCGACTCTCTCACCCGATAATATGGTCACGCGACCTTCTCACCTGATAATATGGCCACGAGACTCTCTCACATGATAATGTGGCCACGAGCCCCCCTCACCCAATAATATGGCCACGAGACCCACTAAACTGATAATATGGCCACGAGATACCCTCACCCGATAATATGGCCACGAGACTCTCACCTGATACTATGGCCACGAGACACTCTCACCCAATAATATAGCCACGAGACTCTCGCACCTGATAATATGGCCACGAGACTCTCGCACCTGATAATGTGGCCACGCGACTCTCTCACCTGGTAATATGGCCACGAGACTCTCTCACCCGATAATATAGCCACGCATCCCTCTCTCCTGATAATATGGCCACGAGACTCTCGCACCTGATAATGTGGCCACGCGACTCTCTCACCTGATAATATAGCCACGCGTCCCTCTCTCCTGATAATATGGCCACGAGACTCTCGCACCTGATAATATGGCCACGAGACACTCTCACCCGATAATATGGCCACGAGACTCTCGCAGCTGATATGGCCACGAGACACTCTCACCCGATAATATGGCCACGAGACCCCCTCACCCGATAATATGGCCACGAGACACTCTCACCTGATAATATGGCCACGAGACCCCCTCACCCGATAATATGACCATGCAACTCTCTCACCTTATAATATGGCCACGCGACCCTCTCACCTTATAATATGGCCAGCCGACATCCTCACCCGATAATATAGCCACGCGACCCTCTCACCTTATAATATGGCCCGCCGACCCTCTCACCTGATAATATAGCCTAGTGCCCCTCTCACCTTATAATATGGCCCGCCGACCCTCTCACCTGATAATATGGCCACGCGACCCTCTCACCTGATAATACGGCCACGTGCCCCTCTCACCATACAATATGGCCACGTGACCTGCTTACCCGACAATACGGCCACGCGACCCTCTCACCTGATAATATGGCCACGCGACCCTCTCACCTGATAATACGGCCACGCGACCCTCTCACCCGATAATATGGCCACGCGACTCTCTCACCCGATAATATGGCCACGCGACACTCCCACCCGATATTATGGCCACGCGAGCCGCTCACCCGATATTATGGCCACGCGTCCCTCTCACCCAACAATATGGCCACGCGACCCTCCCACCCAATAATATGGCCACGCGACACTCTCACCCGATAGTATGGTCACGCGACCTTCTCACCTGATAATATGGCCACGAGACTCTCTCACATGATAATATGGCCACGAGCCCCCCTCGCCCGATAATATGGCCACGCGACTCTCTCACCCGATAATATGGCCACGAGACCCACTAAACTGATAATATGGCCACGAGATACCCTCACCCGATAAGATGGCCACAAGACACTCTCACCTGATAATATGGTCACGAGACACTCTCAAACAATAATTTGGTCACACGACTCTCTCACCTGATAATATGGCCACGAGACACTCTCACCCGATAATATGGCCACGCGACTCTCTCACCCAATAATATGGCCACGAGACCCACTAAACTGATAATATGGCCACGAGATACCCTCACCCGATAATATGGCCACGAGACACTCTCACCCGATAATATAGCCACAAGACTCTCTCACCTGATAATATGGCCACGAGACTCTCGCACCTGATAATGTGGCCACGAGATTCCCTCACCCGATAATATGGCCACGAGACACTCTCACCTGATAATATGGCCACGAGACTCTCGCACCTGATAATGTGGTCACGAGATACCCTCACCCGATAATATGGCCACGAGACACTCTCACCTGATAATATGGCCACGAGACACTCTCACCTGATAATATATCCACGAGACTCTCTCACCCGATAATATGGCCACGAGACTCTCGCACCTGATAATATGGCCACGAGATACCCTCACCCGATAATATGGCCACGAGACTCTCTCACCTGATACTATGGCCACGAGACACTCTCACCCGATAATATAGCCACGCGACTCTCTCACCTGATAATATAGCCACGCGTCCCTCTCTCCTGATAATATGGCCACGAGACTCTCGCACCTGATAATATGGCTACGAGACACTCTCACCCGATAATATGGCCACGAGACTCTCGCACCTGATATGGCCATGAGACACTCTCACCCGATAATATGGCCACGAGACTCTCTCACCTGATAATATGGCCACGAGACACTCTCACCCGATAATATAGCCACGCGTCCCTCTCTCATGATAATATGGCCACGAGACTCTCGCACCTGATAATGTGGCCACGAGACACTCGCACCTGATAATATGGCCACGCGACCCTCTCACCCGATATTATGGCCACGCGTCCCTCTCACCCGATAATATGGCCATGCGTCCCTCTCACCCGATAATATGTCTACGCGACCCTCTCACCCGATATTATGGCCACGTGAACCGCTCACCCGATATTATGGCCACGCTTCCCTCTCACCCAACAATATGGCCACGCGACCCTCCCACCCGATAATATGGCCATGCGACACTGTCACCCGATAATATGGCCACGAGACCCCCTCACCCGATAATATGGCCACGAGACACTCTCACCCGATAATATGGCCACGAGACCCCCTCACCCGATAATATGGCCACGAGACCCCCTCACCCGATAATATGGCCACGAGACACTCTCACCCGATAATATGGCCACGAGACCCCCTCACCCGATAATATGTCCACGAGACTCTCTCACCCAATAATATGGCCACGAGACTCTCTCACCCAATAATATGGCCACGAGACACTCTCACCTGATAATATGGCCACGCGACACTCTCACCCAATAATATGGCCACGAGACCCCCTCACCCGATAATATGGCCACGAGACACTCTCACCCAATAATATGGCCACGAGACACTCTCACCTGATAATATGGCCACGTGACTCTCTCACCTGATAATATGGCCACGCGACTCACCCGATAATATGGCCACGAGACACTCTCACCCGATAATTTGGTCACAAGACTCTCTCACCCGATAATATGACCATGCAAATCTCTCACCTTATAATATGGCCAGCCGACCCCCTCACCCGATATTCTAGCCACGCGACCCTCTCACCTTCTAATATGGCCACGTGACCCTCTCACCTTATAATATGGCCCGCCGACCCTCTCACCTGATAATATAGCCACGTGCCCCTCTCACCTTATAATGTGGCCCGCCGACCCTCTCACCTGATAATATGGCCACGCGACCCTCTCACCTGATAATATAGCCAGGTGCCCCTCTCACCTTATAATATGGCCACGTGACCTGCTTACCCGATAATACGGCCACGCGACCCTCTCACCTGATAATATGGCCACGCGACCCTCTCACCTTATAATGTGGCCCGCCGACCCTCTCACCCGACAATACGGCCACGCGACCCTCTCACCTGATAATATGGCCACGCGACCCTCTCACCTGATAATACGGCCACGCGACCCTCTCACCCGATAATATGGCCACGCGACTCTCTCACCCGATAATATGGCCACGCGACACTCCCACCCGATATTATGGCCACGCGAACCGCTCACCCGATATTATGGCCACGCGTCCCTCTCACCCAACAATATGGCCACGCGACCCTCCCACCCAATAATATGGCCACGCGACACTCTCCACCCGATAATATGGTCACGCGACCTTCTCACCTGATAATATGGCCACGAGACTCTCTCACATGATAATGTGGCCACGAGCCCCCCTCGCCCGATAATATGGCCACGCGACTCTCTCACCCGATAATATGGTCACGCGACCTTCTCACCTGATAATATGGCCACGAGACTCTCTCACATGATAATGTGGCCACGAGCCCCCCTCACCCAATAATATGGCCACGAGACCCACTAAACTGATAATATGGCCACGAGATACCCTCACCCGATAATATGGCCACGAGACTCTCACCTGATACTATGGCCACGAGACACTCTCACCCAATAATATAGCCACGAGACTCTCGCACCTGATAATATGGCCACGAGACTCTCGCACCTGATAATGTGGCCACGCGACTCTCTCACCTGGTAATATGGCCACGAGACTCTCTCACCCGATAATATAGCCACGCATCCCTCTCTCCTGATAATATGGCCACGAGACTCTCGCACCTGATAATGTGGCCACGCGACTCTCTCACCTGATAATATAGCCACGCGTCCCTCTCTCCTGATAATATGGCCACGAGACTCTCGCACCTGATAATATGGCCACGAGACACTCTCACCCGATAATATGGCCACGAGACTCTCGCAGCTGATATGGCCACGAGACACTCTCACCCGATAATATGGCCACGAGACTCTCTCACCTGATAATATGGCCACGAGACACTCTCACCCGATAATATAGCCACGCGTCCCTCTCTCATGATAATATGGCCACGAGACTCTCGCACCTGATAATGTGGCCACGAGACACTCTCACCTGATAATGTGGCCACGAGACACTCGCACCTGATAATATGGCCACGCGACCCTCTCACCCGATATTATGGCCACGCGTCCCTCTCACCCGATAATATGGCCACGCGTCCCTCTCACCCGATAATATGTCTACGCGACCCTCTCACCCGATATTATGGCCACGTGAACCGCTCACCCGATATTATGGCCACGCTTCCCTCTCACCCAACAATATGGCCCGCCGACCCTCTCACCTGATAATATAGCCCGCGACCCTCTCACCTGATAATACGGCCACGTGCCCCTCTCACCTTACAATATGGTCACGTGACCTGCTTACCCGACAATACGGCCACGCGACCCTCTCACCTGATAATATGGCCACGCGACCCTCTCACCTGATAATACGGCCACGCGACCCTCTCACCCGATAATATGGCCACGCGACTCTCTCACCCGATAATATGGCCACGCGACACTCCCACCCGATATTATGGCCACGCGAGCCGCTCACCCGATATTATGGCCACGCGTCCCTCTCACCCAACAATATGGCCACGCGACCCTCCCACCCAATAATATGGCCACGCGACACTCTCACCCGATAATATGGTCACGCGACCTTCTCACCTGATAATATGGCCACGAGACTCTCTCACATGATAATATGGCCACGAGCCCCCCTCGCCCGATAATATGGCCACGCGACTCTCTCACCCGATAATATGGCCACGAGACCCACTAAACTGATAATATGGCCACGAGATACCCTCACCCGATAATATGGCCACAAGACACTCTCACCTGATAATATGGTCACGAGACACTCTCAAACAATAATTTGGTCACACGACTCTCTCACCTGATAATATGGCCACGAGACACTCTCACCCGATAATATGGCCACGCGACTCTCTCACCCAATAATATGGCCACGAGACCCACTAAACTGATAATATGGCCACGAGATACCCTCACCCGATAATATGTCCACGAGACACTCTCACCCGATAATATAGCCACGAGACTCTCTCACCTGATAATATGGCCACGAGACTCTCGCACCTGATAATGTGGCCACGAGATACCCTCACCCGATAATATGGCCACGAGACACTCTCACCTGATAATATGGCCACGAGACTCTCGCACCTGATAATGCGGCCACGAGATACCCTCACCCGATAATATGGCCACGAGACACTCTCAGCTGATAATATGGCCACGAGACACTCTCACCTGATAATATGGCCACGAGACTCTCTCACCCGATAATATGGCCACGAGACTCTCGCACCTGATAATATGGCCACGAGATACCCTCACCCGATAATATGGCCACGAGACTCTCTCACCTGATACTATGGCTACGAGACACTCTCACCCGATAATAGAGCCACGAGACTCTCGCACCTGATAATATGGCCACGAGACTCTCGCACCTGATAATGTGGCCACGCGACTCTCTCACCTGGTAATATGGCCACGAGACTCTCTCTCCTGATAATATGGCCACGAGACTCTCGCACCTGATAATGTGGCCACGCGACTCTCTCACCTGATAATATAGCCACGCGTCCCTCTCTCCTGATAATATGGCCACGAGACTCTCGCACCTGATAATATGGCCATGAGACACTCTCACCCGATAATATGGCCACGAGACACTCGCACCTGATATGGCCACGAGACACTCTCACCCGATAATATGGCCACGAGACTCACCTGATAATATGGCCACGAGACACTCTCACCCGATAATATAGCCACGCGTCCCTCTCTCATGATAATATGGCCACGAGACTCTCGCACCTGATAATGTGGCCTCGAGACACTCGCACCTGATAATATGGCCACGCGACCCTCTCACCCGATATTATGGCCACGCGTCCCTCTCACCCGATAATATGGCCACGCGACCCTCTCACCCGATATTATGGCCACGCGTCCCTCTCACCCGATAATATGGCCACGCGTCCCTCTCACCCGATAATATGGCCACGCGTCCCTCTCACCCGATAATATGTCTACGCGACCCTCTCACCCGATATTATGGCCACGTGAACCGCTCACCCGATATTATGGCCACGCTTCCCTCTCACCCAACAATATGGCCACGCGACCCTCACACCCGATAATATGGCCATGCGACACTGTCACCCGATAATATGGCCACGAGACCCCCTCACCCGATAATATGGCCATGAGACCCCCTCACCCGATAATATGTCCACGCGACTCTCTCACCCGATAATATGGCCACGAGACCCTCTCACCTGATAATATGGCCACGCGACCCTCTCACCTGATAATACGGCCACGCGACCCTCTCACCCGATAATATGGCCACGCGACTCTCTCACCCGATAATATGGCCACGCGACACTCCCACCCGATATTATGGCCACGCGAGCCGCTCACCCGATATTATGGCCACGCGTCCCTCTCACCCAACAATATGGCCACGCGACCCTCCCACCCAATAATATGGCCACGCGACACTCTCACCCGATAATATGGTCACGCGACACTCTCACCCGATAATATGGCCACGAGACTCTCTCACATGATAATATGGCCACGAGCCCCCCTCGCCCGATAATATGGCCACGCGACTCTCTCACCCGATAATATGGCCACGAGACCCACTAAACTGATAATATGGCCACGAGATACCCTCACCCGATAATATGGCCACAAGACACTCTCACCTGATAATATGGTCACGAGACACTCTCAAACAATAATTTGGTCACACGACTCTCTCACCTGATAATATGGCCACGAGACACTCTCACCCGATAATATGGCCACGCGACTCTCTCACCCAATAATATGGCCACGAGACCCACTAAACTGATAATATGGCCACGAGATACCCTCACCCGATAATATGGCCACGAGACACTCTCACCCGATAATATAGCCACGAGACTCTCTCACCTGATAATATGGCCACGAGACTCTCGCACCTGATAATGTGGCCACGAGATACCCTCACCCGATAATATGGCCACGAGACACTCTCACCTGATAATATGGCCACGAGACTCTCGCACCTGATAATGCGGCCACGAGATACCCTCACCCGATAATATGGCCACGAGACACTCTCAGCTGATAATATGGCCACGAGACACTCTCACCTGATAATATGGCCACGAGACTCTCTCACCCGATAATATGGCCACGAGACTCTCGCACCTGATAATATGGCCACGAGATACCCTCACCCGATAATATGGCCACGAGACTCTCTCACCTGATACTATGGCTACGAGACACTCTCACCCGATAATATAGCCACGAGACTCTCGCACCTGATAATATGGCCACGAGACTCTCGCACCTGATAATGTGGCCACGCGACTCTCTCACCTGGTAATATGGCCACGAGACTCTCTCACCTGATAATATGGCCACGAGACTCTCTCACCCGATAATATAGCCAGGCGTCCCTCTCTCCTGATAATATGGCCACGAGACTCTCGCACCTGATAATGTGGCCACGCGACTCTCTCACCTGATAATATAGCCACGCGTCCCTCTCTCCTGATAATATGGCCACGAGACTCTCGCACCTGATAATATGGCCATGAGACACTCTCACCCGATAATATGGCCACGAGACTCTCGCACCTGATATGGCCACGAGACACTCTCACCCGATAATATGGCCACGAGACTCTCTCACCTGATAATATGGCCACGAGACACTCTCACCCGATAATATAGCCACGCGTCCCTCTCTCATGATAATATGGCCACGAGACTCTCGCACCTGATAATGTGGCCTCGAGACACTCGCACCTGATAATATGGCCACGCGACCCTCTCACCCGATATTATGGCCACGCGTCCCTCTCACCCGATAATATGGCCACGCGACCCTCTCACCCGATAATATGTCTACGCGACCCTCTCACCCGATATTATGGCCACGCGTCCCTCTCACCCGATAATATGGCCACGCGTCCCTCTCACCCGATAATATGGCCACGCGTCCCTCTCACCCGATAATATGTCTACGCGACCCTCTCACCCGATATTATGGCCACGTGAACCGCTCACCCGATATTATGGCCACGCTTCCCTCTCACCCAACAATATGGCCACGCGACCCTCCCACCCGATAATATGGCCATGCGACACTGTCACCCGATAATATGGCCACGAGACCCCCTCACCCGATAATATGGCCATGAGACCCCCTCACCCGATAATATGTCCACGCGACTCTCTCACCCGATAATATGGCCACGAGACCCCCTCACCTGATAATATGGCCATGAGACACTCTCACCCAATAATATGGCCACGAGACACTCTCACCCAATAATATGGCCACGAGACCCCCTCACCCGATAATATGGCCACGAGACACTCTCACCCAATAATATGGCCACGAGACACTCTCACCTGATAATATGGCCACGTGACTCTCTCACCCGATAATATGGCCATGCGACCCTCTCACCCGATAATTTGGTCACAAGACTCTCTCACCTGATAATATGGCCACGCGACTCACCCGATAATATGGCCACGAGACACTCTCACCCGATAATTTGGTCACAAGACTCTCTCATCCGATAATATGACCATGCAACTCTCTCACCTTATAATATGGCCAGCCGACCCCCTCACCCGATAATATAGCCACGCGACCCTCTCACGTTCTAATATGGCCACGTGACACTCTCACCTTATAATATGGCCCGCCGACCCTCTCACCTGATAATATAGCCACGTGCCCCTCTCACCTTATAATGTGGCCTGCCGACCCTCTCACCTGATAATATGGCCACGCGACCCTCTCACCTGATAATATAGCCACGTGCCCCTCTCACGTTATAATATGGCGACGCGACCCTCTCACCTGATAATACGGCCACGTGCCCCTCTCACCTTATAATATGGCCACGTGACCTGCTTACCCGATAATACGGCCACGCGACCCTCTCACCTGATAATATGGCCACGCGACCCTCTCACCTGATAATACGGCCACGCGACCCTCTCACCCGATAATATGGCCACGCGACTCTCTCACCCGATAATATGGCCACGCGACACTCCCACCCGATATTATGGCCACGCGAACCGCTCACCCGATATTATGGCCACGCGTCCCTCTCACCCAACAATATGGCCACGCGACCCTCCCACCCAATAATATGGCCACGCGACACTCTCACCCGATAATATGGTCACGCGACCTTCTCACCTGATAATATGGCCACGAGACTCTCTCACATGATAATGTGGCCACGAGCCCCCCTCGCCCGATAATATGGCCACGCGATTCTCTCACCCGATAATATGGTCACGCGACCTTCTCACCTGATAATATGGCCACGAGACTCTCTCACATGATAATGTGGCCACGAGCCCCCCTCACCCGATAATATGGCCACGAGACCCACTAAACTGATAATATGGCCACGAGATACCCTCACCCGATAATATGGCCACGAGAATCTCTCACCTGATACTATGGCCACGAGACACTCTCACCCAATAATATAGCCACGAGACTCTCGCACCTGATAATATGGCCACGAGACTCTCGCACCTGATAATGTGGCCACGCGACTCTCTCACCTGGTAATATGGCCACGAGACTCTCTCACCCGATAATATAGCCACGCGTCCCTCTCTCCTGATAATATGGCCACGAGACTCTCGCACCTGATAATGTGGCCACGCGACTCTCTCACCTGATAATATAGCCACGCGTCCCTCTCTCCTGATAATATGGCCACGAGACTCTCGCACCTGATAATATGGCCACGAGACACTCTCACCCGATAATATGGCCACGAGACTCTCGCAGCTGATATGGCCACGAGACACTCTCACCCGATAATATGGCCACGAGACTCTCTCACCTGATAATATGGCCACGAGACACTCTCACCCGATAATATAGCCACGCGTCCCTCTCTCATGATAATATGGCCACGAGACTCTCGCACCTGATAATGTGGCCACGAGACACTCTCACCTGATAATGTGGCCACGAGACACTCGCACCTGATAATATGGCCACGCGACCCTCTCACCCGATATTATGGCCACGCGTCCCTCTCACCCGATAATATGGCCAGGCGTCCCTCTCACCCGATAATATGTCTACGCGACCCTCTCACCCGATATTATGGCCACGTGAATCGCTCACCCGATATTATGGCCACGCTTCCCTCTCACCCAACAATATGGCCACGCGACCCTCCCACCCGATAATATGGCCATGCGACACTGTCACCCGATAATATGGCCAGGAGACCCCCTCACCCGATAATATGGCCACGAGACACTCTCACCCGATAATATGGCCACGAGACCCCCTCACCCGATAATATGTCCACGCGACTCTCTCACCCGATAATATGGCCACGCGACCCTCTCACCTTATAATATGGCCCGCCGACCCTCTCACCTGATAATATAGCCACGTGCCCCTCTCACCTTATAATATGGCCCACCGACCCTCTCACCTGATAATATGGCCACGCGACCCTCTCACCTGATAATATAGCCACGTGCCCCTCTCACCTTATAATATGGCCCACCGACCCTCTCACCTGATAATATGGCCACGCGACCCTCTCACCTTATAATATAGCCCGCCGACTCTCTCACCCGATAATATGGCCACGCGACCCTCTCACCTTATAATATGGCCCGCCGACCCTCTCACCTGATAATATAGCCACGTGCCCCTCTCACCTTATAATATGGCCCACCGACCCTCTCACCTGATAATATGGCCACGCGACCCTCTCACCTGATAATATAGCCACGTGCCCCTCTCACCTTATAATATGGCCCACCGACCCTCTCACCTGATAATATGGCCACGCGACCCTCTCACCTTATAATATAGCCCGCCGACCCTCTCACCTGATAATACGGCCACGCGACCTGCTTACCCGACAATACGGCCACGCGACCCTCTCACCTGATAATATGGCCACGTGACATGCTTACCCGACAATACGGCCACGCGACCCTCTCACCTGATAATACGGCCACGTGCCCCTCTCACCTTATAATATGGCCACGTGACCTGCTTACCCGACAATACGGCCACGCGACCCTCTCACCTGATAATATGGCCACGCGACCCTCTCACCTGATAATACGGCCACGCGACCCTCTCACCCGATAATATGGCCACGCGACTCTCTCACCCGATAATATGGCCACGCGACACTCCCACCCGATATTATGGCCACGCGAGCCGCTCACCCGATATTATGGCCATGCGTCCCTCTCACCCAACAATATGGCCACGCGACCCTCCCACCCAATAATATGGCCACGCGACACTCTCACCCGATAATATGGTCACGCGACCTTCTCACCTGATAATATGGCCACGAGATTCTCTCACATGATAATATGGCCACGAGCCCCCCTCGCCCGATAATATGGCCACGCGACTCTCTCACCCGATAATATGGCCACGAGACCCACTAAACTGATAATATGGCCACGAGATACCCTCACCCGATAATATGGCCACGAGACACTCTCACCTGATAATATGGTCACGAGACACTCTCAAACAATAATTTGGTCACACGACTCTCTCACCTGATAATATGGCCACGAGACACTCTCACCCGATAATATGGCCACGCGACTCTCTCACCCAATAATATGGCCACGAGACCCACTAAACTGATAATATGGCCACGAGATACCCTCACCCGATAATATGGCCATGAGACACTCTCACCCGATAATATAGCCACGAGACTCTCTCACCTGATAATATGGCCACGAGACTCTCGCACCTGATAATGTGGCCACGAGATACCCTCACCCAATAATATGGCCACGAGACACTCTCACCTGATAATATGGCCACGAGACTCTCTCACCCGATAATATGGCCACGAGACTCTCGCACCTGATAATATGGCCACGAGACTCTCGCACCTGATAATGTGGCCACGCGACTCTCTCACCTGGTAATATGGCCACGAGACTCTCTCACCTGATAATATGGCCACGAGACTCTCGCACCTGATAATATGGCCATGAGACACTCTCACCCGATAATATGGCCACGAGACTCTCTCACCTGATAATATGGCCACGAGACTCTCGCACCTGATGATGTGGCCACGAGACACTCTCACCTGATAATGTGGCCACGAGACACTCGCACCTGATAATATGGCCACGCGACCCTCTCACCCGATATTATGGCCACGCGTCCCTCTCACCCAATAATATGGCCACGCGTCCCTCTCACCCGCTAATATGTCTACGCGACCCTCTCACCCGATATTATGGCCACGTGAACCGCTCACCCGATATTATGGCCACGCTTCCCTCTCACCCAACAATATGGCCACGCGACCCTCCCACCCGTTAATATGGCCATGCGACACTGTCACCCGATAATATGGCCACGAGACCCCCTCACCCGATAATATGGCCACGAGACACTCTCACCCGATAATATGGCCACGAGACCCCCTCACCCGATAATATGTCCACGCGACTCTCTCACCCGATAATATGGCCACGAGACCACCTCACCTGATAATATGGCCACGAGACACTCTCACCCAATAATATGGCCACGAGACACTCTCACCCAATAATATGGCCACAAGACCCCCTCACCCGATAATATGGCCACGAGACACTCTCACCCAATAATATGGCCACGAGACACTCTCACCTGATAATATGGCCACGTGACTCTCTCACCCGATAATATGGCCACGCGACTCACCCGATAATATGGCCACGAGACACTCTCACCCGATAATTTGGTCACAAGACTCTCTCACCCGATAATATGACCATGCAACTCTCTCACCTTATAATATGGCCCGCCGACCCTCTCACCTGATAATATAGCCACCTGCCCCTCTCACCCGATATTATGGCCACGCGTCCCTCTCACCCGATAATATGTCTACGCGACCCTCTCACCCGATATTATGGCCACGTGAACCGCTCACCTGATATTATGGCCACGCTTCCCTCTCACCCAACAATATGGCCACGCGACCCCCCCACCCGATAATATGGCCATGCGACTCTCTCACCCGATAATATGGCCACGAGACCCCCTCACCCGATAATATGTCCACGCGACTCTCTCACCCGATAATATGGCCACGAGACCCCCTCACCCGATAATATGGCCACGAGACACTGTCACCCGATAATATGGCCACGAGACCCCCTCACCCGATAATATGGTCACGAGACCCCCTCACCTGATAATATGGCCACGAGACAGTCTCACCCAATAATATGGCCACGAGACACTCTCACCCAATAATATGGCCACGAGACACTCTCACCTGATAATATGGCCACGTGACTCTCTCACCCGATAATATGGCCACGCGACCCTCTCACCCGATAATTTGGTCACAAGACTCTCTCACCTGATAATATGGCCACGCGACTCACCCGATAATATGGCCACGAGACACTCTCACCCGATAATTTGGTCACAATACTCTCTCACCCGATAATATGACCATGCAACTCTCTCACCTTATAATATGGCCACGTGACCCTCTCACCTTATAATATGGCCCGCCGACCCTCTCACCTAATATAGCCACGTGCCACTCTCACCTTATAATATGGCCCGCCGACTCTCTCACCTGATAAAATGGCCACGCGACCCTCTCACCTTATAATATGGCCCGCCGACCCTCTCACCTGATAATATAGCCACGTGCCCCTCTCACCTTCTAATATGGCCACGTGACCCTCTCACCTTATAATATGGCCCGCCGACCCTCTCACCTGATAATATGGCCACGCGACCCTCTCACCTTATAATATGGCCCGCCGACCCTCTCACCTGATAATACGGCCACGCGACCCTCTCACCTGATAATATGGCCACGCGACCCTCTCACCTGATTATACGGCCACGCGACCCTCTCACCCGATAATATGGCCACGCGACTCTCTCACCCGATAATATGGCCACGCGACACTCCCACCCGATATTATGGCCACGCGAACCGCTCACCCGATATTATGGCCACACGTCCCTCTCACCCAACAATATGGCCACGCGACCCTCCCACCCAATAATATGGCCACGCGACACTCTCACATGATAATGTGGCCACGAGACTCTCTCACATGATAATGTGGCCACGAGCCCCCCTCGCCCGATAATATGGCCACGCGACTCTCTCACCCGATAATATGGCCACGAGACCCACTAAACTGATAATATGGCCACGAGATACCCTCACCCGATAATATGGCCACGAGACACTCTCACCTGATAATATGGCCACGAGACTCTCTCACCCGATAATGTGGCCACGAGACTCTCGCACCTGATAATATGGCCACGAGATATCCTCACCCGATAATATGGCCACGAGACTCTCTCACCTGATACTATGGCCACGAGACAATCTCACCCGATAATATAGCCACGAGACTCTCGCACCTGATAATATGGCCACGAGACTCTCGCACCTGATAATGTGGCCACGCGACTCTCTCACCTGGTAATATGGCCACGAAACTCTCTCACCTGATAATATGGCCACGAGACTCTCTCACCCGATAATATAGCCACGAGACTCTCGCACCTGATAATATGGCCACGAGACACTCTCACCCGATAATATGGCCACAAGACTCTCGCACCTGATATGGCCACGAGACACTCTCACCCGATAATATGTCCACGACACTCTCTCACCTGATAATATGGCCACGAGACACTCTCACCCGATAATATAGCCACGCGTCCCTCTCTCATGATAATATGGCCACGAGACTCTCGCACCTGATAATGTGGCCACGAGACACTCTCACCTGATAATGTGGCCACGAGACACTCGCACCTGATAATATGGCCACGCGACCCTCTCACCCGATATTATGGCCACGCGTCCCTCTCACCCGATAATATGGCCACGCGTCCCTCTCACCCGATAATATGTCTACGCGACCCTCTCACCCGATATTATGGCCACGTGAACCGCTCACCCGATATTATGGCGACGCTTCCCTCTCACCCAACAATATGGCCACGCGACCCTCCCACCCGATAATATGGCCATGCGACACTGTCACCCGATAATATGGCCACGAGACCCCCTCACCCGATAATATGGCCACGAGACACTCTCACCCGATAATATGGCCACGAGACATCCTCACCCGATAATATGTCCACGCGACTCTCTCACCCGATAATATGGCCACGAGACACCCTCACCCGATAATATGGCCACGAGACACTCTCACCCAATAATCTGGCCACGAGACACTCTCACCCAATAATATGGCCACGAGACCCCCTCACCCGATAATATGGCCACGAGACACTCTCACCCAATAATATGGCCACGAGACACTCTCACCTGATAATATGGCCACGTGACTCTCTCACCCGATAATATGGCCACGCGACCCTCTCACCCGATAATTTGGTCACAAGACTCTCTCACCTGATAATATGGCCACGCGACTCACCCGATAATCTGGCCACGAGACACTCTCACCCGATAATTTGGTCACAAGACTCTCTCACCCGATAATATGACCATGCAACTCTCTCACCTTATAATATGGCCAGCCGACCCCCTCACCCGATAATATAGCCACGCGACCCTCTCACCTTCTAATATGGCCCGCCGACCCTCTCACCTGATAATATGGCCACGCGACACTCTCACCTGATAATATAGCCACGTGCCCCTCTCACCCGATATTATGGCCACGCGTCCCTCTCACCCGATAATATGTCTACGCGACCCTCTCACCCGATATTATGGCCACGTGAACCGCTCACCCGATATTATGGCCACGCTTCCCTCTCACCCAACAATATGGCCACGCGACCCTCCCACCCGATAATATGGCCATGCGACACTGTCACCCGATAATATGGCCACGCGACCCCCTCACCCGATAATATGGCCACGAGACACTCTCACCCGATAATATGGCCACGAGACCCCCTCACCCGATAATATGTCCACGCGACTCTCTCACCCGATAATATGGCCACGAGACCCCCTCACCTGATAATATGGCCACGAGACAGTCTCACCCAATAATATGGCCACGAGACACTCTCACCCAATAATATGGCCACGAGACCCCCTCACCCGATAATATGGCCACGAGACACTCTCACCCAATAATATGGCCACGAGACACTCTCACCTGATAATCTGGCCACGTGACTCTCTCACCCGATAATATGGCCACGCGACCCTCTCACCCGATAATTTGGTCACAAGACTCTCTCACCTGATAATATGGCCACGAGACACTCTCACCCGATAATTTGGTCACAATACTCTCTCACCCGATAATATGACCATGCAACTCTCTCACCTAATAATATGGCCACGTGACCCTCTCACCTTATAATATGGCCCGCCGACCCTCTCACCTGATAATATAGCCACGTGCCCCTCTCACCTTATAATATGGCCCGCCGACCCTCTCACCTGATAATATGGCCACGCGACCCTCTCACCTGATAATACGGCCACGTGCCCTTCTCACCTTATAATATGGCCACGTGACCTGCTTACCCGATAATACGGCCACGCGACCCTCTCACCTGATAATATGGCCACGCGACCCTCTCACCTGATAATACGGCCACGCGACCCTCTCACCCGATAATATGGCCACGCGACTCTCTCACCCGATAATATGGCCACGCGACACTCCCACCCGATATTATGGCCACGCGAACCGCTCACCCGATATTATGGCCACACGTCCCTCTCACCCAACAATATGGCCACGCGACCCTCCCACCCAATAATATGGCCACGCGACACTCTCACCCGATAATATGGTCACGCGACCTTCTCACCTGATAATATGGCCACGAGACTCTCTCACATGATAATGTGGCCACGAGCCCCCCTCGCCCGATAATACGGCCACGCGACTCTCTCACCCGATAATATGGCCACGAGACCCACTAAACTGATAATATGGCCACGAGATACCCTCACCCGATAATATGGCCACGAGACACTCTCACCCGATAATATGGCCACGCAACTCTCTCACCCAATAATATGGCCACGAGACCCACTAAACTGATAATATGGCCACGAGATACCCTCACCCGATAATATGGCCACGAGACACTCTCACCCGATAATATAGCCACGAGACTCTCTCACCTGATAATATGGCCACGAGACTCTCGCACCTGATAATGTGGCCACGAGATACCCTCACCCGATAATATGGCCACGAGACACTCTCACCTGATAATATGGCCACGAGACTCTCTCACCCGATAATGTGGCCACGAGACTCTCGCACCTGATAATATGGCCACGAGATACCCTCACCCGATAATATGGCCACGAGACTCTCTCACCTGATACTATGGCCACGAGACAATCTCACCCGATAATATGGCCACGAGACTCTCGCACCTGATAATATGGCCACGAGACTCTCGCACCTGATAATGTGGCCACGCGACTCTCTCACCTGGTAATATGGCCACGAAACTCTCTCACCTGATAATATGGCCACGCGACCCTCTCACCCGATAATTTGGTCACAAGACTCTCTCACCTGATAATATGGCCACGCGACTCACCCGATAATATGGCCACGAGGCACTCTCACCCGATAATTTGGTTACAATACTCTCTCACCCGATAATATGACCATGCAACTCTCTCACCTTATAATATGGCCACGTGACCCTCTCACCTTATAATATGGCCCGCCGACCCTCTCACCTGATAATATAACCACGTGCCCCTCTCACCTTATAATATGGCCCGCCGACCCTCTCACCTGATAATATGGCCACGCGACCCTCTCACCTGATAATATAGCCACGTGCCCCTCTCACCTTATAATATGGCCCGCCGACCCTCTCACCTGATAATATGGCCACGCGACCCTCTCACCTGATAATACGGCCACGTGCCCCTCTCACCTTATAATATGGCCACGTGACCTGCTTACCCGATAATACGGCCACGCGACCCTCTCACCTGATAATATGGCCACGCGACCCTCTCACCTGATAATACGGCCACGCGACCCTCTCACCCGATAATATGGCCACGCGACTCTCTCACCCGATAATATGGCCACGCGACACTCCCACCCGATATTATGGCCACGCGAACCGCTCACCCGATATTATGGTCACACGTCCCTCTCACCCAACAATATGGCCACGCGACCCTCCCACCCAATAATATGGCCACGCGACACTCTCACCCGATAATATGGTCATGCAACCTTCTCACCTGATAATATGGCCACGAGACTCTCTCACATGATAATGTGGCCACGAGCCCCCCTCGCCCGATAATATGGCCACGCGACTCTCTCACCCGATAATATGGCCACGAGATCCACTAAACTAATAATATGGCCACGAGATACACTCACCCGATAATATGGCCACGAGACACTCTCACCCGATAATATGGCCACGCAACTCTCTCACCCAATAATATGGCCACGAGACCCACTAAACTGATAATATGGCCACGAGATACCCTCACCCGATAATATGGCCACGAGACACTCTCACCCGATAATATAGCCACGAGACTCTCTCACCTGATAATATGGCCACGAGACTCTCGCACCTGATAATGTGGCCACGAGATACCCTCACCCGATAATATGGCCACGAGACACTCTCACCTGATAATATGGCCACGAGACTCTCTCACCCGATAATGTGGCCACGAGACTCTCGCACCTGATAATATGGCCACGAGATACCCTCACCCGATAATATGGCCACGAGACTCTCTCACCTGATACTATGGCCACGAGACAACCTCACCCGATAATATAGCCACGAGACTCTCGCACCTGATAATATGGCCACGAGACTCTCGCACCTGATAATGTGGCCACGCGACTCTCTCACCTGGTAATATGGCCACGAAACTCTCTCACCTGATAATATGGCCACGAGACTCTCTCACCCGATAATATAGCCACGCGTCCCTCTCTCCTGATAATATGGCCACGAGACCCTCGCACCTGATAATATGGCCATGAGACACTCTCACCCGATAATATGGCCACGAGACTCTCGCACCTGATATGGCCACGAGACACTCTCACCCGATAATATGGCCACGAGACTCTCTCACCTGATAATATGGCCACGAGACACTCTCACCCGATAATATAGCCACGCGTCCCTCTCTCATGATAATATGGCCACGAGACTCTTGCACCTGATAATGTGGCCACGAGACACTCTCACCTGATAATGTGGCCACGAGACACTCTCACCCGATATTATGGCCACGCGTCCCTCTCACCCGATAATATGGCCACGCGTCCCTCTCACCCGATAATATGTCTACGCGACCCTCTCACTCGATATTATGGCCACGTGAACCGCTCACCCGATATTATGGCCACGCTTCCCTCTCACCCAACAATATGGCCACGCGACCCTCCCACCCGATAATATGGCCATGCGACACTGTCACCCGATAATATGGCCACGAGACCCCCTCACCCGATAATATGGCCACGAGACACTCTCACCCGATAATATGGCCACGAGACACTCTCACCTGATAATATGGCCACGTGACTCTCTCACCCGATAATATGGCCACGCGACCCTCTCACCCGAGAATATGTCCACGCGACTCTCTCACCCGATAATATGGCCACGAGACCCCCTCACCCGATAATATGGCCAGGAGACACTCTCACCCAATAATCTGGCCATGAGACACTCTCACCTGATAATATGGCCACGTGACTCTCTCACCCGATAATATGGCCACGCGACCCTCTCACCCGATAATTTGGTCACAAGACTCTCTCACCTGATAATATGGCCACGCGACTCACCCGATAATATGGCCACGAGACACTCTCACCTGATAATTTGGTCACAAGACTCTCTCACCCGATAATATGACCATGCAACTCTCTCACCTTATAATATGGCCAGCCGACCCCCTCACCCGATAATATAGCCACGCGACCCTCTCACCTTCTAATATGGCCATGTGACCCTCTCACCTTATAATATGGCCCGCCGACCCTCTCACCTGATAATATAGCCACGTGCCCCTCTCACCTTATAATATGGCCACGCGACCCTCTCACCTGATAATACGGCCACGTGCCCCTCTCACCTTATAATATGGCCACGTGACCTGCTTACCCGATAATACGGCCACGCGACCCTCTCACCTGATAATATGACCACGCGACCCTCTCACCCGATAATATGACCACGTGCCCCTCTCACCTTATAATATGGCCACGTGACCTGCTTACCCGATAATACGGCCACGCGACCCTCTCACCCGATAATATGACCACGCGACCCTCTCACCTTATAATATGGCCACGTGACCTGCTTACCCGATAATACGGCCACGCGACCCTCCCACCCGATAATATGACCACGCGACCCTCTCACCCGATAATATGGCCACGCGACTCTCCCACCCGAAATTATGGCCACGCGAACCGCTCACCCGATATTATGGCCACGCGTCCCTCTCACCCAACAATATGGCCACGCGACCCTCCCACCCGATAATATGGCCACGCGACACTCTCACCCGATAATATGGTCACGCGACCTTCTCACCTGATAATATGGCCACGAGACTCTCTAACATGATAAAATGGCCACGAGCCCCCCTCTCCCGATAATATGGCCACGCGACTCTCTCACCCGATAATATGGCAACGAGACCCACTAAACTGATAATATGGCCATGAGATACCCTCACCCGATAATATGGTCACGAGACACTCTCAAACAATAATTTGGTCACACGACTCTCTCACCTGATAATCTGGCCACGAGCCCCCCTCACCCGATAATATGGCCACGAGACACTCTCACCCGATAATATGGCCACGCGACTCTCTCACCCAATAATATGGCCACGAGACCCACTAAACTGATAATATGGCCACGAGATACCCTCACCCGATAATATAGCCACGAGACTCTCTCACCTGATAATATGGCCACGAGACCCTCTCACCTGATAATACGGCCACGCGACCCTCTCACCCGATAATATGGCCACGCGACTCTCTCACCCGATAATATGGCCACGCGACACTCCCACCCGATATTATGGCCACGCGAACCGCTCACCCGATATTATGGCCACACGTCCCTCTCACCCAACAATATGGCCACGCGACCCTCCCACCCAATAATATGGCCACGCGACACTCTCACCCGATAATATGGTCACGCGACCTTCTCACCTGATGATATGGCCACGAGACTCTCTCACATGATAATGTAGCCACGAGCCCCCCTCGCCCGATAATATGGCCACGCGACTCTCTCACCCGATAATATGGCCACGAGACCCACTAAACTGATAATATGGCCACGAGATACCCTCACCCGATAATATGGCCACGAGACACTCTCACCCGATAATATGGCCACGCAACTCTCTCACCCAATAATATGGCCACGAGACCCACTAAACTGATAATATGGCCACGAGATACCCTCACCCGATAATATGGCCACGAGACACTCTCACCCGATAATATAGCCACGAGACTCTCTCACCTGATAATATGGCCACGAGACTCTCGCACCTGATAATGTGGCCACGAGATACCCTCACCCGATAATATGGCCACGAGACACTCTCACCTGATAATATGGCCACGAGACTCTCTCACCCGATAATGTGGCCACGAGACTCTCGCACCTGATAATATGGCCACGAGATACCCTCACCCGATAATATGGCCACGAGACTCTCTCACCTGATACTATGGCCACGAGACAATCTCACCCGATAATATGGCCACGAGACTCTCGCACCTGATAATATGGCCACGAGACCCTCGCACCTGATAATGTGGCCACGCGACTCTCTCACCTGGTAATATGGCCACGAAACTCTCTCACCTGATAATATGGCCACGCGACCCTCTCACCCGATAATTTGGTCACAAGACTCTCTCACCTGATAATATGGCCACGCGACTCACCCGATAATATGGCCACGAGACACTCTCACCCGATAATTTGGTCACAATACTCTCTCACCCGATAATATGACCATGCAACTCTCTCACCTTATAATATGGCCACGTGACCCTCTCACCTCATAATATGGCCCGCCGACCCTCTCACCTGATAATATAGCCACGTGCCCCTCTCACCTTATAACATGGCCCGCCGACCCTCTCACCTGATAATATGGCCACGCGACCCTCTCACCTGATAATATAGCCACGTGCCCCTCTCACCTTATAATATGGCCCGCCGACCCTCTCACCTAATAATATGGCCACGCGACCCTCTCACCTGATAATACGGCCACGTGCCCCTCTCTCCTTATAATATGGCCACGTGACCTGCTTACCCGATAATACGGCCACGCGACCCTCTCACCTGATAATATGGCCACGCGACCCTCTCACCTGATAATACGGCCACGCGACCCTCTCACCCGATAATATGGCCACGCGACTCTCTCACCCGATAATATGGCCACGCGACACTCCCACCCGATATTATGGCCACGCGAACCGCTCACCCGATATTATGGCCACACGTCCCTCTCACCCAACAATATGGCCACGCGACCCTCCCACCCAATAATATGGCCACGCGACACTCTCACCCGATAATATGGTCACGCGACCTTCTCACCTGATAATATGGCCACGAGACTCTCTCACATGATAATGTGGCCACGAGCCCCCCTCGCCCGATAATATGGCCACGCGACTCTCTCACCCGATAATATGGCCACGAGACCCACTAAACTGATAATATGGCCACGAGATACCCTCACCCGATAATATGGCCACGAGACACTCTCACCCGATAATATGGCCACGCAACTCTCTCACCCAATAATATGGCCACGAGACCCACTAAACTGATAATATGGCCACGAGATACCCTCACCCGATAATATGGCCACGAGACACTCTCACCCGATAATATAGCCACGAGACTCTCTCACCTGATAATATGGCCACGAGACTCTCGCACCTGATAATGTGGCCACGAGATACCCTCACCCGATAATATGGCCACGAGACACTCTCACCTGATAATATGGCCACGAGACTCTCTCACCCGATAATGTGGCCATGAGACTCTCGCACCTGATAATATGGCCACGAGATACCCTCACCCGATAATATGGCCACGAGACTCTCTCACCTGATACTATGGCCACGAGACAATCTCACCCGATAATATAGCCACGAGACTCTCGCACCTGATAATATGGCCACGAGACTCTCGCACCTGATAATGTGGCCACGCGACTCTCTCACCTGATAATATGGCCACGAAACTCTCTCACCTGATAATATGGCCACGAGACTCTCTCACCCGATAATATAGCCACGCGTCCCTCTCTCCTGATAATATGGCCACGAGACTCTCGCACCTGATAATATGGCCACGAGACACTCTCACCCGATAATATGGCCACGAGACTCTCGCACCTGATATGGCCACGAGACACTCTCACCCGATAATATGGCCACGAGACTCTCTCACCTGATAATATGGCCACGAGACACTCTCACCCGATAATATAGCCACGCGTCCCTCTCTCATGATAATATGGCCACGAGACTCTCGCACCTGATAATGTGGCCACGAGACACTCTCACCTGATAATGTGGCCACGAGACACTCGCACCTGATAATATGGCCACGCGACCCTCTCACCCGATATTATGGCCACGCTTCCCTCTCACCCGATAATATGGCCACGCGTCCCTCTCACCCGATAATATGTCTACGCGACCCTCTCACTCGATATTATGGCCACGTGAACCGCTCACCCGATATTATGGCCACGCTTCCCTCTCACCCAACAATATGGCCACGCGACCCTTCCACCCGATAATATGGCCATGCGACACTGTCACCCGATAATATGGCCACGAGACCCCCTCACCCGATAATATGGCCACGAGACACTCTCACCCGATAATATGGCCACGAGACCCCCTCACCCGATAATATGGCCAGGAGACACTCTCACCCAATAATCTGGCCACGAGACACTCTCACCCAATAATATGGCCACAAGACCCCCTCACCCGATAATATGGCCACGAGACACTCTCACCCAATAATATGGCCACGCAACTCTCTCACCCAATAATATGGCCACGAGACCCACTAAACTGATAATATGGCCACGAGATACCCTCACCCGATAATATGGCCACGAGACCCACTAAACTGATAATATGGCCACGAGATACCCTCACCCGATAATATGGCCACGAGACACTCTCACCCGATAATATGGCCACGCAACTCTCTCACCCAATAATATGGCCACGAGACCCACTAAACTGATAATATGGCCACGAGATACCCTCACCCGATAATATGGCCACGAGACACTCTCACCCGATAATATAGCCACGAGACTCTCTCACCTGATAATATGGCCACGAGACTCTCGCACCTGATAATGTGGCCACGAGATACCCTCACCCGATAATATGGCCACGAGACTCACTCACCTGATAATATGGCCACGAGACTCTCTCACCCGATAATGTGGCCACGAGACTCTCGCACCTGATAATATGGCCACGAGATACCCTCACCCGATAATATGGCCACGAGACTCTCTCACCTGATACTATGGCCACGAGACAATCTCACCCGATAATATGGCCACGAGACTCTCGCACCTGATAATATTGCCACGAGACGCTCGCACCTGATAATGTGGCCACGCGACTCTCTCACCTGGTAATATGGCCACGAAACTCTCTCACCTGATAATATGGCCACGCGACCCTCTCACCCGATAATTTGGTCACAAGACTCTCTCACCTGATAATATGGCCACGCGACTCACCCGATAATATGGCCACGAGACACTCTCACCCGATAATTTGGTCACAATACTCTCTCACCCGATAATATGACCATGCAACTCTCTCACCTTATAATATGGCCACGTGACCCTCTCACCTTATAATATGGCCCGCCGACCCTCTCACCTGATAATATAGCCACGTGCCCCTCTCACCTTATAATATGGCCCGCCGACCCTCTCACCTGATAATATGGCCACGCGACCCTCTCACCTGATAATATAGCCACGTGCCCCTCTCACCTTATAATATGGCCCGCCGACCCTCTCACCTGATAATATGGCCACGCGACCCTCTCACCTGATAATACGGCCACGTGCCCCTCTCACCTTATAATATGGCCACGTGACCTGCTTACCCGATAATACGGCCACGCGACCCTCTCACCTGATAATATGGCCACGCGACCCTCTCACCTGATAATACGGCCACGCGACCCTCTCACCCGATAATATGGCCACGCGACTCTCTCACCCGATAATATGGCCACGCGACACTCTCACCCGATAATATGGTCACGCGACCCTCCCACCCAATAATATGGCCACGCGACACTCTCACCCGATAATATGGTCACGCGACCTTCTCACCTGATAATATGGCCACGAGACTCTCTCACATGATAATGTGGCCACGAGCCCCCATCGCCCGATAATATGGCCACGCGACTCTCTCACCCGATAATATGGCCACGAGACCCACTAAACTGATAATATGGCCACGAGATACCCTCACCCGATAATATGGCCACGAGACACTCTCACCCGATAATATGGCCACGCAACTCTCTCACCCAATAATATGGCCACGAGACCCACTAAACTGATAATATGGCCACGAGATACCCTCACCCGATAATATGGCCACGAGACACTCTCACCCGATAATATAGCCACGAGACTCTCTCACCTGATAATATGGCCACGAGACTCTCGCACCTGATAATGTGGCCACGAGATACCCTCACCCGATAATATGGCCACGAGACACTCTCACCTGATAATATGGCCACGAAACTCTCTCACCCGATAATGTGGCCATGAGACTCTCGCACCTGATAATATGGCCACGAGATACCCTCACCCGATAATATGGCCACGAGACTCTCTCACCTGATACTATGGCCACGAGACAATCTCACCCGATAATATAGCCACGAGACTCTCGCACCTGATAATATGGCCACGAGACTCTCGCACCTGATAATGTGGCCACGCGACTCTCTCACCTGGTAATATGGCCACGAAACTCTCTCACCTGATAATATGGCCACGAGACTCTCTCACCCGATAATATAGCCACGCGTCCCTCTCTCCTGATAATATGGCCACGAGACTCTCGCACCTGATAATATGGCCACGAGACACTCTCACCCGATAATATGGCCACGAGACTCTCGCACCTGATATGGCCACGAGACACTCTCACCCGATAATATGGCCACGAGACTCTCTCACCTGATAATATGGCCACGAGACACTCTCACCCGATAATATAGCCACGCGTCCCTCTCTCATGATAATATGGCCACGAGACTCTCGCACCTGATAATGTGGCCACAAGACACTCTCACCTGATAATGTGGCCACGAGACACTCGCACCTGATAATATGGCCACGCGACCCTCTCACCCGATATTATGGCCACGCGTCCCTCTCACCAGATAATATGGCCACGCGTCCCTCTCACCCGATAATATGTCTACGCGACCCTCTCACTCGATATTATGGCCACGTGAACCGCTCACCCGATATTATGGCCACGCTTCCCTCTCACCCAACAATATGGCCACGCGACCCTCCCACCCGATAATATGGCCATGCGACACTGTCACCCGATAATATGGCCACGAGACCCCCTCACCCGATAATATGGCCACGAGACACTCTCACCCGATAATATGGCCACGAGACCCCCTCACCCGATAATATGGCCACGCGACTCTCTCACCCGATAATATGGCCACGAGACCCCCTCACCCGATAATATGGCCAGGAGACACTCTCACCCAATAATCTGGCCACGAGACACTCTCACCCAATAATATGGCCACAAGACCCCCTCACCCGATAATATGGCCACGAGACACTCTCACCCAATAATATGGCCATGAGACACTCTCACCTGATAATATGGCCACGTGACTCTCTCACCCGATAATATGGCCACGCGACCCTCTCACCCGATAATTTGGTCACAAGACTCTCTTACCTGATAATATGGCCACGCGACTCACCCGATAATATGGCCACGAGTCTCTCTCACCCGATAATATGACCATGCAACTCTCTCACCTTATAATATGGCCAGCCGACCCCCTCACCCGATAATATAGCCACGCGACCCTCTCACCTTCTAATATGGCCACGTGACCCTCTCACCTTATAATATGGCCCGCCGACCCTCTCACCTGATAATATAGCCACGTGCCCCTCTCACCTTATAATATGGCCCGCCGACCCTCTCACCTCATAATATGGCCACGCGACCCTCTCACCTGATAATACGGCCACGTGCCCCTCTCACCTTATAATATGGCCACGTGACCTGCTTACCCGATAATACGGCCACGCGACCCTCTCACCTGATAATATGACCACGCGACCCTCTCACCCGATAATATGACCACGTGCCCCTCTCACCTTATAATATGGCCACGTGACCTGCTTACCCGATAATACGGCCACGCGACCCTCCCACCCGATAATATGACCACGCGACCCTCTCACCTTATAATATGGCCACGTGACCTGCTTACCCGAAATTATGGCCAAGCGAACCGCTCACCCGATATTATGGCCACGCGTCCCTCTCACCCAACAATATGGCCACGCGACCCTCCCACCCGATAATATGGCCACGCGACACTCTCACCCGATAATATGGTCACGCGACCTTCTCACCTGATAATATGGCCACGAGACTCTCTCACATGATAATATGGCCACGAGCCCCCCTCTCCCGATATTATGGCCACGCGACTCTCTCACCTGATAATATGGCCACGAGACCCACTAAACTGATAATATGGCCACGAGATACCCTCACCCGATAATATGGTCACGAGACACTCTCAAACAATAATTTGGTCACACGACTCTCTCACCTGATAATCTGGCCACGAGCCCCCCTCACCCGATAATATGGCCACGAGACACTCTCACCCGATAATATGGCCACGCGACTCTCTCACCCAATAATATGGCCACGAGACCCACTAAACTGATAATATGGCCACGAGATACCCTCACCCGATAATATAGCCACGAGACTCTCTCACCTGATAATATGGCCACGAGACACTCTCACCTGATAATATGGCCACGAGACTCTCTCACCCGATAATATGGCCACGAGACTCTCGCACCTGATAATATGGCCACGAGATACCCTCACCCGATAATATGGCCATGCAACCCTCTCACATGATAATATGGCCACGCGACTCTCTCACATGATAATATGGCCACGCGACCCTCTCACCTGACAATATGGCCACGCGACCCTCTCAGCCGATAATATGACCACATGACCCTCTCACCTGATAATATGGCCATGCGACCCTCTCCCCTGAAAATATGGCCAGGTGACCCTCTTACCTGACGTACGTTGTCCAGGCCTCGCTGCCATAGAGCAAGGTACTGAGGACACAGGCTTGATACACTTGGACTTTTGTGTTCCGTGTCAGTGCGCCATTTTCCCACACTCTCTTGGCCAGTCTGGACATAGCAGTGGAAGCCTTTCCCATGTGCTTGTTGTATTCTGCATCGAGAGACAGGTCACTGGTGATAGTTGAGCCTAGGTAGGGGAACTCTTGAACCACTTCCAGAGCGTGGTCGCCGATATTAATGGATGGGGCATTTCTGACATCCTGCCCCATGATGTTCCTTTTCTTGAGGCTGATGGTTAGGCCAAATTCGTTGCAGGCAACCGCAATCCTATCAATGAGTTTCTACAGATACTCTTCAGTGTGAGATGTTAAAGCAACATCGTCAGCAAAGAGGAGTTCCCTGATGAGGACATTCCGTACTTTGGTCTTCGCTCTTAGACAGGCAAGGTTGAACTACCTGCCCCCTGATCTTGTGTGGAGGAAAATTCCTTCTTCTGAAGACTTGAACGCATGTGAGAGCAGCAGGGAGAAGAAGATCCCAAACAGTGTAGGTACGAGAACACAGCCCTGTTTCACGCCACTCAGGAAAGGAAAGGGGTCTGATGAGGCGCCGCTATGCTGAATTGTGCCTTTCATATTGTCATGGAATGAGGTGATGATACTGAGTAGCTTTGGTGGGCATCCAATCTTTTCTAGTTCTCTGAAGAGACCACGTCTGCTGACGAGGTCAAAGGCTTTGGTGAGATCAATGAAAGCAAAGTAGAAGGGCATCTGTTGTTCACGGCATTTCTCCTGTAGCTGACGAAGGGAGAACAGCATGTCAATGGTCGATCTCTCTGCTCGAAAGCCACACTGTGCCTCAGGGTAGACATGCACAGCCAGCTTCTGGAGCCTGTTTATTGCGATTTGTGTGAAGACTTTCCCCACTATGCTGAGCAGGGAGATTCCACGGTAGTTGTTGCAGTCACCGCGGTCACCCTTGTTCGCGCATGTCCTGTGGTACTGCTCCCTCGTCCCAGCACAGGCAAAGCAGTTCGTACAGTGCTGAAAGTATAGCAGGCTTGGCACTCTTGATGATTTCAGGGGTAATGCCGTCCTTCCCAGGGGCTTTTCCACTGGCTAGAGAATCAATGGCATCACTGAGTTCCGATTTTGTTGGCTGTATGTCCAGCTCATCCATGATTGGCAGACTGGGCTGCATTTGAGGGCGGTCTCAGTGACAACATTTTCCCTGGAGTACAGATCTAGGTAGTGCTCCACTCAGCGGTCCATTTGCTTGTGTTGGTCAGTGATCGTGTCCCCTGATTTAGATTTGAGGGGGGGCGATCTTCTTGATAGTTGGCCCAAAAGCTCTCTTAATGCCATCATACATTCCTCTGATGTTTCCGGTGTCGGAGGCCTGCTGAATACGACTGCATAGGTGTTGCCAGTAGTCATTTGCGCAGCGCCTGGCTGTTCTTTGTGCAGCGCTTCTGGCTGCTTTAAGTGCTACGGATGTTAACTCGCTGGGGGCTTTCTTGTATTTCAGCAGTGCAATGCCCTTCGCGGCTATGACAGGTTCCAGCTCTTCAATGTGAGATTGAAACCAGTTTGCATTTCACTTCACACGTTTGCCATAGGTGGTCATTGCTGAGTCATAGATGGTGTCTCTGATGTGGGCCCACTTGGTCTCTGCATCCCCTGTTGGAGTGTTTTGAAGGGCTTTTTCAAGTGAATTTAGAAACTTACGTAATAGCTGTGGAAAAGAAATTCTGCTAGTGTTGATGCACGGGCGACCCTTCGGCTTGGAGTGATGCAGCTTCTTTGGTTTGAGGCTAAACTTGCTGCAGACCGGGGAGTGGTCAGAGTCGCGGTCCGCACTGTGGAAGCTGCGTGTGATTTGACCCTCTCACCTGATAGCATGGCCACGCGACCCTCTCACCTGATAATTTGGCCACAGGAACCCTCTCACCCGATAATATGGCCACGTGACCCTCTCACCCGATAATTTTGCCACGCGACCCTCTCATCCGATAATATGGTCACGAGCCACTCTCACCCGATAATAAGGCCACGCGACTCTCTCACCGGAGAATATGGCCACGAGACCTTCTCACCCGATAGTATGGCCATGCGACTCTCTCACCGGATAATATGGTCACGAGATCCTCTCACCCGATAATATAGCCACGCGACTCTCTCACCGGAAAATATACCCACGAGACCCTCTCACCCGATAGTATGGCCACGCGACCCTCTCACCTGATAATATGGCCACGCGACTCTCTCAGCTGATAATATCGTCACGAGACTCTCCAACCTGATAATATGGTCACGCGGCATTCTCACCCAATAGTATGGCCACGAGACTCTCTCAGCTGATAATATGGTCACGCGGCATTTTCACCCGATAATATGGCCACGAGACTCTCTCAGCTGATAATATGGTCACGCGACCATCTCACCTGATAATATGGTCACGCGACCCTCTCACCTGATAATATGACCACGCGACCCACTCACCTGATAATATGGCCACGAGACTCTCTCACCCGAGAATATGGCCACGAGACTCTCTCACCTGATAATATGGCCACGAGACTCTCTCACCTGATAATATGGTCACGCGACCATCTCACCTGATAATACGGTCACGCGACCCTCTCACCTGATAATATGGCCACGCGACCCTCTCACCTGATAATATGGCCACGAGACCCTCTCACCCGATAATATGGCCACGAGACTCTCTCACCTGATAATATGGCCACGAGACCCTCTCACCCGATCTCACCTGATAATATGGCCACGCGACCCTCACACCTGATAATATGGTCACGCGACTCTCACCCGATAGTATGGCCACGAGACACTCTCACCCGATAATATGGCCATGAGACTCTCTCACCTGATAATATGGTCACGCGACCCTCTCACCTGATAATATGGCCACGCGACCCTCTCACCTGATAATATGGCGACGAGACCCTCTCACCCGATAATATGGCCACGAGAATCTCTCACCTGATAATATGGCCACGCGACCCTCTCACCCGATAATATGGTCACGCGACTCTCACCCGATAGTATGGCCACGAGACACTCTCACCCGATAATATGGCCATGAGACTCTCTCACCTGATAATATGGCCACGAGACCCTCTCACCCGATAATATGGCCACGAGACTCTCTCACCTGATAATATGGTCACGCGACTCTCACCCGATAGTATGGCCACGAGACACTCTCACCCGATAATATGGCCATGAGACTCTCTCACCTGATAATATGGTCACGCGACTCTCTCACCTGATAATATGGCCACGAGACCCTCTCACCCGATCTCACCTGATAATATGGCCACGCGACCCTCACACCTGATAATATGGTCACGCGACTCTCACCCGATAATATGGCCACGAGACTCTCTCACCCGATAATATGGCCATGAGACTCTCTCACCTGATAATATGGTCACGCGACCCTCTCACCTGATAATATGGCCACGCGACCCTCTCACCTGATAATATGGCCACGAGACCCTCTCACCCGATAATATGGCCACGAGACTCTCTCACCCGATAATATGGCCATGAGACTCTCTCACCTGATAATATGGTCACGCGACCCTCTCACCTGATAATATGGCCACGCGACCCTCTCACCTGATAATATGGCCACGAGACCCTCTCACCCGATAATATGGCCACGAGACTCTCTCACCCGATAATATGGCCATGAGACTCTCTCACCTGATAATATGGCCACGCGACCCTCTCACCCGAGAATATGGCCACGAGACACTCACACCTGATAATATGGCCACGAGACTATCTCACCTGATAATATCGCCACGAGACACTCTCACCTGATAATATCGCCACGTGACTCTCTCACCCGATAATATGGTCACGAGACTCTCTCACCTGATAATATGGCCACGAGACTCTCTCACCTGATAATATGGTCACGAGACTCTCTCACCTGATAATATGGCCACGAGACTCTCTCACCTGATAATATCGCCACGCGACTCTCTCACCCGATAATATGGCCAAGAGACTCTCTCACCTGATAATATGGCCACGAGACTCTCTCACCTGATAATATGGTCACGAGACTCTCTCACCTGATAATATGGCCACGAGACTCTCTCACCTGATAATATCGCCACGCGACTCTCTCACCCGATAATATGGCCAAGAGACTCTCTCACCTGATAATATGGCCACGAGACTCTCTCACCTGATAATATGGTCACGAGACTCTCTCACCTGATAATATGGCCACGAGACTCTCTCACCTGATAATATGGCCACGCGACTCTCTCACCTGATAATATGGCCACGAGACTCTCTCACCTGATAATATGGTCACGAGACTCTCTCACCCGATAAGATGGCCACGAGACTCTCTCACCCGATAATATGGCCACGAGACTCTCTCACCTGATAATATGGCCACGAGACTCTCTCACCTGATAATATGGCCACGCGACTCTCTCACCTGATAATATGGCCACGAGAATCTCTCACCTGATAATATGGTCACGAGACCCTCTCACCTGATACTATGGCCACGAGACCCTCTCACCCGATAGTACGGCTACGCGACACTCTCACCCGATAATATGGCCACGCGACCCTCTCACCTGATAATATGGTCACAAGACCCTCTCACCCGAAAATATGGCCACGCGACTCTCTCACCGGATAATACAGCCACGCGACTCTCTCACCCGAAAATATGGCCACGAGACCCTCTCACCTGATAATATGGACACGAGACCCTCTCACCTGAAAATATGGCCACGCGACTCTCTCACCGGATAATACAGCCACGCGACTCTCACCCGAAAATATGGCCACGAGACCCTCTCACCTGATAATATGGCCACGCGACTCTCTCACCTGATAATATGGCCACGAGACCCTCTCACCCGATAGTACGGCTACGCGACACTCTCACCTGATAATATGGCCACGCCACTCTCTCACCTGATAATATGGCCAGGCGACTCTCTCACCTGCGAATATGGCCACGGGACTCTCTCACCTGATAATGTGGCCACGAGACTCTCTCACCCGATAATATGGCTACGAGACTCTCTCACCTGATAATATGGCCACGAGACTCTCTCACCTGATAATATGGCCACGAGACTCTCTCACCCGATAATATGGCCACGAGACTCTCTCACCTGATAATATGGCCACGAGACTCTGTCACCTGATAATATCGCCACAAGACACTCTCACCTGATAATATCGCCACGCGACTCTCTCACTCGATAATATGGCCACGAGACTCTCTCACCTGATAATATGGCCACGAGACACTCTCAACTGATAATATGGCCAGGCGACGCTCTCACCCGATAATATGGCCACGAGACTCTCTCACCTGATAATGTGGCCAGGCGACTCTCTCACCTGATAATATGGCCACGAGACTCTCTCACCTGATAATATGGCCAGGCGACTCTCTCACCTGATAATATGGCCAGGCGACTCTCTCACCTGATAATATGGCCACGAGACTCTCTCACCTGATAATGTGGCCAGGCGACTCTCTCACCTGATAATATGGCCACGAGACTCTCTCACCTGATAATATGGCCAGGCGACTCTCTCACCTGATAATATGGCCACGAGACCCTCTCACCTGATAAAGTGGCCACGAGACTCTCACACCTGATAATATGGCCATGAGACTCTCTCACCTGATAATATGGCCACGAGACTCTCACACCTGATCATATGGCCGTGAGACTCTCTCACCCGATAAGATGGCCACGAGTCTCTCACCCGATAATATGGCCACGAGACTCTCTCACCCGATAATATGGCCACGAGACTCTCTCACCCGATAATATGGCCACGAGACCCTTTCACCCGATAATATGGCCACGAGACTCTCTCACCCGATAATATGGCCACGCAACTCTCTCACCTGATAATATGGCCACGAGACTCTCTCACCTGATAATATGGCCACGAGACTCTCTCACCTGATAATATGGCCACGAGAATCTCTCACCCGATAATATGGTCACGAGACCCTCTCACCCGATACTATAGCCACGCGGCTCTCTCACCTGATAATATAGACACGAGACCCTCTCACCCGAAAATATGGCCACGAGACCCTCTCACCTGATAATATGGCCACGAGAATCTCTCACCCGATAATGTGGTCACGAGACCCTCTCACCCGATACTATAGCCACGCGACTCTCTCACCTGATAATATAGACACGAGACCCTCTCACCCGAAAATATGGCCACGAGACCCTCTCACCCGAAAATATGGTCACGAGACCCTCTCACCCGATAGTACGGCTACGCGACACTCTCACCCGATAATATGGCCACGCGACCCTCTCACCTGATAATATGATCACGAGACCCTCTCACCCGATAGTACGGCTACGCGACACTCTCACCCGATAATATGGCCACGCGACTCTCTCACCTGATAATATGGACACGAGACCCTCTCACCCGAAAATATGGCCACGCGACTCTCTCACCGGATAATACAGCCACGCGGCTCTCTCACCCGAAAATATGGCCACGAGACCCTCTCACCTGATAATATGGACACGAGACCCTTTCACCCGAAAATATGGCCACGAGACCCTCTCACCTGATAATATGGCCACGCGACTCTCTCACCTGATAATATAGACACGAGACCCTCTCACCCGAAAATATGGCCACGAGACCCTCTCACCTGATAATATGGCCACGAGAATCTCTCACCCGATAATGTGGTCACGAGACCCTCTCACCCGATACTATAGCCACGCGACTCTCTCACCTGATAATATAGACACGAGACCCTCTCACCCGAAAATATGGCCACGAGACCCTCTCACCCGAAAATATGGTCACGAGACCCTCTCACCCGATAGTACGGCTACGCGACACTCTCACCCGATAATATGGCCACGCGACTCTCTCACCTGATAATATGGCCACGCGACTCTCTCACCGGATAATATGGTCACGAGACCCTCTCACCTGATAATATGGCCACGCGACTCTCTCACCTGATAATATGAACACGAGACCCTCTCACCTGATAATATGGCCACGCAACTCTCTCTCCGGATAATATGGCCACGAGACCCTCTCACCCGATAGTACGGCTACGCGACACTCTCACCCGATAATATGGCCACGCGATCCTCTCACCTGATAATATGGACACGAGACCCTCTGACCCGATAATAGGGCCACGAGACACTCTAACCCAATAATATGGCCACGTGACTCTCTCACCTGATAATATGGCCACGCGACCCTCTCACCCGATAATATGCCCACGAGACACTCTCACCCGATAATATGGCCACGTGAACCTCTCACCTGATAATGTGGCCACGTGACCCACTCACCTGATAATATGGCCACGTGACCCTCTCACCTGACAATATAGCCACCCATGCTGATGACCTAACAGTATGGCCACCTGTGCCAACCACCCGAGACCAAGCCCACCCATGCACAGTGCACATCACTGCATGTTTACAATGGCCTCCACTCCCCCCACTCCCCCTATCCATTGCTAGTCCTGGCAGCCTTTCCATGGCGGCACTTTCTATGGCCAGGATTACGAAGGCCCCTATTCAAATTAATTCCAAGCCCCTGGCACACACCCTCACCCCAATGAATCGCTGTCAATTACATGCAACTGTATCATTACTAACAGTTCTACAATTTAAATGGTTGTCCCATATCGTTAGCCTGGCAATGCTGCCTTGGTGCTTTCCCGTCGCTGACTAAATCTGGAACCAATGTCAGCATGTCGGATTTCCAGGCAGACACCTCCAACGCTATTCTCTGGCCCCCATGCCTCCATTCCCATTCCAAATGGGCTCACTAAATTCAGCCCAATATGTTTATGAAATGTTTTAGGGTTCAGTGTAAGCTTGTCTGCTAATCTTTTTCATAATTTTTGATGAAGTAACAGAGAGGTTGATGGAGAGAATGCAATTGATGTTGTCCAGGTGGATTTTAAGGAAGTGTTTGACAAAGTATCTGGTTCACAGTATTGAGGCTCATGAAATAGTGACAGTGTCAGCTTGGATAAAAAATTGACTTCAGGACAGAAAACAATGAGTCATTGTAAATGATTGGTTTTCAGACTGGAGGATGGTAGACAGTGGACTACCCCAAGATTCAGTGCTCTGACCACTCCTTTTTTCTGGTATATATAAATGACATGGATATTGGAACACAGAGGAAAATTACAAAATTTGCCGATGATACCAAACTTTTGTGGCAAACAGTGAAAATGATACCAATCGACTGCAACAGGACATAGATACATAGATAGGTGAGCATAATGGTGCAGACATGTGGCAGATGGAATTTAAATCAGAGAAATACGAGATAATGCACTTTGCAGATGGGATAAGGAGAAGCAAAATAGACTTAATGGCACCATTCTCAAAAGTATGAAGAAAGAGGGACCTTGGGGTCCATATGCACAGATCCTTAAAGGTGGCGTGACATATAGAGAAAGCAATTAGCAAAGCATATGGGATCTTGGGCTTCATAAATACAAGTATGGAGTATAAAAACACCAAAAGTCTCCTGAACCTTGATAAAGCTCTGGTGAGGCCACATCCAGTTCTGGTCATCACACTTCAGGAAGAATGTGAGGGTCCTTGAGACGGTTCAGAGGAGATTTACCAGAATAGTTCCAGGGATGAGGGATTTGAGCTCCAAGATAGATGACAAAGGATTGGTTAACAAGGGAGCAAAGAATGGACATAACGGGACATTTTCAAGTTGGGAGGCAGTGAATAGTGGGTGCTGCAAGAATCAGTGCTGGGGCCCCATGCTAGCCCCAGCATGATTCAGGGGTATACCATCCCAATGGTACAGCCCCCACTTTCCCCAGTACTGGTGCCAGTGCCCCATGAACCGGAACCCACTTCTACCATACTTTGGTTGAAGAATAGAAAAACAGAATATTTTTTAAAAGGTGTGAAACTTCTAAGTGTTGATGTTCAAAGAGATTTGGGTGTATTTGGAGAAGGAATGTTGAAAGTTAGCATGCAGGTATGGTAAGCAATTGGGAAAGAAAATGGCATGTTGGCCTTTATTGCAAGTGGATTGCAGTACAGGAATAAAGAAGTCTTGGCTACAATTGTACGGCATTCTGGTGAGACCACATCTGGAGAACTGTGTGCTGTTTTTGGTCTCCACATTTAAGAAAGGATATACTTGCATTGGAGTCAGTACAGTGAAGGTTCACTAAATTGGTCCCTGGGATGAGTGGGTTGTCCTATGATGAGAGGCTGCGTAAATTGGGCCTATAGTCTCTGGAGTTTAGAAGAATAAGAGGTGATCTCATTGAAACATACAGGATTCTGAAACGGCTGGATAGGGTAGATGCTGGTCAGGGAATCTAAAACATGGGGACACAGTCTCAGGATAGGGGGCCAATTATTTAGGAATGAGATAAAGATAAATTACTTCACTCAAAGGGTTGTGAATCTTTGGAATTCTCTACCCAGAGAGTTGTGGATGCTTCATTGTTGAATACATTTAAGGCTGGGATAGACAGATTTTTGGCTTGTCAGGGAATCAAAGGATATGGCGAGCGGGTGGGAAAGTTGAGTTGAAGCCTAAGATCAGCCATGATCGTATTGAATGGTACAGCAGGCCGACGGACCATATGGTCTACTCCTGTTCCTATTGCTTGTGTTCTTGTGACTGGAGACATTGATTGAGAAATATCTCCTGGACAAAGATTGGAAATTCTTCTCCTTCCTTACCCTTAGCATTATGATTTTCCCAGTCAATATTAGGGCAATTAAAGTCTCGTAACATTTTACTCTATTTTTGTTACACATCTTACTTTTTGAAGCTCCATAGAAAATACTCCCAGCTGTGTAACAATGTAACTGATCCCCTCTGTTCATCAACTCAAGCCAAATAGATCGGGTCTAGAACCAGCCAGTAAATCCAATTTTATTTAGAGCTGTAACATCGGGCTGAATTTTACCCTCATCGGATGGGAGCCGTCCACTGACTGAATGTCGGTGGCAAACCCGCCTCCGCTTGGCCTGGTGATCCGGACTGCATTTTACAGTCCCCAGGCCTTTAATTGGTCTGGGAAGGGACTTCCACATCACCGAGGCAGGAAGTCCTGCCTAATGGAGCTGCTGGCCAAGCAGTGGGCCAGCAGCTCTTAGTCCCAGCAGGACTACTGGGAGCGGTGGCCACTGCTGGGACTGCAGCCCAGCTTTGAGAAGAAGAGGAAGGATGGCTCCGGGAAAAGGTAAGTTTCTGAGGCCTTGCTGGGGGTGATCGGTCTGGCCCCAGAAAGGCAAGTGTGGTCGATTGGGGAGATGGGGAAGGGCACCTCGAGCCTCCCACTCCATTTTACGCCCCCTGCCAACCCCAAAACCAACTTGCTCCTTGGGGCGGCATAAAATTCCGGCCATCATCCTTGAACAAATTTGCCACATGTATTTCCTTCTCTATCATTCCTGAATACTTGCTAAACAGGAATATGAAGAACCCAGTCCAGATCTTGTTTGAGCCATGTCTCTGTGAATGCAACCACATTATAATCCAGTGTAGCAATCTGTGCCTGCAACTCCCCACCCTTATTAATTACACTCTGGACATTGACGTATGTCCAATTTAATAACGCTTTCTGTCACTTCTGTTCCTTTCCTTAATCTGGTCCAATTGTCGGTCTGTGTCCAATCATCTAAGGGACAATGTCAAGGGAACAAAACAATTTCCTCTTTCTTCTCAAAGGAACACTCATCGAATTTTCTGCAGAGTGCGGGAAAGAAAACTGGGCATGGAAGTGTTTCGCCAGCTCCCTTCACCCTCCACTGTTTCCGCAATTTCCCACCACTGGAAACATAATATGCCGACCCAAATATCGCTGGGTGCATAGCAAAGAGATTCAGTGGTACAGTGTGCCTGGTGCCCACCAATTTCCCCCCGCCCCAATGCAACCACACCCCCACCCCCACCCTCAAGCCAAGGCAGGCACCCTGGCTGTGCCTGGAGCCTGCCAGAAGCCAAAATTACTCAACTGACTCTGACCTTGAGAAATCAGGCAGAACCAGAGGAGTTATGGGACGCCAAAAGTAAAAAGTTGCTTTTGAAACAAACTGAAAAAGCAAGTTCAGATTTGTTATAATTTCCCAGTACAATTTGGTCTTCTTGGCTTGTGGCTTTACCTTGATTCTAAATAATTTATTGTAGTAAATCCAAAATTTAAATAACATGGCCAAGTCATTGCAAATGTTCTCCCTTTCCTTATAATAAATATTTCAGTGTGTTTTGATTGCAATTTGAGGAATGATATCTGTTAACAGTAAGAAGTAAATTAATAAACTGCGAATGAAGATCCTATTTGACCACATTATCCAGGGCAGTCTGCCAATACTACGCATGTTAATATACTGGCTAAATACTGGCCAAAACATCAAGGTTATTCTTGATTTTCTTATCATGTAGTGATTCACAACAGCTTCAATCTTTGTTATCATGCAGTGATTCACAACAGCTTCAATCCTTGTTATCATGCAGTGATTCACAACAGCTTCAATCCTTGTTATCATGTAGTGATTCACAACAGCTTCAATCCTTGTTATCATGTAGTGATTCACAACAGCTTCAATCCTTGTTATCATGTAGAGTCTCACAACAGCTTCAATCCTTGTAATCATGTAGTGATTCACAACAGCTTCAATCCTTGTTATCATGTAGTGATTCACAACAGTTCAATCCTTGTTATCATGTAGAGTCTCACAACAGCTTCAATCCTTGTAATCATGTAGTGATTCACAACAGCTTCAATCCTTGTTATCATGTAGTGATTCACAACAGCTTCAATCCTTGTTATCATGTAGTGATTCACAACAGCTTCAATCCTTGTTATCATGTAGAGTCTCACAACAGCTTCAAACCTTGTAATCATGTAGTGATTCACAACAGATTCAATCCCTGTTATCGTGTAGTGATTCACAACAGCTTCAATCCTTGTTATCATGTAGTGATTCACAACAGCTTCAATCCTTGTTATCATGTAGTGATTCACAACAGCTTCAATCCTTGTTATCATGTAGAGTCTCACAACAGCTTCAATCCTTGTAATCATGTAGTGATTCACAACAGCTTCAATCCTTGTTATCATGTAGAGTCTCACAACACCTTCAAGCTTTGATAACGTGTAGTGATTCAGAACAGCTTCAATCCTTGTTATCATGTAGGGATTCACAACAGATTCAATCCTTGATATCATGTAGTGATTCACAAAAGCTTCAATCTTTGTTATCATGTAGTGATTCAGAACAGCTTCAAACCTTGTTATCATGTAGTGATTCACAACAATTTCAATCCTTGTTATCATGTAGTGATTTACAACAGTTCAATCCTTGTTATCATGTAGTGATTCACAACAGCTTCAATCCTTGTTATCATGTAGTGATTCACAACAGCTTCAATCCTTGTTATCATGTCGTGATTCACAACAGCTTCAATCCTTGCGATCATGTAGAGTCGCACAACAGATTCAATCCTTGTTATCGTGCAGTGATTCACAACAGCTTCAATCCTTGTTATCATGTAGTGATTCAAAACAGCTTCAATCCTTGATGTCATGTAGTGATTCACAACAGCTTGAATCCTTGTTATCATGTTGAGTCTCACAACAGCTTCAATCCTTGTTATCATGTAGTGATTCACAACAGCTTCAATCCCTGTTATCATGTAGAGTCGCACAACAGATTCAATCCTTGTTATCGTGTAGTGATTCACAACAGCTTCAATCCTTGATATCATGTAGTGATTCTCAACAGCTTCAATCCCTGTTATCATGTAGAGTCTCACAACAGCTTCAATCCTTGTTATCATGTACTGATTCACAACAGCTTCAATCCTTGCTATCATGTAGAGTCGCACAACAGATTCAATCCTTGTTATCGTGTAGTGATTCAAAACAGCTTCAATCTTTGTTATCAGGTAGTGATTCACAACAGCTTCAATCCTTGTTATCATGTAGTGATTCACAACAATTTCAATCTTTGTTATCATGTAGTGATTTACAACAGTTCAATCCTTGTTATCATGTAGTGATTCACAACAGCTTCAATCCTTGTTATCATGTAGTGATTCACAACAGCTTCAATCCTTGTTATCATGTAGTGATTCACAAAAGATTCAATCCTTGTTATCATGTAGTGATTCACAACAGCTTCAATCCTTGATATCATGTAGTGATTCACAACAGCTTGAATCCTTGTTATCATGTAGAGTCTCACAACAGCTTCAATCCTTGTTATCATGTAGTGATTCACAACAGCTTCAATCCTTGTTATCATATAGAGTCTCACAACAGCTTCAATCCTTGTTATCATGTAGTGATTCACAACAGCTTCAATCCTTGATATCATGTAGTGATTCACAACAGCTTGAATCCTTGTTATCATGGAGAGTCTCACAACAGCTTGAATCCTTGTTATCATGTAGAGTCTCACAACAGCTTCAATCCTTGTTATCATGAAGTGATTCTCAACAGCTTCAATCCTTGTTATCATGTAGTGATTCTCAACAGCTTCAATCCTTGTTATCATGTAGAGTCTCACAACAGCATCAATCTTGTTATCATGTCGTGATTCTCAACAGCTTCAATCCTTGTTATCATGTAGAGTCTCACAACAGCATCAATCTTGTTATCATGTCGTGATTCACAACAGCTTCAATCCTTGTTATCATATAGAGTCTCACAACAGCTTCAATCCTTGTTATCATGTAGTGATTCACAACAGCTTCAATCCTTGATATCATGTAGTGATTCACAACAGCTTGAATCCTTGTTATCATGGAGAGTCTCACAACAGCTTGAATCCTTGTTATCATGTAGAGTCTCACAACAGCTTCAATCCTTGTTATCATGAAGTGATTCTCAACAGCTTCAATCCTTGTTATCATGTAGTGATTCTCAACAGCTTCAATCCTTGTTATCATGTAGAGTCTCACAACAGCATCAATCTTGTTATCATGTCGTGATTCTCAACAGCTTCAATCCTTGTTATCATGTAGAGTCTCACAACAGCATCAATCTTGTTATCATGTCGTGATTCACAACAGCTTCAATCCTTGTTATCATGGAGAGTCTCACAACAGCTTCAATCCTTGTTATCATGTCGTGATTCACAACTGCTTCAATCCTTGTTATCCTGTAGTGATTCACAACCGCTTCAATCCTTGTTAACATGCAGAGTCTCACAAGAGCTTCAATCCTTGTTATCATGTCGTGATTCACAACAGCTTCAATCCTTGTTATCATGCCGTGATTCACAACAGCTTCAATCTTTGTTATCACGCAGTGATTCACAACAGCTTCAATCATTGTTATCATGTAGAGTCTCACAACAGCTTCAAAACTTGTTATCATGTAGTGATTCACAACCGCTTCAATCCTTGATATCATTTAGAGTCTCACAACAGCTTCATTCCTTGATATCATGTAGAGCCTCACAAGAGCTTCAATCCTTGTTATCATGCAGTGATTCACAACAGCTTCAATCCTTGTTATAATGTCGTGATTCACAACAGCTTCAATCTTTGTTATCACGCAGTGATTCACAACAGCTTCAATCTTTGTTATCATGTAGTGATTCACAACAGCTTCAATCTTTGTTATCACGCAGTGATTCACAACAGCTTCAATCTTTGTTATCACGTAGTGATTCACAACAGTCCAATCCTTGTTATCATGTAGTAATTCACAAAAGCTTCAATCCTTGTTATCATGAAGTGATTCACAACAGCTTCAATCTTTGTTATCATGTCGAGATTCACAACAGCTTCAATCCTTGTTATCATGTAGTGATTCACAACTGGTTCAATCCTTGTTATCATGTAGTGATTCACAACCGCTTCAATCCTTGTTAACATGCAGAGTCTCACAAGAGCTTCAATCCTTGGTATCATGTCGTGATTCACAACAGCTTCAATTCTTGTTATCATATCGTGATTCACAACAGCTTCAATCTTTGTTATCACGCAGTGATTCACAACAGCTTCAATCATTGTTATCATGTAGAGTCTCACAACAGCTTCAATCCTTGTTATCATGTAGTGATTCACAACCGCTTCAATCCTTGATATCATTTAGAGTCTCACAACAGCTTCAATCCTTGTTATCATGTAGAGCCTCACAAGAGCTTCAATCCTTGTTATCATGTAGTGATTCACAACAGCTTCAACCTTGTTATCATGTAGTGATTCACAACAGCTTCAACCTTGTTATCATGTAGAGTCTCACAACAGCTTCAATCCTTGTTATCATGTAGTGATTCACAACAGCTTCAATCCTTGTTATCATGCAGTGCTTCACAACAGCTTCAATCCTTGATATCATGTAGTGATTCACAACAGCTTCAACCTTGTTATCATGTAGAGTCTCACAACAGCTTCAATCCTTGAAATCATGTAGTGATTCACAACAGCTTCAATCCTTGTTATCATGTAGAGTCTCACAACAGCTTCAATCCTTGCTATCATGTAGTGATTCACAACAGCTTCAATCTTTGTTATCACGTAGTGATTCACAACAGTTCAATCCTTGTTATCATGTAGTAATTCACAAAAGCTTCAATCCTTGTTATCATGAAGTGATTCATAACAGCTTCAATCTTTGTTATCATGTCGAGATTCACAACAGCTTCAATCCTTGTTATCATGCAGTGATTCACAACAGCTTCAATCTTTGCTATCACGTAGTGATTCACAACAGCTTCAATCCTTGTTATCATGTAGTGATTCTCAACAGCTTCAATCCTTGTTATCACGTAGTGATTCACAACAGCTTCAATCCTAGTTATCATGTCGTGATTCACAACAGCTTCAAACCTTGTTATCATGCAGTGATTCACAACAGCTTCAATCTTTGTTATCATGTAGTAATTCACAAAAGCTTCAATCCTTGTTATCATGAAGTGATTCATAACAGCTTCAATCTTTGTTATCATGTAGTAATTCACAAAAGCTTCAATCCTTGTTATCATGTAGTGATTCACAACAGCTTCAATCTTGGTTATCATGTCGTGATTCACAACAGCTTCAATCCTTGTTATCATGCAGTGATTCACAACAGCTTCAATCCTTGTTATCATGTAGTGATTTGCAACAGTTCAATCCTTGTTATCATGTCGTGATTCACAACAGCTTCAATCTTTGTTATCATGTCGTGATTCACAACAGCTTCAATCCTTGTTATCATGTAGTGATTCACAACAGCTTCAATCCTTGTTATCATGTCGTGATTCACAACAGCTTCAATCCTTGTTATCATGTAGAGACTCACAAGAGCTTCAATCCTTGTTATCATGTAGTGATTCACAACAGCTTCAATCCTTGTTATCATGTCGCGATTCACAACAGCTTCAATCTTTGTTATCACGCAGTGATTCACAACAGCTTCAATCCTTGATATCATTTCGAGTCTCACAACAGATTCAATCCTTGATATCATGTAGAGTCTCACAAGAGCTTCAATCCTTGTTATCATGTCGTAATTCACAACAGCTTCAATCCTTGATATCACGCAGTGATTCACAACAGTTTCAATCCTTGCAATCATGTAGTGATTCACAACAGCTTCAATCTTTGTTATCGCGTAGTGATTCACAACAGTTCAATCCTTGTTATCATGTAGTAATTCAAAGAGCTTCAATCCTTGTAATCATGAAGTGATTCACAACAGCTTCAATCATTGTTATCATGTAGAGTCTCACAACAGCTTCAATCCTTGTTATCATGTAGTGATTCACAACCGCTTCAATCCTTGATATCAATTAGAGTCTCACAACAGCTTCAATCCTTGATATCATGTAGAGCCTCACAAGAGCTTCAATCCTTGTTATCATGTAGTGATTCACAACAGCTTCAATCCTTGTTATCATGTCGTGATTCACAACAGCTTCAATCTTTGTTATCACGCAGTGATTCACAACAGTTTCAATCTTTGTTATCATGTAGTGATTCACAACAGCTTCAATCTTTGTTATAATGTAGTGATTCACAACAGCTTCAATCCTTGTTATCAGGTAGTGATTCACAACAGTTCAATCCTTGTTATCATGTAGTAATTCAGAAAAGCTTCAATCCTTGTTATCATGAAGTGATTCACAACAGCTTCAATCCTTGTTATCATGAAGTGATTCACAACAGCTTCAATCGTTGTTATCACGCAGTGATTCACAACAGCTTCAATCTTTGTTATCATGTAGTGATTCACAACAGCTTCAATCCTTGTTATCACGTAGTGATTCACAACAGTTCACTCCTTGTTATCATGTAGTAATTCAGAAAAGCTTCAATCCTTGTTATCATGAAGTGATTCACAACAGCTTCAATCTTTGTTATCATGTCGTGATTCACAACAGCTTCAATCCTTGTTATCATGTAGAGTCTCATAAGAGCTTCAATCCTTGTTATCATGTCGTGATTCACAACAGCTTCAATCCTTGTTATCATGCAGTGCTTCACAACAGCTTCAATCCTTGATATCATTTCGAGTCTCACAACAGCTTCAATCCTTGATATCATGTAGAGTCTCACAAGAGCTTCAATCCTTGTTATAATGTCGTGATTCACAACAGCTTCAATCCTTGATATCACGCAGTGATTCACAACAGCTTCAATCCTTGTAATCATGTAGTGATTCACAACAGCTTCAATCTTTGTTATCGCGTAGTGATTCACAACAGTTCAATCCTTGTTATCATGTAGTAATTCAAATAGCTTCAATCCTTGTAATCATGAAGTGATTCACAACAGCTTCAATCATTGTTATCATGTAGAGTCTCACAACAGCTTCAATCCTTGTTATCATGTAGTGATTCACAACCGCTTCAATCCTTGATATCATGTAGAGCCTCACAAGAGCTTCAATCCTTGTTATCACGTAGTGATTTACAACAGCTTCAATCCTTGTTATCATGTCGTGATTCACAACAGCTTCAATCTTTGTTATCACGCAGTGATTCACAACAGCTTCAATCTTTGTTATCATGTAGTGATTCACAACAGCTTCAATCTTAGTTATCACGTAGTGATTCACAACAGTTCAATCCTTGTTATCATGTAGTAATTCACAAAAGCTTCAATCCTTGTTATCATGCAGTGATTCACAACAGCTTCAATCTTTGTTATCATGCAGTGATTCACAACAGCTTCAATCCTTGTTATCATGCAGTGATTTACAACAGTTCAATCCTTGTTATCATGTAGTGATTCACAAGAGCTTCAATCGTTGCTATCACGTAGTGATTCACAACAGCTTCAATCCTTGTTATCATGTAGTGATTCTCAACAGCTTCTATCCTTGTTATCACGTAGTGATTCACAACAGCTTCAATCCTAGTTATCATGTCGTGATTCACAACAGCTTCAAACCTTGTTATCATGTAGTGATTCATAACAGCTTCAATCCTTGTTATCATGTAGTGATTCTCAACAGCTTCAATCGTTGTTATCACGTAGTGATTCACAACAGCTTCAATCCTAGTTATCATGTTGTGATTCACAAAAGCTTCAATCCTTGTTATCATGTAGTGATTCACAACAGCTTCAATCCTTGTTATCATGTAGTGATTCTCAACAGCTTCAATCCTTGTTATCATGTCGTGATTTACAACAGCTTCAATCCTTGTTATCATGCAGAGTCTCACAAGAGCTTCAATCCTTGTTATCATGTAGTGATTCACAACAGCTTCAATCCTTGTTATCATGTAGTGATTCACAACAGCTTCAATCTTTGTTATCACGTAGTGATTCACAACAGCTTCAATCCTTGTTATCATGTAGTGATTCTCAACAGCTTCAATCCTTGTTATCATGTCGTGATTCACAACAGCTTCAATCCTTGTTATCATGTAGAGTCTCACAAGAGCTTCAATCCTTGTTATCATGTAGTGATTCACAACAGCTTCAATCCTTGTTATCATGTCGCGATTCACAACAGCTTCAATCTTTGTTATCACGCAGTGATTCACAACAGCTTCAATCCTTGATATCAT